>NC_041390.1:399053603-399261432 GCF_002162155.2 Triticum dicoccoides | reverse complement strand
AGGCCCATCGCCAGCCCCCGCAGGCCCGAGCCGCCCCGCACCCCGCCTATCTCCTCTGCCTCCGTGCGCCGCTCCCCGCCGCCCGCGCCGCGCCTACGCCACCTCGCCATCGCCTGCTCCGGCCGCTGCCTTGCCGCCCTCCACCGCCTCGCCTCCCCTCGCTGCCCGCAGCGCCGGCGACCGCGCACCGCCTCCTCTTGTCCCCGATGAGCTCCGGCGTCCTCTCCTCCGCTCCGGCCGCTGTCCGCTTCGTCCCCGGCAACTCCGGCCGTCCACCGGCGAACCTCGATCCACAATCCTGAACCCTAGATCTGTTCACCCGAGGTCGTTTTTCCTATTAAGTCCTTTTTCTGTGATGATTTTATGCCCTGTTCTTTGCATCATAACTCCATGACCGTAGCTCCGTTTCATGCGTATGATATATCAAAATGTTCATTGTGAGATGCTCTTCATTCCATTCCATTGTGGCATGCTTGTTTGAGTCCATCTTGATGCCCAAATCATTGATGCAAGAGTGCTATAAAATGTTTTCTCTTGTCACTTAGCAGATTATGATGATTTGGCATTTTTGTCACATTTGTTGTGTGCATCATATGGGCATGAGCTCTACATGTGTTTCGATATATGCCGTGCCATCTTTAAAGGGGTGTTTGACATGTATTTTTGTGATCAATGTGGTGACTAGCACAAGCATGCAAAGTAGCCTTCGTGATATTGCTGATTTCTAGGACTTAGGATTTTGCTAAGTACTTTTTCCTGCTGTTATTTTTATGCCATGTAAACATGATGCTACAATGAGATCCATGATTGTTTTGAGTATCTTCAGTAAGGATGTTTTGGACACATGGTTATGATATATCCATCCATGGCTCTATTTGCAATTGTGGAGTTCCCTAAAATGTCTTAATCTTGCTCTACTTTTGCTATAAAATGTTCCTGGCAGATTGTTTACATGTTAATCAATTTTGCCATGGTTGTTGTTAGTGATCCATGCATGCTATGAACTTTATCTTGCCACTTTTACCTTCATAAACATGTCATCTTGCTAATGCTATGCTTGTTTTGTCATGCAATGCCTTGTGGTAAGTGATTTGCGCTCACAAAGATGCCTTCATAATTCTATTTATGCCATGCTCTATTTTTCTGCTAATTCTGAATCTGTTAATAAAACTTGCTTTGTTTACATGAGTGTCATCATATCTTTTGTGCCTTTTTGGCCCATGATCAGTAAGGGACTTTTGTTCTATGCATTTAGTAGAGTCATTCCATGCCTTTGTTAGCTAACATATATTCCTGTAGCATGTTGTTTGCTTGCTCTAAACATTGCTTCATGATGTTATTCCTGGCATGTTAGTATTTTCACTAAGTCTTTGAAGCTGATATCTTTTGCACTTTTTCCATGCTTGTTTGAACCAGCTCTTTTGTGATTTAGCAGTAGCTCAGTGTTCATGTTTTGTCAAGCATCACTTGGACATCACTGCCATATGCTTTGTTGCTATGTTCAAACGCAGTAGCTTAGTTTCTTCTTACATTCTACTAGGCATCGTGCTGTTAATCGCAGAATTGTGCCATTATTGTTTTGCTTGCCATTTGGAAACCGTGCATCCGATTCCGGTGATCTTTATATCGATTTTGACCGAAATCGTCTCATCTTTCCAGAGGCACACTTGGTTTGCCAAGTTGATGCCTTGATCAAACCTTTCCTTCCAGAGCATGCATATGCATTGCATATCACATATCGCATATCATGCCATGTTTTGCATCATGTTGATTGTTCATTGCACCGTGATTGATTGTTGTTCCTTTGCTTGTGTTCTTGCTTTGGGTAGAGCCAGGAGACGAGTACATGATCGAGGAACCTGTTGAGTATGCTAACGAGGATCAAGCTTTCATCAACTCTGAGAACTTTGTAGGCAAGATGACCATACCCTCGAAATCACTTCTATCTTTGCTTGCTTGTTGTTCGCTCTATTGCTATGCCGCGATACCCACCACTTGATATATCATGCCTCCCATATTGCCATGTCAGGCCTCTAATCCACCTTTCCTAGTGAACCGTTGTTTGGCTATGTTACCGCTTTGCTCAGCCCCTCTTATAGCGTTGCTAGTTGCAGGTGAAGATGGAGTTTGTTCCATATTGGAACATGGATATTGTTGGGATATCATTATTATATCTTGTTTTACTTTAATGCATCTATATACTTGGTAAAGGGTGGAAGGCTCGGCCTTATGCCTGGTGTTTTGTTCCACTCTTGCCGCCCTAGTTTCCGTCATACCGGTGTTATGTTCCTTGATTTTGTGTTCCTTACGCGGTTGGGTGATAATGGGAACCCCTTGACAATTTGCCTTGAATAAAACTCCTCTAGCAAGGCCCAACCTTGGTTTTACCATTTTCCACCTAAGCCTTTTCCGTTGGGTTCCGTGGACTCAAGGGTCATCTTTATTTTAAACCCCTAGGCCAGTGTTCCTCTGAGTGTTGGTCCAAACTAGAGCACCGTGCGAGACCATCGCTTGGAAACTTGGGTTATGTTGGTACCTGTACGCTTAGCTTATCCGGTGTGCCCTGAGAACGAGATATGTGCAGCTCCAATTGGGATTTGACGGCACAGTCGGGTGGTCTTGCTGGTCTTGTTTTACAATTGTCGAAATGTCTTGTAACCTAGTTTTCGAGACTGATCGGGTCTTCCCGGGAGAAGGAATATCCTTCGTTGACCGTGAGAGCTTGTGATGGGATAAGTTGGGACACCCCTGCAGGGTTTTGATCTGTTGAAAGCCATGCCCGCGGTTATGGGCAGATGGGAATTTGTTAATATCCGGTTGTAGAAAACTTGACACTTAACTTAATTAAAATGAATCAACCGCGTGTGTAGTCGTGATGGTCTCTTTTCGGGGGAGTCCGAGAAGAGAACATGGTCACATGTTATGCTTGAACGTAAGTAGCTTCAGGATCACTTCTTGATCACTATTAGCTTCTCGACCGTGCTTTGCTTCTCTTCTCGCTCTCATTTGCGTAAGTTAGCCACCATATATGCTTAGTGCTTTGTTGCAGCTCCACCTCACTACCCCTTTCCTACCTTTAAGCTTAAATAGTCTTGATCGCGAGGGTGTGAGATTGCTGAGTCCCCGTGACTCACAGATTCTTCCAAACAGATGCAGGTGCTGATGATGCCAGTGCAGGGGACACTACCGAACTCAAGTGGGAGTTCGACGAGGATTCGGGGCATTACTATGTTTCCTTTCCGGATGATCAGTAGAGGAGCCCAGTTGGGACGATCGGGGATCTAGCATTTGGGGTTGTCTTTCTTTATTTTGGTTCCGTAGTCGGACCTTGATTGTATTCTGGATGATGTATGTCTATTTATGTATTGTGTGAAGTGGTGATTGTAAGACGACTCTTTATCCCTTTCTTATTCAGTACATGGGATGTATAAAGATTACCCCTCTTGCGACACTGTGAGGCTCTTGTAATTAGCTGCTGTTTCACTCTTTTCGCTGTACCATATTATCATATCTATATTGACTTGTTCCAAATGCAGAGGAAAGCCCGCAAGGACCAAAAAGTACCTGAACAAAATGTTGTGGAAATCTTCAAGAACTGTCACACTCGCAAGATGAAGGGCATGACTACACCAGTCAAAGCCACTGTTGTAAATCCTTAATCCTCATGCCTTTTAACTACTACTTACTCTGACTTGTGCATTGAGCTGCATAGTTTGCAGCCAATGTCTATTACTCTTTTCAATTTTATACACAATTGTCTTAGTGTATCATTGCACCTTACAAGGTTTAAAAGAGAGGAGTGATGTTCCTTTGATCTTGATCTGTAATCTAGTTCCATGCTGGACCTGCCCACACAACATTACAACTGCCTGTTTGTCTGTTCTCAGTTGTTTTGTGATATGAATGATGTCATAGTATGCTTACCGTATTATGAACATTGTCTCTTTATCCTTAACTATCAATACAATGTGAAGAATTAGACAATACATTAGCCATGGTACATGGTCATATGTTTGGAACCTGGTTTTATTATGTACTTTGCAGTAAAATACAACTAATATTTACATGGGTTCACCAGAATAAGTTCTGTATATAGACCAAAGCTATTTTGTTTGGTTTTGCTGCCCCCTTAATATCTTATGTTCTGGTACTACTAATGTAAAAACTCAACTTTTCAGCAAGCTATGAAAAAAATGCTGGAACCGCCACCTTCTAAAGGTGAAAAGGCAACTATAACAGCAATGTGACCTCCTGCTGGAGTGGGTCAGTACCTGTCCACTAACAGTGCCAAAAGCATGTTCCTGCATAATACTGGGTTGGTTGTTAAGGCAATCTCGTCCAAACTGCATCATGATCAAGATATGCAAGCTCAAAACAATGTTATATCTGTGCTCCAGACACAAGTCCATTCCCTAACAGACCCTTTGTGAAACAAGGATAGACATTGTTCAATGTCGTCAAGATATGCATGGTTTTGAAACCAGACTATCATACATTTGCCATGTTGTTCAGGAGCTCAGGAGAAATGAAGGCGAAGGTTATGGTGCTCCATCGGACAATACAATATGAAAACGTAACAGTCAGGTTAAATGAACTGAGCTTCTG
The DNA here is from genome assembly GCF_002162155.2 of Triticum dicoccoides. NCBI lineage: Eukaryota > Viridiplantae > Streptophyta > Magnoliopsida > Poales > Poaceae > Triticum > Triticum dicoccoides. The sequence goes on along the minus strand of NC_041390.1, from coordinate 399,256,827 downwards.
AACTTCTCGTGGTGCATTTATCTGCCAGACTGTTAACTTTTATGCCAACCTTCCTTTTGTTTTATGGTTGTAATTTGTTTTGTTGTGATACAAAATTTGTTCTTAATGTGTAGCCACCGGCTGAACAAAACAACAAGCCATTTTTGTATAGTGTAGGGTGTTCCCTATATTTGCACTGGTGGCGAACTTTGATGCCCAGTGGATGTAATCTGTGTAATCGCCTTAATAGCATAGCGTTAGTTTCGTTCCCTAGTTTGCTAGTGGCCGCAACAACCATGGGCCATATACAGACCGTGGTAACAGATGCGACTTGAAACTACGTCGGTATTTCCCCAAAGAGGAAGGGTTGATGCAGCACAACGACAGTAGGTATTTCCCTCACTGATGAGACCAAGGTTATCGAACTAGTAGGAGAACCAAGCAACAATACGTAAACAACACCTGCACACAAATAACAAATACTCGCAACCCGATGTATTAAAGGGGTTGTCAATCCCTTTCGGGTAATGGAGACAGAAATTAGCAAATGGACGTGAATAAATTGTAGTATATTGATAGATCGAGCGCCAAATATAATAAATAAGAATAAATTGCAGCAAGGTATTTTTGTATTTTTGGTTTAATAGATCTGAAAATAAAAGGCAAATAAAATAGATCGCAAAGGCAAATAATATGAGAAAGAGACCCGGGGGCCGTAGGTTTCACTAGCGGCTTCTCTCGAGAAAAAATAGCAAACAGTGGGTAGACGAATTACTGTTGGACAATTGATAGAACTTCAAATAATCATGACAATATCCAGGCAATGATTATTATATAGACATCACGTCCAAGATTAGTAGACCGAGTCCTGCCTACATATACTACTATTACTCCACACATCGACCGCTATCCAGCATGCATCTATTGTATTAAGTTCATGGAGAAATGGAGTAATGCAATAAGAACGATGACATGGTGTAGACAAGATCTATTTATGTAGAAATAGACCCTGTCGTTTTATCCATAGTAGCAATGATACATACGTGTCAGTTCCCCTTCTATCACTGGGATCAAGCACCGTAAGATCAAACCCACTACAAAGCACCTCTTCCCATTGCAAGATAAATAGATCAAGTTGGCCAAACAAAACACAAATATCAAAGAAGAAATATGAGGCTATAAGCAATCATGCATATAAGAGATCAAAGAAACTCAAATAACTTTCACGGATAAAAAGAGATAGATCTGATCATAAACTCAAAGTTCATCGGATGCCAACAAACACACCGCAAAAAGAGTTACATCATATGGATCTCCAAGAGACCATTGTATTGAGAATCAAGCGAGAGAGAGGAAGCCATCTAGCTACTAACTATGGACCCAAAGGTCTACAAAGAACTACTCCCGCATCATCGGAGAGGCACCAATGGAAGTGGTGAACCCCTCCGTGATGGTGTCTAGATTGGATCTAGTGGTTCTAGACTCTGCGGCGGCTAGAATTGATTTTTGTTGACTCCCCTAGGGTTTCTGGAATATTGGGGTATTTGTAGAGTAAATAGGTGGTCCGGGGGGCACCCCAGGTGGGCACAACCCACCAGGGCATGCCTGGGCCTCCAGGCACGCCCTGGTGGGTTGTACTCCCCTCGGAGCAGCCCCCAGGTGCTTCTTTGGCCCATTGGATGTCTTCTGGTCCCAAAAAATCCACAAAAAGTTTCGCTGCATTTGGACTCCGTTTGATATTGATTACCTACGATGTAAAAACATGCAAAAAATAGCAACTGGCACTTGGCACTATGTCAATAGGTTAGTACCAAAAATTGATATAAAATGACTATAAAATGATTATAAAACATCCAAGAATGATAATATAATAGCACGGAACAATAAAAAATTATAGATATGTTGGCGACGTATCTGTCGGTGTACTAAAGTTTGGGCCCTTTTGTACCCCTTATGAAGCACGGGCAGTTGCGGCCGCACCCGTGGTGCAGCTTGACGGGGGAAGCTGGGGACAAGATACAAGATCACTAGAGATGCAACCAGACTAGAGAACAGAGGACGAGCTGGACCCCTGGCAAGATCCTTGCCGGGACAGCTTGCAGGACACTAACAAGAGCACCACCCTTGAGGTTGACAGCTCTGACACCATAGACAACATTGAGGCCAAGACCCAGACACGCACGCATAGAGGCGTGCAGATCTTTGTGGAGGCCAAAAGACGAGGTACCTAGCAAGATCCTTGCCGGAGACGTCTGCGAGGCCCCAGCAAGATCCTTGCCGGGGACGTCGACAAGACCGCGACAAGGCTTCGACACCCCATCACCACTCCAGCGTAGCGGCTGGCCTGCCAGCCTGGCAAGCACCTGAGTGGTGGCATGCAGATCTTCGTTAAGATCCTGCCACCTCTCCAGCGCAGCAACTGGCTAGCCAACTTGGTGTTGCATGCCTCGTCAGCATGGACGCGTGTCAATACATAGCGGGGCGGCGACGGACGGGACGAGTTCTACTCCCATCCTCGATAAAGCTAAGGGGCATGTAAGCAGCACATTTAATGTGTTTGTCCAAAGACGTTGGTGATAAACATAGACATTGTAACTACTTTACACCTCCCATGTGCCACTGTGGCAGCCCCTTGGACGTATAAATGTTTTTATCTCTAAGTTTTTCGCTTTGATCTCTGGCACCTCTACAAATCCCTACTTCCCTCTGTGAAGGGCCTTTCTTTTACTTTATGCATTTTTTATTTTGAATTTGAGTCTCCATATTCTCTTATAAAAGCACCAACTAGGAGGCAATATGATCGTACTTGAGTATTGGGTGTAGCTAATATGCGAGTGTGTTTCATGAATGGATCAATGGTTGAGCATGATGGGCTAGGGATAACTTATTTTACCGTTGATATTTTGAAAGACATGGTTTCTTGTTGTTATGCTTGAGTATTTAAATTATCATGTCAAAACTAGACTATTGCTTTGAACAATATAAAATTCCAAATGTCCATGCTATAAAGAAAGAATATGATATGACATGTTAGGCAGCATTCCACATCAAAAATTCTGTTTTTATCACTTACCTACTCGAGGACGAGTAGGAGTTAAGCTTGGGGATGCTGATACGTATCCAACGTATCTATAATTTTTTATTGTTCCATGCTGTTTTATTATCAATATTGGATGTTTTATAGTCATTTTATATCATTTTTGGTACTAACCTATTGACATAGTACCAAGTGCCAGTTGCTATTTTTTCCATGTTTTTTACATCACAGAAAATCAATACTAAATGGAGTACAAATGCCACGAAATTTCATGAAGATTTTTTATGGACCAGAAGACACATAATGGGCCCTGGCTGCGCCTGGGGGTGCTCCAAGGAGAGCACAACCCACCAGGGCAGCCAGGAGGCCCAGGCGCGCCCTGGTGGGTTGTGCCCACCTCGGGTGTCCCCCGGACCGCCTCTTTGCTCAATAAATACCCCAATATTCCCAAAACCCTAGGGGAGTGAACGAAATATTCATCCAACCGCCGTAGAGTCCAGAACCACCAGATCGAATCTAGACACCATCTCGGATGGGGTTCACCACCTCCATTGGTGCCTCTCCGATGATGCGTGAGTAGTTCTTTGTAGACCTTCGGGTCCGTAGTTAGTAGTTAGATGGCTTCCTCTCTCTCTCTCTCTCTCTCTCTCTCTGAATTCTCAATACAATGGTCTCTTGGAGATCCATATGATGTAACTCTTTTGCGGTGTGTTTGTTGGGATCGATGAACTTTGAGTTTATGATCAGATCTATCTTTTCATATCCACGAAAGTATTTGAGTTTCTTTGATCTCTTATAGCCTCGTATTTCTTCTCCGATATTTGGGCTTTGTTTAGCCAACTTGATCTATTTATCTTGCAATGGAAAGAGGTGCTTTGTAGTGGGTTCAATCTTACGGTGCTTGATGCCAGTGACAGAAGGGGAACCGACATGTATGTATCATTGCTACTAAGGATAAAATGATGGGATCTATCTCTACATATATAGATCTTGTCTACATCATGTCATCGTTCTTATTGAATTACTTCGTTTCTCCATGAAATTAATACACTAGATGCATGCTGGATAGTGGCCGATGTGTGGAGTAATAGTAGTACATGTAGGCAGGAGTCGGTCTAGTAATCTTGGACATGATGCCTATGTAGCATTGCCTGGATATCGTCATGATTATTTGAAGTTTTGTCAATTTCCCAACAGTAATTTGTTCACCCATCGTTTTCTATTTTTCTCGAGAGAAGCCACTAGTGAAACCTACGGCCTCCGGGTCTCTTTCTCATATTATTTGCCTTTGCGATCTATTTTCCTTTTCTTTTATTTTAAGATCTACTAAACAAAAAATACAAAAATACCTTGGTGCAATTTATTTTATTTGGCGTTCGATCTATCAATCTACTACAATTTATCTCACGCGCGTTGGCCTATCTTGAGGCGCCGCACTCGGACGAGATTGGCAACCCCTTTAACACGCTGGGTTGCGACGATTTGTTATCTGTGTGCAGGTGTTGTTTACGTTGTGTTGCTTGGTTCTCCTACTGGTTCGATAACCTTGGTTTCATATCTGAGGGAAATACCTACCGCTGATGTGCTGCATCATCCTTTCATCTTTGGGGAAATACCGACATAGCTTCAAGCGACATCAATGGCTTCTGCTTAGTTTACACAAACAGTTGTAAATATGCCGGGCCGTCCTGTTTTTCGTACATATTCCATCCTAGTATCATGTGTTTGCCTTACATCAAAGTAGTGATTGTCAGTATCATGCACAAATGAGTTCTGAAGAGAGAATTTTATTGCTTTTTTCTTGTCGGTTTTACTTGACAATTCAAAATTAATAAAGTAGAAGGAAATTAGCAAGGCAGCGGATAAAGGTGCTCCTTCCAAACGGAGGGCCTCTACAGATTTTACTCCTCCACCCCCAAGATGATTTGCAAGACAACACATGCATAGACACTCAACGTAGCTGTGTTGATGATGAGCCCATGTCCCCTAGTGCACCATCATAGGTGCTCCCTCTATGTTGGCACTGTTATATCTGGTTGCATGTTATGTATGATGTCTAGCTTGTATTGCTTCTAATTTTGTTGAATTCCATCTACTTACTTCACACATTATACTTGTGAATAAGACATGCGTTCATGTTTCTAGAACATACAATATCTGTCTATCACACCATGTTCTTACATCAAAGTACTACTATTGTGTAACCTACAACAATCACTTATCATAAGACACGTTTTACTTGGGAGTGTGATATAGGTTACATTTCACATTCTTTTCTAGCTTGTACTACATCTAATTTGTTGAAATGGCACTTATGACGAGATAGTTTTTAGTTGGTAGAGTGATATTCGTTGCATCTTTCATATGGTGTCTAGCTTTCATTGCTTCTAATTTGTTGAAATGCCTTCTTATTTTACACATCATAGCTGTGAATATGCAATGCTGTTCTTTTTTCTTACACATTCAATCGTCCTATCATGCGGTCGCCTTACATTAAAGTAGTGCTCGTTAGCATCCTGCATCAATGAGTTCTGAAAAGCGAATATTTATTCATTTTTCTTGTGGGTTTGACTTGACAAGGCAATACAACTAAGAAAGAGGAAGGAAAAAAATAAGGCAGGGACTGATGGCGGTCTTCTGGCGAAGCCGGCATCCCGGGTGCTTTCTCTAGCTTGGCAGTGTGATATTGTCTTGCATGTTGCATACGGTGTCTAGCTTGCATTACTTCTTATTTGTTGAAATGGCTTCTGCTTAGTTTACACAAACAGTTGTGAATATGCCATGCCGTCCTGTTTTCCGTACATATTCCATCCTGGTATCATGTGTTTGCCTTACATCTCGCATTCTTTTCTAGCTTGCACTACTTCTAATTTGTTGAAATGGCACTTATGATGAGACAGTTTTAACTTGGTAGAGTGATATTTGTTGCATCTTTCATATGGTGTCTAGCTTTCATTGCTTCTAATTTGTTGAAATGCCTTCTACTTAGTTTACACATCATAAGCTGTGAATATGCAATGTTGTGAATATGCAATGGCACTAATGACGAGAGACCTTTAACTTGGTAGTGTGATGTTTTTTGCATCTTGCATATGATTTACTTCTTGTACTACTTCACATTTGTTTAAACGCCAGTTATGACGAGACACTATTAACTTGGCAGAGCGATATTTGTAGCATCTTTCATATGTTGTCTACCTTCCATTGCATTGCTTATAATTTAGTGAAATGTCTTCTGCTTAGTTTACATATCATAGTTCTGATTATCTCATGTAGTCCTGTTTTTCGTACATATTACATCCTCCTATCATGTGGTTGTCTAACATCAAAGTTCAGATCATCTATATCACACATCAATTTGTTCCGAAGAACTAAATTGTTATTCCTTTTTCTTGTTGGCTTGACTTAACATGGCAAAGAGAAAGAGGAAGGAACACATAATAACAGGGGATGGTGTTAGTACTAAGGACACACGGAAAATGGAAGCGGAAGAGTCCTGCAGATTCTGCTGGTACTGATGGTGCAATAGAAGGTCAAAGTCCAGCGGAAAATTGTACAAACGGGGTATCCCGTGCTACACGAGCTGCAGAACAAGCCAAACAGAAACCTATAGCTGCCACCAAACAAGCACAGACAACCCTAGTTGTTGCAACACCTTCCACAGTATCACTAGCTGCACGAGTTACTCGTTCATCAACTCCGCTAGGAGCACGTTCCCAATCTCCCATTCCACCCGACACTACTTCCGAAGCACTCTTGACACAAGACGAGTTGGCAAGATCAGATGAACTTTGTGAGCTTCAACAGAAAGAAGGTAGTTGCTGGAGTCAAGTTATAGTTGCATACTTCTTTATATGTAGTCTCACAGTTTGATGTACACTAACACTTCCTATGTTCGTTGTTGGACTAGCACCTAGGCTCAAGAGGAAACAAACATCAGGGATAATGCTCGATAGGTTAACTAAATCTAGAGGAGGAAGAATGGAGATCCGTTTTGAGGCAGGTTTACAAAGGCCACGTGATGCTACAGAGTCAGCCAAGTTAGTATCAAAGGCAGCGGTTGCCATTAGGTGTCATGTACGTATCCTCCCAACATGGATTCAGTACAGGAATGACAAAGACGATACCCGGTTCAACACCTTCCTCGATCATTTATTTGTTAGTATGGTTATGCATGGAAACTACTAATATCATATTTCTCTGTCTCATACTTTCTAGGTTGCTGATAATGAGACTCCCATAATTTTCAGCAGATGAGGTTCAAGTTGGATAGCCAAGATGATGCAACTAGACATGCTTGCACCCATATTTTCAAGTCTGCTCTGCGACAGTATCGGTATGACTTGAGGAAAACTCACTTTGAAGGCAAGGCTAACAATGAACTTGCCCAAACATCTCAAGTGAAAAATATATCAGATGAAGACTAGAGAGTCCTCGTTAAACACTGGTCTAATCCAAAGTATTAGGTACATTATATGTATGTGATCAGATCACATGTTGAACTCCTATTTACGCATGTGTAACACCCCGGATGTAACTTTCCATATTTGTACTCCGACTCTTGCTATTTTCAGCTTTAAGTTATGAGATTTCCCTTCATGGTTGGGTTTTGACTTTGTTTTTCTTTTTGCTCATGTCATGCATTTCATATCATGTCATCATGTGCATCTCATTTGCATACGTGTTCGTCTCATGCATCCGAGCATTTTTCCCGTTGTCCGTTTTGCAATCCGACACTCCTACGTGCACCGGCGCACCCCTCTTGTCTCTTTTCGTGAGCAGGTGTTAAACGTTCTCGGAATGGACCGCGATTTGCCAAGCGGCCTTGGTACACCACCGGTAGACTGCCTGTCAAATTTCGTGTCATTTGGAGTCCGTTTGATGCTCCAACGGTTAACCGGGGAACCGTAAAGGCCTCTTGTGTGTTGCAGCCCAACACCCCTCCAAAATGGCCCAATAACCCATCCAAACCACTCCCATGTCCTCCGTCGTTGGATCACGATCGCGTGGTTGAAAATTACACTCCATTTGGACACTCCTACCTCCTCCTACCTATAAATAGGTGCCCTCCCCATATTTTTCGCGCAGTCCAACCCTAGCCCTGCTCCTCGCCGCCGGACGCGACCGGACCACGCCGGGCACGTCCATCCCCCGTCGCCCAGTGAACCAGCCACCGCCACGTGGTGTCCCCGCCCCGCCGGTCGCCGCGGCCCGCCGAGGCCCATCGCCGGCCCCCGCGGGCCTGAGCCGCCCCACGCCCCACCTGTCTCCTCCGCCGTCGTGCGCCATTCCCAGCTGCCCGTGCCGCGCCTACGCCACCTCGCCGTCTCCTGCTCCGGCCGCCGCCTTGCTGCCTTCCGCCGCCTTGCCTCCGCGCGCCGCCCGTAGCACCAGCGACCGCGCACCGCCTCCTCCCGTCCCCTACGAGCTCCGGCGTCCTCTCCTCCGCTCCGGCCGCCGTCCGCTTCGTCCCCGGCAACTCCGGCCGTCCACCGGCGAACCTCGATCTGCGAGCCCGAACCCTAGATCTGTTCACCCGAGGTCGTTTTTCCTCTAAGTCCTTTTTCTATGGTGATTTTATGCCCTGTTCTTTGCATCATAAGTCCATGTCCGTAGCTCCGTTTCATGCGTATACTATATCAAAATGTTCATTGTGAGATGCTATTCATTTCATTCCATTGTGGCATGCTTGTTTGAGTCGATCTTGATGCCCAAATCATTGATGCAAGAGTGCTATAAAATGTTTGCTCCTGTTACTTAGCAGATTATGATGATTTGGCATTTTTGTCACATTTGTTGTGTACATCATATGGGCATGAGCTCTACATGTGTTTTGATCTATGCCATGCCATCTTTACTGGGGTGTTTGCCATGTATTTTTGTGATCAATGTGGTGACTAGCACAAGCATGCAAAGTAGCCTTTGTGATATTGCTAATTTCCGGGACTTAGGATTTTGCTAAGTCCTTTTTCCTGCTGTTATTTTCATGCCATGTAAACATGATGCTACAGTGACATCCATGATTGTTTTGAGTATCTTCAGTAAGGATGTTTTGGACACATGGTTATGATATATCCATCCATGGCTCTATTTGCAATTGTGGAGTTCCCTAACATGTCTTAATCTTGCTCTACTTTTGCTATAAAATGTTCCTGGCAGATTGTTTACATGTTAATCAATTTTGCCATGGTTGTTGTTAGTGATCCATGCATGCTATAAACTTGATCTTGCCATGGTTAGCTTCATGAACATGTCATCTTTCTGATGCTATGCTTGTTTTGTCATGCAATTCCTTGTGGTGAGTGATTTGAGCTCGCAAAGAGGCCTTCATAAGTCTAAAACTGTTTATAAAACTTGCTATGTTTACATGTGTGTCCTCATATCTTTTGTGCCTTTTTGGCTCATGATCAATAAGGGACTTTTGTTCTATGCATTTAGTAGATTCATGCCATGCCTTTGTTTGCTATGATATGTTCTTGTAGCATGTTGTTTTCTTGATCTAAACATTGCTTCATGATGTTATTCCTGGCATGTTAGTATTTTCACTAAGTCTTTGAAGCTGATATCTTTTGCACTTTTTCCATGCTTGTTTGAACCAGCTCTTTTGTGATTTAGCAGTAGCTCAGTGTTCATGTTTTGTCAAGCATCACTTGGACATCACTGCCATATGCTTTGTTGCTATGTTCAAACGCAGTAGCTTCGTTTCTTGTTGCATTCTAGTAGGCATCGTGCTGTTAATTGCAGAATTGTGCCATTATTGTTTTGCTTGCCATTTGCAAACCGTGCATCCGATTCCGATGATCTTTATATCGATTTCGACCAAAATCATCTCATCTTTCGAGAAGCACACTTGGTTTGCCAAGTTGATGCCTTGATCAAACTTTACCTTTCGGAGCACGCATATGCATTGCATATCACATCTCGCATATCATGCCATGTTTTGCATCATGTTGATTGTGCATTGCACCATGATTGATTGTTGTTCCTTTGCTTGTGTTCTTGCTTTGGGTAGAGCCGGGAGACGAGTACGTGATCGAGGAACCTGTTGAGTACGCTAACGAGGATCAAGCTTTCGTCAACTCTGAGAACTTTGCAGGCAAGATGACCATATCCTCGAAATCACTTCTATCTTTGCTTGCTAGTTGTTCGCTCTATTGCTATGCCGCGATACCTACCACTTGCTATATCATGCCTCCCATATTGCCATGTTAAGCCTCTAACCCACCTTTCCTAGCAAATCATTGTTTGGCTATGTTACCGCTTTGCTCAGCCCCTCTTATAGCGTAGCTAGTTGCAGGTGAAGATGGAGTTTGTTCCATGTTGGAACATGGATATTGTTGGGATATCATTATTATATCTTGTTTTACTTTAATGCATCTATATACTTGGTAAAGGGTGGAAGGCTCGGCCTTATGCCTGGTGTTTTCTTCCACTCTTGCCGCCCAAGTTTCCGTCATACCGGTGTTATGTTCCTTGATTTTGGTGTTCCTTATGCGGTTGTGTGATAATGGGAACCCCTTGATAGTTTGCCTTGAATAAAACTCCTCCAGCAAGGCCCAACCTTGGTTTTACCATTTTCCACCTAAGCATTTTCCGTTGGGTTCCGCGGACTCAAGGGTCATCTTTATTTTAAACCCCCGGGCCAGTGCTCCTCTGAGTGTTGGTCCAAACTAGAGCATCGTGCGGGACCGTCCCTTGGCAACTTGGGTTATGTTGGTACCGGTACGCTTAGCTTATCTGGTGTGCCCTAAGAACGAGATATGTGCAGCTCCTATCGGGATTTGTCGGCACAGTCGGGTGGTCTTGCTGGTCTTGTTTTACAATTGTCGAAATGTCTTGTAACCGGGATTCCGAGACAAATCTGGTCTTCCTGGGAGAAGGAATATCCTTCGTTGACCGTGAGAGCTTGTGATGGGCTAAGTAGGGACACCCCTGCAGGGTTTTGAACTTTTGAAAGCCATGCCCGCGGTTATGGGCAGATGGGAATTTGTTAATATCCGGTTGTAGAAAACTTGACACTTAACTTAATTAAAATGAGTCAACCGCGTGTGTAGCCGTGATGGTCTCTTTTCAGCGGAGTCCGGGAAGAGAACACGGTCTCGTGTTATGCTTGAACGTAAGTAGCTTCAGGATCACTTCTTGATCACTATTAGCTTCTCGACCGTGCTTTGCTTCTCTTCTCGCTCTCATTTGCGTAAGTTAGCCACCATATATGCTTAGTGCTTTGTTGCAGCTCCACCTCACTACCCCTTTCCTACCTTCAAGCTTCAATAGTCTTGATCGCGAGGGTGTGAGATTGCTGAGTCCCCATGACTCACAGATTCTTCCAAACAGACGCAGGTGCTGATGATGCTAGTGCAGGGGACACTACCGAACTCAAGTGGGAGTTCGACGAGGATTCGGGGCATTACTATGTTTCCTTTCCGGATGATTAGTAGAGGAGCCCAGTTGGGACGATCAGGGATCTAGCATTTGGGGTTGTCTTTCTTTATTTTGGTTCCGTAGTCAGACCTTGATTGTATTCTGGATGATGTATGTCTATTTATGTATTGTGTGAAGTGGTGATTGTAAGACGACTCTTTATCCCTTTCTTATTCAGTACATGGGATGTGTAGAGATTACCCCTCTTGCGACAGACCTACCTAGTCTAGTCTTGGACGTCTTCTCACCAGGGCCTGAGGCCGGCACCCCTGAGACTCCGGGGTATGTACAGCCCCACTCATTATTACGTGAGAGTGTCACGGGGTGGCGAGCTTCACATGCACTGGGCCATCTTCACAGGTACTGGCCTTGCTTCATATCGCCAGATGAGGGGCCCGCCTTGCGCCACACTCTAGTGCCATCGATGACGACCGGAAACCAGGACGCCGCCGATGGGGTAGAGCGGTCGCCAGCGGTTCCCCCGACGACCATGGGTCCTCCGCCAGGGGCAAGCCCTGAGGCACCTCCCCAGCAGAGGGCCTACCTCTTGAGAGCACCTTGCTCCGAACGCCGCGGTGGTGATGTCGGATCCCGGCCCCTCTCCTGCAGCCCCCTGCGCCCTCCTCCCGAGGGGCAGGAGACTGTGGGAGCGGGGCAACTACTCGCTGTGGTGACCTGCACCTCCTGCGATCCATTGTTAGCGTATGCCTGCTCCTGAAAAATTAGCGGTACCCGATAATCGTTGGCGCCATCGTGGCCAATGGGACCATCCCGGGGCTCCCAGAAAGGCTCAGCTTCTGGTGCCTCATCCCCCGAGCTTGGGCTGAGGAGCGAGCCTTGTCCGCTCTCGTGTGGGTGTCCTCGGTCCACCATGAGGGGCACGTATTCCTCCGGCGCCGTCATCCCGAATGCCACGCCGTAATGCCCCGCATGCCACGCGGTCCTGCCTGACGCGCCCACCGTGGGGTGGCAGCGTGGCTGTCCACTGGGGTCGCGGGTCGCGTCGAGTCCTTCTTCATGGAGCGGGAGCGGGGGCAACGCCGCCGCCGGTCCGGCGCTGACAGCTTCGCTGGCGTTGGAGTAGCCTTGGAGCCCGCGGGCGCGCGCAGAGCCCCTGCGCGGGCTGCCCTGGGCCTGAGATGGGAGCTAGGTGGAGAAGGGGTGAGCCCCTGAGGTGGCGAAGCCCAGGAGCTCTGCCACTCACTCCAGCAGCACGTCGTGGCCGCCCTCCAGCATCCTGCACTGCAGCAGCTCTCGGGCCACTATGAGCGCGGCCCTCGAGTTCGCCTGTTGCTGCCGACCACTATGATCTTCTCTATCTTTCCAACTCTCTGGCCAGCTCTTTTTCCCCAACATCTAGCCTCCTTTGGCTCTGTGGGTGGCTGGTCCTATTTATAGAGGCCCTGGTCCTTGTCCCAAATATCGAGCGGGAAGGGAGCCAACAATGGCGGGATAATTTGAAGGGGGACAGCTAGTATCAAGTATCCTGACAAAAGCAGTCTTCGCCTGCGCAAAGCTCTGGTGATGACGCCATCTTGGGCTCCACGGTGACCTCCATCTCGTAGTCCTCCTGGTCTTGGTCTCGTTGCACCGAAATGAGAACCTTTGCCTGATGCCTCGGTACTCCGCGGCTGCGCTTGCCCCCTTCGCACCAAAGAGGAAGGGAGGATGCTGCGCGGGCTGGCACCCGCCTGGCGCCCCCGGTCGTCATGGCTTGCCTCACGGGCACCTTGTGAGATACCCCACCTTGATCTCTCTGCCTCCTCGTGAGCCAGCCTAATGAGGCCGCGCCTGAGGAAGCTTCGTGTCGTCCGCCCCGCGAGGCTTGGCCCCTCGCGAGGGTCTTGGGTTTGTGTTGGTGAAGATGGGCCGCGCTGGGCCCCCCTTTGAGCCACGCCGCAGGCAGGCAAGTCTGGGGACCCCCGTTCCCAGAATGCTGACAGATGTTCTTTAGCTTGGTCATATCATCTCTGCCAAAGGCATCGCTGTTAATCCTGAGAAGGTGTCTGCAATTGTGAATTGGGAACCGCCTCAGAATGTCAAGTAGCTCCGCAGTTTCCTTGGGCTTGCAAGCTATTGTCGAAGATTCGTTGAGAATTTCTATAAGATTGCAAAGCCTCTTTCCAACCTCCTCCAAAAGCATGTCAAGTATGTGTGGACGCCTGAATGTGACATTGCTTTTAACACCCTCAAAGAGAAGTTAGTCACAGCTCCTATCTTGACTCCTCCTGATGAATCCAAACCATTCGAAGTTTTCTATGATGCCTCCCTGCAAGGTCTCGGTGCTATGTTAATGCAAGAGAAGAAAGTAGTGGCTTATACCTCTCTCCAGTTGAAGCTCAACGAAAAGAACTACCCCACTCATGACCTCGATTTGGCGGCAGTTGTCCATGCATTATTAACGTGGAGACATCTCTTGTTGGGAAGGAAAGTGGACATCTTCACTGATCATAAGAGCCTCAAGTACATCTTCACCCAACCCAACCTCAACCTCAAGCAGACTCGTTGGGTCGAAATGATTCAAGAATACAATCCGAGTATTTAATATACTCCAGGGAAGGCCAATGTCATTGCAGATGCTTTGAGAAGGAAGGCTTACTGCAACAGCTTAATTCTCAAGCCCTTCCAACCGGATCTTTGTGAAGCTTTCTGCAAACTGAACCTCCAAGTTGTTCCTCAAGGCTTTCTTGCCAACCTCCAAGTCTCTCCTACTTTGGAATATCAAATTCGTGAGGCACAACTTCTTGATGCCATGGTGAAGAAGGTGAAAAATGGGATTGCCAAGAGCCAACCCAAGTACAAGTGCTATCACATTGATGATAAAGACACTCTATTCTTCGAGGATCAAATTGTGGTTCCTAAAGGTGATCTACGGAAAGTCATTATGAACGAGGCGCAGAATTCCCTTCTATCCATTCATCCTAGAAGTACAAAGATGTACCATGTCCTCAAGCAGTCGTATTGGTGGACTCGAATGAATCGAGAAATTGCTCAATTCGTGAATGAATGTGATGTCTGCAGAAGGGTGAAAGTAGAACACCAACGGCTAGCTGGTCTCCTCCAACCTCTTGCTATTCCAGAACGGAAGTTTGACCATATTGAGATGGACTTCGTAACTGGATTTCCCAAGTCCAAGCTTGGAAACGATGCTATCTTTGTCGTCATGGACAAGCTTACAAAAGTGGCTCATTTGCTTCCAATCAAAGAATCTATCACAGCAGCTCAGCTGGCAGAGCTATATACCTCCAGGATTGTCTCCTTGCACGGCATTCCGCAATTGATATCTTCATATCGTGGAAGCATCTTCACTTCTATGTTTTGGGACTCCTTCCAGAAGGCCATGGTCACCAACATTCGCTTCAGCACAGCCTTCCATCCTCAAACTAGTGGCCAAGTCGAGCGAGTCAATCAAATCCTTGAAGATATGCTCAGGGCTTGTGTCATTTCTTTCAGTATGAAGTGGGAAGATTGTCTTCCATATTCCGAGTTCTCCCACAACAATAGTTTCCAAGCGAGTTCGGGCAAAGCCCCATTCGATATTCTCTATGGCAGAAAGTGTCGTACTCCTCTTAACTGGTCAGAGACTGGTGAACACCAACTTCTTGGCAATCTCTTAATCACAGAGGCTGATGAAATGTGTAAAGTCATCCGTGAAAATCTCAAAGTCGCGCAATCGCGCCAGAAGAGTTACTATGATAGCAAGCACCGTGACTTGGCTTTCGAGATCGGAGACCATGTCTACCTCTGCGTCTCTCCAATGAAAGGTACTCGTCGCTTCGGTATCAAAGGGAAGCTTGCCCCTAAATATGTGGGTCCTTTCAAGATCATTGGCAAAAGAGGCGATCTGACCTATCAACTTGAGCTTCGGTCCAACTTCGCAAATGTGCATGATGTGTTTCACGTGTCACAGCTTCGCAAGTGCTTCAAGACTCCTGAACGCACCATCAACTTTGAAGAGATTGATCTCCAAGAAGATTTGTCTTATCATGAGCATCTCGTTGCTATTCTTGAAGAAACCGAGCGCAAGACTCGCAACAAGTCTATCAAATTCCTGAAAGTGAAGTGGTCACATCATTCCGACCTAGAAGCCACCTGGGAACTCGAGGACCACCTCCATTCCGCATATCCAGAGTTCTTTAAGTCCTAGATCTCGGGACGAGATCCTTTCATAGTGGTGGAGTGTTGTAACACCCCGGATGTAACTTGCCATATTTGTACTCCGACTCTCGCCATTTTCGACTTTGAGTTATGAGATTTCCTTTCGTGGTTGGGTTTTGTCTTTGTTTTGCTTTTTGATCATGTCATGCATTTCATATCATGTCATCATGTGCATCTCATTTGCATATGTGTTCGTCTCATGCATCCGAGCATTTTCCCCGTTGTCCGTTTTGCAATGGCGACACTCCTACGTGCACCGGCGCACCCCTCTTGTCTCTTTTCGTGAGCGGGTGTTAAACATTCTCGGAATGGACCGAGATTTGCCAAGCGGCCTTGGTACACCACCGGTAGACCGACTGTCAAATTTTGTGTCATTTGGAGTCCGTTTGATGCTCCAATGGTTAACCAGGGAACCGTAAAGGCCTCTTGTGTGATGCAGCCCAACACCCCTCCAAAATGGCCCAATAACCCATCCAAACCACTCCCATGTCCTCGTCGTCGGATCACGATCGCGTGGTCGAAAACTACACTCCATTTGGACACTCCTACCTCCTCCTACCTATAAATAGGTGCCCTCCCCAAATTTTTCACGCAGTCCAACCCTAGCCCCGCTCCTCCTCGCCGCCAGATGCGTCCGGACCGCGCCGGACCCGTCCGTCTGCCGTCGCCCAACGAACCAGCCGCCGCCACGTGGCATCCCTGCCCCGCCAGCCGCCGCGGCCCGCCGAGGCCCATCGCCAGCCCCCGCAGGCCCGAGCCGCCCCGCGCCCCGCCTATCTCCTCTGCCTCCGTGCGCCGCTCCCCGCCGCCCGCGCTGCGCCTATGCCACCTCGCCATCGCCTGCTCCGGCCGCTGCCTTGCCACCCTCCGCCGCCTCGCCTCCCCGCGCTGCCCGCAGCGCCGGCGACCGCGCACCGCCTCCTCTTGTCCCCGATGAGCTCCGGCGTCCTCTCCTCCGCTCCGGTCGCTGTCCGCTTCGTCCCCGGCAACTCCGGCCGTCCACCGGCGAACCTCGATCCACAATCCTGAACCCTAGATCTGTTCACCCGAGGTCGTTTTTCCTATTAAGTCATTTTTCTGTGATGATTTTATGCCCTGTTCTTTGCATCATAACTCCATGACCGTAGCTCCGTTTCATGCGTATGATATATCAAAATGTTCATTGTGAGATGCTCTTCATTCCATTCCATTGTGGCATGCTTCTTTGAGTCCATCTTGATGCCCAAATCATTGATTCAAGAGTGCTATAAAATGTTTGCTCTTGTCACTTAGCAGATTATGATGATTTGGCATTTTTGTCACATTTGTTGTGTGCACCATACGGGCATGAGCTCTACATGTGTTTCGATCTATGCCGTGCCATCTTTAAAGGGGTGTTTGACATGTATTTTTGTGATCAATGTGGTGACTAGCACAAGCATGCAAAGTAGCCTTCGTGATATTGCTGATTTCTGGGACTTAGGATTTTGCTAAGTCCTTTTTCCTGCTGTTATTTTTATGCCATGTAAACATGATGCTACAATGAGATCCATGATTGTTTTGAGTACCTTCAGTAAGGATATTTTGGACATATGGTTATGATATATCCATACATGGCTCTGTTTGCAATTATGGAGTGCACTAACATGTCTTAATCTTGCTCTACTTTTGATATAAAATGTTCCTGGTAGATTGTTTACATGTTAATCAATTTTGCCATGGTTGTTGTTAGTGATCCATGCATGCTATGAACTTTATCTTGCCACTTTTACCTTCATAAACATGTCATCTTGCTAATGGTAAGCTTGTTTTGTCATGCAATGCCTTGTGGTGAGTGATTTGCGCTCACAAAGATGCCTTCATAATTCTGTTTATGCCATGCTCTATTTTTCTGCTAATTCTGAATCTGTTAATAAAACTTGCTTTGTTTACATGAGTGTCATCATATCTTTTGTGCCTTTTTGGCCCATGATCAGTAAGGGACTTTTGTTCTATGCATTTAGTAGAGTCATTCCATGCCTTTGTTAGCTAAGATATATTCCTGTAGCATGTTGTTTGCTTGCTCTAAACATTGCTTCATGATGTTATTCCTGGCATGTTAGTATTTTCACTAAGTCTGTGAAGCTGATATCTTTTGCACTTTTGCGATGCTTGTTTGAACCTGCTCTTGTGTGATTTAGCCACATCTCAGTGTTCATGTTTTGTCAAGCATCACTTTTACATCACTGTCATATGCTTTGTTACTATGTTGGAGTGCAGTAGCTTAGTTTCTTCTTACATTCTACTAGGCATCGTGCTGTTAATCCCAGAATTGTGCCATTATTGTTTTGCTTGCCATTTGGAAACCGTGCATCCGATTCCGGTGAACTTTATATCGATTTTGACCGAAATCATCTCATCTTTCCAGAGGCACACTTGGTTTGCCAAGTTGATGCCTTGATCAAACCTTTCCTTCCAGAGCATGCATATGCATTGCATATCACATATCGCATATCATGCCATGTTTTGCATCATGTTGATTGTTCATTGCACCGTGATTGATTGTTGTTCCTTTGCTTGTGTTCTTGCTTTGGGTAGAGCCAGGAGACGAGTACATGATCGAGGAACCTGTTGAGTATGCTAACGAGGATCAAGCTTTCGTCAACTCTGAGAACTTTGTAGGCAAGATGACCATACCCTCGAAATCACTTCTATCTTTGCTTGCTTGTTGTTCGCTCTATTGCTATGCCGCGATACCCACCACTTGATATATCACGCCTCCCATATTGCCATGTCAAGCCTCTAATCCACCTTTCCTAGCGAACCGTTGTTTGGCTATGTTACCGCTTTGCTCAGCCCCTCTTATAGCGTTGCTAGTTGCAGGTGAAGATGGAGTTTGTTCCATATTGGAACATGGATATTGTTGGGATATCATTATTATATCTTGTTTTACTTTAATGCATCTATATACTTGGTAAAGGGTGGAAGGCTCGGCCTTATGCCTGGTGTTTTCTTCCACTCTTGCCGCCCTAGTTTCCGTCCTACCGGTGTTATGTTCCTTGATTTTGCGTTCCTTACGCGGTTGGGTGATAATGGGAACCCCTTGACAATTCGCCTTGAATAAAACTCCTCTAGCAAGGCCCAACCTTGGTTTTACCATTTTCCACCTAAGCCTTTTCCCTTGGGTTCCGTGGACTCAAGGGTCATCTTTATTTTAAACCCCTAGGCCAGTGTTCCTCTGAGTGTTGGTCCAAACTAGAGCACCGTGCGAGACCATCGCTTGGCAACTTGGGTTATGTTGGTACCTGTACGCTTAGCTTATCCGGTGTGCCCTGAGAACGAGATATGTGCAGCTCCAATCGGGATTTGTCGGCACAGTCGAGTGGTCTTGCTGGTCTTGTTTTACAATTGTCGAAATGTCTTGTAACCGGGTTTCCGAGACTGATTGGGTCTTCCCGGGAGAAGGAATATCCTTCATTGACCGTGAGAGCTTGTGATGGGATAAGTTGGGACACCCTTGCAGGGTTTTGATCTGTTGCAAGCCATGCCCGTGGTTATGGGCAGATGGGAATTTGTTAATATCCGGTTGTAGAAAACTTGACACTTAACTTAATTAAAATGAATCAACCGCGTGTGTAGTCGTGATGGTCTCTTTTCGGCGGAGTCCGAGAAGAGAACACGGTCTCATGTTATGCTTGAACGTAAGTAGCTTCAGGATCACTTCTTGATCACTATTAGCTTCTCGACCATGCTTTGCTTCTCTTCTCGCTCTCATTTGCGTAAGTTAGCCACCATATATGCTTAGTGCTTTGTTGCAGCTCCACCTCACTACCCCTTTCCTACCTTTAAGCTTAAATAGTCTTGATCGCAAGGGTGTGAGATTGCTGAGTCCCCGTGACTCACAGATTCTTCCAAACAGATGCAGGTGCTGATGATGCCAGTGCAGGGGACACTACCGAACTCAAGTGGGAGTTCGACAAGGATTCGGGGCATTACTATGTTTCCTTTCCGGATGATCAGTAGAGGAGCCCAGTTGGGACGATCGGGGATCTAGCATTTGGGGTTGTCTTTCTTTATTTTGGTTCCGTAGTCGGACCTTGATTGTATTCTGGATGATGTATGTCTATTTATGTATTGTGTGAAGTGGTGATTGTAAGACGACTCTTTATCCCTTTCTTATTCAGTACATGGGATGTGTAAAGATTACCCCTCTTGCGACACTGTGAGGCTCTTGTAATTAGCTGCTGTTTCACTCTTTTCGCTGTACCATATTATCATATCTATATTGACTTGTTCCAAATGCAGAGGAAAGCCCGCAAGGACCAAAAAGTACCTGAACAAAATGTTGTGGAAATCTTCAAGAACTGTCACACTCGCAAGATGAAGGGCATGACTACACCAGTCAAAGCCACTGTTGTAAATCCTTAATCCTCATGCCTTTTAACTACTACTTACTCTGACTTGTGCATTGAGCTGCATAGTTTGCAGCCAATGTCTATTACTCTTTTCAATTTTATACACAATTGTCTTAGTGTATCATTGCACCTTACAAGGTTTAAAAGAGAGGAGTGATGTTCCTTTGATCTTGATATGTAATCTAGTTCCATGCTGGACCTGCCCACACAACATTACAACTGCCTGTTTGTCTGTTCTCAGTTGTTTTGTGATATGAATGATGTCATAGTATGCTTACCGTATTATGAACATTGTCTCTTTATCCTTAACTATCAATACAATGTGAAGAATTAGACAATACATTAGCCATGGTACATGGTCATATGTTTGGAACCTGGTTTTATTATGTACTTTGCAGTAAAATACAACTAATATTTACATGGATTCACCAGAATAAGTTCTGTATATAGACCAAAGCTATTTTGTTTGGTTTTGCTGCCCCCTTAATATCTTATGTTCTGGTACTACTAATGTAAAAACTCAACTTTTCAGCAAGCTATGAAAAAAATGCTGGAACCGCCACCTTCTAAAGGTGAAAAGGCAACTATAACAGCAATGTGACCTCCTGCTGGAGTGGGTCAGTACCTGTCCACTAACAGTGCCAAAAGCATGTTCCTGCATAATACTGGGTTGGTTGTTAAGGCAATCTCGTCCAAACTGCATCATGATCAAGATATGCAAGCTCAAAACAATGTTATATCTGTGCTCCAGACACAAGTCCATTCCCTAACAGACCCTTTGTGAAACAAGGATAGAAATTGTTCAATGTCGTCAAGATATGCATGGTTTTGAAACCAGACTATCATACATTTGCCATGTTGTTCAGGAGCTTAGGAGAAATGAAGGCGAAGGTTATGGTGCTCCATCGGACAATACAGTATGAAAACGTAACAGTCAGGTTAAATGAACTGAGCTTCTGAACTTCTCGTGGTGCATTTATCTGCCAGACTGTTAACTTTTATGCCAACCTTCCTTTTGTTTTATGGTTGTAATTTGTTTTGTTGTGATACAAAATTTGTTCTTAATGTGTAGCCACCGGCTGAACAAAACAACAAGCCATTTTTGTATAGTGTAGGGTGTTCCCTATATTTGCACTGGTGGCGAACTTTGATGCCAAGTGGATGTAATCTATGTAATCACCTTAATAGCATAGCGTTAGTTTCGTTCCCTAGTTTGCTAGTGGCCGCAACAACCATGGGCCATATACAGACCGTGGTAACAGATGCGACTTGAAACTACGTCGGTATTTCCCCAAAGAGGAAGGGTTGATGCAGCACAACGACAGTAGGTATTTCCCTCACTGATGAGACCAAGGTTATCGAACTAGTAGGAGAACCAAGCAACAATACGTAAACAACACCTGCACACAAATAACAAATACTCGCAACCCGATGTATTAAAGGGGCTGTCAATCCCTTTCGGGTAATGGAGACAGAAATTAGCAAATGGACGTGAATAAATTGTAGTAGATTGATAGATCGAGCGCCAAATATAATAAATAAGAATAAATTGCAGCAAGGTATTTTTGTATTTTTGGTTTAATAGATCTGAAAATAAAAGGCAAATAAAATAGATTGCAAAGGAAAATAATATGAGAAAGAGACCCGGGGGCCGTAGGTTTCACTAGCGGCTTCTCTCGAGAAAAAATAGCAAACAGTGGGTAGACGAATTACTGTTGGACAATTGATAGAACTTCAAATAATCATGACAATATTCAGGCAATGATTATTATATAGACATCACGTCCAAGATTAGTAGACCGAGTCCTGCCTACATATACTACTATTACTCCACACATCGACCGCTATCCAGCATGCATCTATTGTATTAAGTTCATGGAGAAATGAAGTAATGCAATAAGAACGATGACATGGTGTAGACAAGATCTATTTATGTAGAGATAGACCCCGTCGTTTTATCCATAGTAGCAACGATACATACGTGTCGGTTCCCCTTCTATCACTGGGATCAAGCACCGTAAGATCAAACCCACTACAAAGCACCTCTTCCCATTGCAAGATAAATAGATCAAGTTGGCCAAACAAAACCCAAATATCGAAGAAGAAATATGAGGCTATAAGCAATCATGCATATAAGAGATCAAAGAAACTCAAATAACTTTCACGGATAAAAAGAGATAGATCTGATCATAAACTCAAAGTTCATCGGATGCCAACAAACACACCACAAAAAGAGTTACATCATATGGATCTCCAAGAGACCATTGTATTGAGAATCAAGCGAGAGAGAGGAAGCCATCTAGCTACTAACTATGGACCCAAAGGTCTACAAAGAACTACTCCCGCATCATCGGAGAGGCACCAATGGAAGTGGTGAACCCCTCCGTGATGGTGTCTAGATTGGATCTAGTGGTTCTAGACTCTGCGGCGGCTAGAACTGATTTTCGTTCACTCCCCTAGGGTTTCTGGAATATTGGGGGTATTTGTAGAGTAAATAGGTGGTCCGGGAGGCACCCGAGGTGGGCACAACCCACCAGGGCATGCCTGGGCCTCCATGCACGCCCTGGTGGGTTGTACTCCCCTCGGAGCAGCCCCCAGGTGCTTCTTCGGCCCATTGGATGTCTTCTGGTCCCAAAAAATCCACAAAAAGTTTAGCTGCGTTTGGACTCCGTTTGATATTGATTACCTACCATGTAAAAACATGCAAAAAATAGCAACTGGCACTTGGCACTATGTCAATAGGTTAGTACCAAAAATTGATATAAAATGACTATAAAATGATTATAAAACATCCAAGAATGATAATATAATAGCATGGAACAATCAATAATTATAGATATGTTGGCGACGTATCTGTCGGTGTACTAAAGTTTGGGCCCTTTTGTACCCCTTATTGTGCACGGGCAGTTGCGGCCACACCCGTGGTGCAGCTTGACGGGGGAAGCTGGGGACAAGATACAAGATCACTAGAGATGCAACCAGACCAGAGAACAGAGGATGAGCTGGACCCCTGGCAAGATCCTTGCCGGGACAGCTTGCAGGACACTAACAAGAGCACCACCCTTGAGGTTGACAGCTCTGACACCATCGACAACATTGAGGCCAAGACCCAGACACGCACGCATAGAGGCGTGCAGATCTTTGTGGAGGCCAAAAGACGAGGTACCTAGCAAGATCCTTGCCGGAGACGTCTGCGAGGCCCCAGCAAGATCCTTGCCGGGGACGTCGACAAGACCGCGACAAGGCTTCGACACCCCATCACCACTCCAGCGTAGCGGCTGGCCTGCCAGCCTGGCAAGCACCTGAGTGGTGGCATGCAGATCTTCATTAAGATCCTGCCACCTCTCCAGCACAGCAACTGGCCAGCCAACTTGGTGTTGCATGCCTCGTCAGCATGGACGCGTGTCAATATAGAGCGGGGCGGCGACGGACGGGACGAGTTCTACTCCCATCCTCGATAAAGCTAAGGGGCATGTAAGCAGCGCATTTAATGTGTTTGTCCAAAGACGTTGGTGATAAACATAGACATTGTAACTACTTTACACCTCCCATGTGCCACTATGGCAGCCCCTTGGACGTATAAAAGGAGGCCAATGGCGTACTGGAGGGGGATTCAGACTTTTGAACATCTCGGCCCAGCTTGCATGTGTAGCAGCTAGCCGAAGCTCAAGAACATAGAATATACACTCAAGCAGGACTAGGGTTTTACGCTTCTCGGCGGCCTGAATCTAGGTAAAAATCCATCGTGTTGATCATTAGATCTGCTCTTTGCCCTACCCCTCTTCCCTGCCAAACCACAGAAGGGATCCACGCGGTCCCGTAGGTGTCGTTCTTCGCCGACATCTTTGGCGCACCAGGTAGGGGAGATAGAGTTTGGCAAACCTGATCTAGCGGTTAGCACGTCATTTCCTCGATCACCATGGCTCCCAAGAGGAAGGGGATCGTGGCGGCCGGTCTATCTGGAGCCATGCTGCCTATGGCTAGCGCGGCGACTTCCAAGGCTCCCCTGCCGACGTCTGTGTTGCGGTCTTCCCAGGTCATGTGCGACAAGAAGCGCCACGACATTGGTGACCCCGGACGCCGCCACGGGAAGAGCCACAACATCATTCTTGAGATGCACAAGGCCAGCAAGCACTAATGAGCTGCCAAGGCTCCATATTCCTATTTTCTCTTCTTTCTTTTTACCAAAAGACAGAATATTCCCTCGCATACAAGTTTGCCAGGGGAGATACAGAGTGTGGACGCCAACAGGCGACGCTTGAGGTGGCGTCTTGCAAAGAAGAATACAGCAACAAAAAAAGCTAAGTCACGAGACTTCAAGCAATTTTTTTAATATTAAGTTATTTTCCTCGAATGGTCTCGGTTCTTGTATAGGAAAACCTACACGTCAAGGAACCTTGTCGGGATTGGTTGCGCCCTCGCTCCGTTTCGAGTCCGCTCAACGGCTCAAGTGGCTGCACTAAGAACGACAAGGTGCCTTGCCTGCAGCGGCACCCCCAGCAGGCTGCTAAGGATCAGTCCTCAAAGCGCTCACGGCTAGGGTGCACGCGCCGGCAAAGCTTGTCCCAATAATGCGTAGGGTGCGTACCATACAAAGAGGAATCATACGAGGAAGATAGCATGCATACCATTCGAAAAATAGCAAGTTATATTACATTAATATGTGTCGCAGTTCTAACTTAACTAGGATTGTTTTGGGTACGGATCCATGGCGGCGAGAGGAAGCGGAGCGCCTAGTCTCGGCGCTGGCCTTCCACCCTCTTGACGCCGTCAACCAGTTTGACGACGAGCGTGACAAGCTCTTCAAGCACCCTGCGGTCTGCATCTGCCAGCAAGATGTCTTGGCTAAGTTTGATGTCAGGGTTCCTGTACGCCACCTTGGTGTGCACCTTGAAGAGGGCCCCCGACAAAGCTTCCGGGACTCGTTGGCCAGGTGGGTTGCTCGGCCGTCATGGAGTATCTTCAAGGCGTCAAGGATGGCCTCGAAGAACATGGTCACTGTCGGTGTCAAAACCGGCGGATCTCGGGTAGGGGGTCCCGAACTGTGCGTCAAGGCCGGATGGTAACAGGAGACAAGGGACACGATGTTTTTTACCCAGGTTTGGGCCCTCTCGATGGAGGTAATACCCTACTCCTGCTTGATTGATATTGATGATATGGGTAGTACAAGAGTAGATCTACCACGAGATCAAGGAGGCTAAACCCTAGAAGCTAGCCTATGGTATGATTGTTGTGTATGGGGTTGATTGCCTACGGACTATAACCCTACGGTTTATATAGACACCGGATAGGGTTAGGGTTACATAGATTCGGTTACAACGGTAGGAGATCTTGAATATCCGCATCGCCAACCTTGCCTTCCACGCCAAGGAAAGTCCCATCCGGACACGGGACGAAGTCTTCAATCTTGTATCTTCATAGTGCTGGAGTCCGGCTGAAGGTATAGTCTGGCTACCCGAACACCCCCTAATCCAGGACTCCCTCAGTAGCCCCCGAACCAGGCTTCAATGATGACGAGTCCGGCGCGCAGATTGTCCGGCATTGCAAGGAGGGTTCTTCTCCAAATCTTATGTACCTGTAGGAATAATGTCCGATTTTTGTAATGTAGTGTTCCTCGGCTTCCATGCCCAATAATGGCCGTCTTCCATGTGTTCAAACGAATGCGAAAAGCCGGGGTGTTTTTACATCCACACCCCTAGCCGTATAAACAAGCCGCCTATTTAAGGGGATGGGGATTTAGGTCCAAACCACATCTTCTCCTTTCCGCGAGTTATCATCAAAGCGCTTCCAGCAAAGGTCCATTCCAACATGACCAGCCGTTGCAGCTCCTCCCCTCGCCCCTCCGGTCCCAAACCCGGGGACTGGGAGAGTTGCACCATCCCGCATAGCGAGTTAGCGTCACTTCAGGCCAAGGGATTTCTCCCTCAGGCATACGTGGTCCCGGTCCGAGCCAGTCTCGCCACCTACAATGGCGGAAAACAAGCGGAGAGCACCCCCAATCCTTCTAAAGGAGAGCGGGTGTGCCTCATCCCCTATCTAATAAGGGCACTGGGATTTCCAATTCATCCATTTTTCCGTGGGCTTCTGGAGTTCTACGGCCTCCAGCTGCACAATCTCACGCCCGCCTCCGTATTGCATATTGCAGGTTTCGTCGCCCTTTGCGAGCTATTTTTAGGCATTGAGGCTCATTTCGCACTGTGGAAGAGGTTATTCTGCCTGGTGCCCCGTTCTAAAGAGGGGTCTACATACCAAGTGGGCAGAGCCGAAGTATGGCGCATCGCCGGGACCAGATACCTATCTGGAACCCCGAAGAAGGCGTCCGAGGACTGGCCTTCGGAATGGTTTTATATAGATGACGTACCGCTACCGGACCCTATCCGGGTCGGTCTCCCTGAGTTCAACAGTGCTCCATTGAAGAAACGCTTGAGCTGGCGTCCGCGGAGCTCTCAGAGAGAAAGCGACAGAGACGTCCTTTACCTGATGGGCCGGATAAGACTGTTGGCTCATTCCGGACTAACCATGATTGGAGTCATGGCCGCATGCATTATGCGGGGGGTGCAGCCACTTCAATATAGAGGCCACCCCATGTGGGATTTCAACAGGGAGGATGACGCCACCCGTTACGATCGTAAGGGGCCGGCTTCAGCTGCCGCTCTAGTAAAGATCTTATCCTCTTTGTACAAGGGGGAAAAGGAGGAATTCCTCCGCGTCAACCCGCATGCCGGATTTACTATGTACGATCCTCCAAGTTGGGTAAGCGAACAACTGCGCTTGCCCGTTTGTTTTGTACTCCCACGGTTAGATATGTAGTCTAACGACTTCAATGCAGGAACTGCGACAAGTGGTAAAGGATATAAACAGCCGCTCTCCACAACCCGAGGACCCAGAACGGTCCCTCGATCCGGACTCCGAAGAGGATCCGGACATATCAGTGGAGCTTATCGACGGGGTGTTCCATCAGCTAAGCAAGGACAATACCCATGTAGCCATCACGGCTGATTACCCAGGGTTAATCCCGACCTCCCAGGTGACAGAAACTGGAGTCTCATTCCCTTGAGAGAGATTCCACTCTCACGTATTCCGGTGTCTCTGACGACAACTGTGTTTTGCAGGGGAGATTTCCGAGGCAGGAGGCCGAACCTGCGGCGGCTAGCCAACGAGGGGCCGCAGGGCCCCGGGGGGCAAAAAGGAATGTAGTCCGGACTGAGATGCCGGCGCAAAGGTATAGCGCACCCTCTGTTTCCCTGGTGTTATTCTGTCAAGGCATATTAACGTTCGTGCTATCTTCAGAACGAAGAGACCTCGCCGGACTACATCCGGAGAGGTTGCCAATCGCGCCTCCACCAGCCAGGCTCCAACGTCTGGCCAGGAAGCGGAGGCGAGCACAAGGCGCGCACTAGACGCTCCTCCGACAGAGGATGCAGACAGGCTGTCTAGCACAAATTCTGAAGTAGAGAGTGCCATGAACCACAGGCGTCGCCGGATAGTTCTACGCGACGCTTGTTTCTCCCAAGAGGCTTTAGATGCCTTTAATTCGGGAGATGCGTACCTCTGTGCCGCTCGAAATGGTTTAGCCAGAGCCACGGAGCAGTATGTAAAAGACATACGGGTAAGAAAATTTTGGTCAAATATATATATGCCAGTAGCCCCTGAGACTTGAAACAGTTAGAGCAACTGATTTAAGGATCATTTAATATGCAGCTTCTTACAGAGAAGAATACCGTATTGTCCCAGGAGCTGGAAAACTGCAAGGCCCAACTAGAGGCCGCACTAGCCGCAGTAGGGGAGCCCAAAGGGACCCCCTCAGGTAAGATACACTTCGAAAGATTAGTATTGTGCGGTGTGGGTGCAAATCTGATAAATCATATTGCAGATGGCGCCGGACTAGATCCGGACAAGCAACAACTCTTACGCCGGCTAAAGGCCGGTGAGAGTATGTTGACAAAGGTGAGGCGAGAGAAGAATGATCTTCAGGATGCCAACACCAAGCTGGACGTCGAACTTGAAGATGTTCGTGGCCAGCTGTTGGACTCCATGAAGGAGAATCAGCGGCTTCGACGCGGCATTTTTAGTAAGTGCTTGAACGAACTTTGAAAAAAGAGTTCGGCGAGGAAGTCGACTAACAGAGTAATGTCTGTAGGTATGCTCACAGGTCGTCCTGCAGAGGAGATGCCCGGTTCTACGGGTGACCTTCTTCCCGAACTCATGCAACTGCACGAGCGAATTCGGCAGGCGATGCGAGGCGTTGCCCAAGCCTTATGGCCTGCCCATTCCATGCCCGAGGGCCTTGGAGAGCTTGCAGAGAAGCTGAAGGGAGCTCAGCGGCGCTTCCGGTTGTGGAAGATATCGGCCTACCAACAAGGTGCTAGGGAGGCCTGGGCCATGGTGAAGACCCGTTTTACGAAGTCTGACCCAAACCACATGGCCGAGGTCGGACCAGTGGGGCCTGACGGGAAGGAGATCCCTGTAAGATTAGTATATGGCCAAGTAGAGTTAGCCACGAAGTATTCCCAGCAGGACTGTAAATTAGACAGCATGTTAGATGGTATAGAAGAGGAATACAATCAGTCAGAATGACTAAGTAATTTTGAATTGACATGTGTAATGCCTTCTAGACGGATTGTAGATCGTTTGTCGTTGCCGACCTTTTCGCTTCAACCTCAGGACCTGACAGTCCGGAGTGTGTCCGAATACCATAGCGGTTATATAAGAACCGTGGTATGCATGGAGACCAGGCGTAGGGGTCATTAGTGCTTTATCAGACAAGTTCCCAACTAGTTATGTTATATTACATGGTTAGTAAGAAACATCTTCCAGAGAGAATAGTTCCGTTAGGGGTTCCTTTCGCTGGGAGGCATGCCCTAAAGTGCATATCCGGACTGCGTAAAAAGACGCAGAAAAAAGCATCTGGGGGCGCATAGAATGAGTAAAAAGATCATCTTTTATCTCACCGACCGAATATTCCCTTAAGAACGCTAGCTTTCGGCTTCACCCAGTCTCAGGTACACATCCGGGTGACCCGGCAGTAACAATCGCAGAGGTGCTCCCTTTACCGCCTAGCCGAACAATCAGGAACATAGGGGTAAGCACAGGAGCCAGGCAACCCAGCTTGGCCAAAACATAAGTCATATCGATGCATATAATGGTGAAGAAAAAGGTACATGCGGAAGTTTGATGCATGTGTTGGGCGTGAAGCCCGTATAAATAAGCTTCTGTTAAAGAAGCCCACAGGTTTAATGAGCGCGAGTGGCGCGTCACTAGATGAGCCTTTAAGGGCTATAAAAGAAAAGAGGGGAGGGAGAGAAATGTAAGACAGAAAAATGCAAAAAATGGACAGAGGAAGGAGATGAACACAGAGTCTGGCGCTAGGCATAGAATCTTCGGAGACGGGTGGCGTTCCACGGGTTCGGCTCGAGTCGGTTATCTGACGCATCTCGCAGGCGGTACGCCCCGCCAGTTAGGACTTGGTCGATTATGAATGGACCTTCCTACTTGGGCTTGAGTTTGTCCTTTTTCTTATCCGGCAGGCGTAGAACTAGTTCGCCAACATTGTAATTTTTGGCCCGTACTTCTCTGCTTTGATATCTTCGGGCATGTTGTTGATAAAATGCGGAACGGGCTTTTGCCACGTCACGCTCCTCCTCCAGGGCGTCCAAGTTGTCCTGCCGATCGAGCTCGGCTTCTCTTTCTTCGTACATGCGCACTCTAGGTGAGTCATGAATTATGTCGCAGGGTAGAACTGCCTCTGCGCCGTACACCATAAAAAATGGTGTGTATCCGGTGGTGCGATTTGGCATGGTCCGCCGCCCCCATAGCACGGAGTCGAGCTCCTCTACCCAGTGCATGTTAGATTCCTTAAGGGACCGCACCGGTCTGGGTTTAATGCCGCTCATGATAAGACCATTTGCACGTTCGACCTGGCCGTTGGTTTGTGGGTGATAGACGGAAGCATAATCGAGCTTGATGCCCATGTTTTTGCACCAGAGTTTTACCTCGTCGGTGGTAAAGTTTGTACCGTTATCGGTTATGATGCTGTGGGGGACGCCATAACGGTGTACAACCCCGGATATGAAGTCTATCACAGGTCCGGATTCGGCTGCTTTAACAGGCTTGGCTTCTATCCATTTGGTGAATTTATCCACCATGACCAGTAAGTATTTTTTTCCTATCGGTCCCACCTTTGAGGGGTCCGACCATGTCAAGCCCCCAGACCGCAAAAGGCCGGGTGATGGGTATAGTTTGGAGTGCGGTGGGTGGCATATGGCTTTGGTTGGCAAAAAGTTGGCAACCAGCGCATCGTTGGACTAGGTCCTGAGCGTCTGCCCGGGCCGTCGGCCAATAAAAGCCTGTACGGAAAGCCTTGCTAACAAGGGACCGAGCAGTGGCGTGGTGACCACCGAGTCCGGCATGAATTTCAGCCAGAAGGTTCCGCCCTTCCTCTTTGGAGATGCACCTTTGAAGGACTCCGGTAGTGCTTTTCTTATAAAGCTCTCCCTCGTGGACTCTATAGGCTTTAGATCGCCGCACTATGCAGCGGGCCTCGTTTTGGTCCTCTGGGAGTTCCTGCCTAGTGAGGTAGGCTAGGAATGGTTCTATCCACGGGGCGATGACCGCCATTATTATGTGGGCTGAAGGTGTAATTTCATTGGCAGAGCCTCCAATTGTGTCAGATTGTTCGGCGTCGAGTGGTGCGGCTGGGTCCGGGCTGTTATTTGCGGGTTCCCCCTCCCATGCTACGGATGGCTTGAACAATCTTTCCAAAAAGATGTTGGGGGGTTGGACTGCATCGTGTTTTGCACCGATGCGTGCCAGGACGTCCGCTGCTTGATTGTTTTCTCGGGCTATATGGTGAAACTCCAGCCCTTCGAACCGAGCTGACATTTTCAGGACGGCATTGCGGTAAGCTGCCATTTTTGGGTCCTTGGCGTAGAAGTCTCCATTTATTTGGGATATCGCGAGGTTTGAATCCCCGCGTACCTCTAGGCGCTAGATACCCATGGATACTGCTATCCGGAGACCATGTAGGAGGGCCTCATATTCTGCTGCATTGTTGGAATCCATGTACATGATCTGGAGCACATATTGGACTGTGTCTCCTGTGGGGGACGTCCGGACGACGCCAACCCCCAGTCCGGCCAACATTTTGAAGCCGTCGAAATGCATAATCTAGTTTGAATATGTGTCGTACTCTTTAGGGAGCTCGGCCTCCGTCCATTCTGCGACGAAGTCGGCCAAAACTTGCGATTTAATAGCTCGTCGTGGCTTATAGGTTATGTCGAACGGGAGGAGCTCGATGGCCCATTTTGCAATCCGGCCCGTTGCATCGTGGTTGTTGATAATATCATTGAGTGGTACTTCCGAGGCTACTGTTATGGAACACTCTTGAAAGTAGTGTCGTAGCTTCCGGGATGCCATGAATACCGCGTATGCAATCTTTTGATAATGCGGGTATCGTCATTTGCATGGAGTGAGGACAGTGGATACATAGTAGACCGGCCTTTGAAGGGGGAATTTGTGTCCATCCGTTTCCCGCTCGACAACGAGCACTGCGCTGACAACTTGATGTGTTGCTGCAATGTACAATAACATTGGTTCGCCGGTGATTGGCGCGGCCAGGACTGGGTTTGTTGCCAATATGGCTTTTATTTCATCAAGTCCGGCCGTGGCGGCATCCGTCGACTCGAAGTGTTCGGTGTGCCGAAGGAGGCGATAAAGGGGTAGTGCCTTTTCTCCCAAGCGGGAGATGAAGCGTCTTAAAGCCGCCACGCACCTGGTTAATTTTTGTATTTGTTTAAGGTCCTTTGGGACATCCAATTGTGACAAAGCTCGGATCTTGGCTGGGTTTGCTTCAATTCCTCTACCGGATACAATGAAGCCCAAGAGCTTTCTGGCTGGAACACCGAAGACGCATTTTTGTGGGTTGAGGTTGATGTCATATTGTCGGAGGTTATCGAATGAAGCCTCAAGTCGTTTAATAGGGATTCGACATGTCTTGATTTGACGACCACATCATCCACATACGCCTCCACTGTTTTGCCGATCTGGTTTGCCAGACATGTCTGGATCATGCGCTGATATGTTGCGCCGGCGTTTTTTAGCCCGAAGGGCATTGTGTTGAAGAAGAATGGGCCGTATGGTGTGATGAATGCTGTTGCAGCTTGGTCTGATTCTGCCATCCTGATTTGATGGTAACCGGAGTATGCGTCGAGGAAACACAACGAGTCGTGTCCTGCGGTGGCATCGATAATTTGATCGATACGGGGGAGGGGGAAGGGATCCTTTGGGCAAGCCCTGTTAAGGTCTTTAAAATCGACACACAGGCGCCGGGATTTGTCCTTCTTTGGTACCATCACCAAGTTTGCTAGACAGTCTGGATGTTTTATGTCTCTAATGAATCCGGCTTCCAATAGCTTGGCTAGCTCCTCTCCCATAGCCTGTCTCTTGGGTTCAGAAAAACGCCGAAGGGCTTGTTTGACAGGTTTGAATCCTTTTAGGATATTTAACCTGTGTTCGGCCAGCCTGCGTGGGATCCCTGGCATGTCTGAAGGGTGCCAGGCAAAAATGTCCCAGTTCTCTCGTAGGAACTCTCGCAGTGTGGCGTCTACATCCGGGTTCAGTCGTGCCCCGATGGAAGCTGTTTTATTGGGGTCCGTTGGATGGACCTGGAATTTGACTATTTCGTCGGCTGGCTTGAAGGATGTGGATTTGGATCTCTTATCTGTTGGGGAACGTAGTAATTTCAAAATTTTCCTACACACGCAAGATCATGGTGATGCATAGCAACGATAGGGGAGAGTGTTGTCTATGTACCCTCGTAGTCCGAAGTGGAAGCGTTGACGCAACGTAGAGGAAGTAGTCGTACGTCTTCCCGATCCGACCGATCCGAGCACCGTTACTCCGGCACCTCCGAGTTCTTGGCACACGTTCAGCTCGATGACGATCCCTGGGCTCCGATCCAGCAAAGCATCGGGGAGGAGTTCCGTCAGCACGACGGCGTGGTGACGATCTTGATGTTCTACCATCGCAGGGCTTCGCCTAAGCACTGCTACAATATGACCGAGGTGGAATATGATGGAGGGGGGCACCGCACACGGCTAAGGAACGATCACGAAGATCAACTTGTGTGTCTATGGGGTGCCCCCTGCCCCAGTATATAAAGGAGTGGAGGAGGGGAGGGCCGGCCCTCTCTATGGCGCGCCCTAGGGGAGTCCTACTCCCACCGGGAGTAGGATTCCCCCTTTCCTAGTCCAACTACGAGTGCTTCCATGTAGTAGGAGTAGGAAACAAGGAAGGGGCGCAGCCCCTCCCCCTAGTCCAATTCGGACTAGGCCTTGGGGGGCGCGCGGCCTGCCCTAGGCAGCCCCTCTCTCTTTCTCGTATGGCCCAATAAGGCCCAATACTTCTCCCGGCGAATTCCCCTAACTCTCCGGTACTCCGAAAAATACCCGAATCACTCGGAACCTTTCCGAAGTCCGAATATAGTCGTCCAATATATCGATCTTTATGTCTCGACCATTTCGAGACTCCTCGTCATGTCCCCGATCTCATCCGGGACTCTGAACTCCTTCGGTACATCAAAACTCATAAACTCATAATATAACTGTCATCGAAACCTTAAGCGTGCGGACCCTACGGTTCGAGAACAATGTAGACATGACCGAGACACGTCTCCGGTCAATAACCAATAGCGGGACCTGGATGCCCATATTGGCTCCTACATATTCTACGAAGATCTTTATCGGTCAGACCGCATAACAACATACGTTGTTCCCTTTGTCATCGGTATGTTACTTGCCTGAGATTCGATCGTCGGTATCCAATACCTAGTTCAATCTAGTTACCGGCAAGTCTCTTTACACGTTCCATAATACATCATCCCTCAACTAACTCATTAGTTGCAATGCTTGCAAGGCTTAAGTGATGTGCATTACCGAGAGGGTTCAGAGATACCTCTCCGACATTCGGAGTGACAAATCATAATCTCGAAATACGCCAACCCAACATGTACCTTTGGAGACACCTGTAGAGCTCCTTTATAATCACCCAGTTACGTTGTGACGTTTGGTAGCACACAAAGTGTTCCTCCGACAAACGGGAGTTGCATAATCTCATAGTCATAGGAACATGTATAAGTCATGAAGAAAGCAATAGCAACATACTAAACGATCGGGTGCTAAGCTAGTGGAATGGGTCATGTCAATCAGATCATTCAACTAATGATGTGATCCCGTTAATCAAATAACAACTCTTTGTCCATGGTTAGGAAACATAACCATCTTTTATTAACAAGCTAGTCAAGTAGAGGCATACTAGTGACACTCTGTTTGTCTATGTATTCACACATGTATTATGTTTCCGGTTAATACAATTCTAGCATGAATAATAAACATTTATCATGATATAAGGAAATAAATAATAACTTTATTATTGCCTCTTGGGCATATTTCCTTTAGTCTCCCACTTGCACTAGAGTCAATAATCTAGATCACATCGCCATGTGATTTAACATCAATAGTTCACATCTTTATGTGATTGGTTCACATCTCCATGTGACTAACACCCAAAGGGTTTACTAGATTCAATAATCTAGTTCACGTCGCTATGTGATTATGACCCAAAAAGTGATCATGTTTTGCTTGTGAGAGAAGTTTAGTCAACGGGTCTGCCACATTCAGATCCGCATGTATTTTGCAAATTTCTATGTCAACAATGCTCTGCATGGAGCTACTCTAGCTAATTGCTCCCACTTTCAATATGTATCCAGATTGAGACTTAGAGTCATCTGGATCAGTGTCAAAGCTTGCATCAACGTAACCCTTTACGACGAACCTTTTGTCACCTCCGTAATCGAGAAACATATCCTTATTCCAGTAAGGATAATTTTGACCGCTGTCAATTGATCTACTCTTAGATCACTATTGTACTCCCTCTCTTAACATAGTGTATGGTATACAATAGATCTGGTACACCGCATGGCATACTTTATAGAACCTATGACTGAGGCATAGGGAATGACTTTCATTCTCTTTCTATCTTCTGCCGTGGTCGGGCTTTGAGTCTTACTCAACTTCACACCTTGTAACACAGGCAAGAAACTTTTTCTTTGACTGTTCCATTTTGAACTACTTCAAAATCTTGTCAAGGTATGTACTCATTGAAAAACTTATCAAGCGTCCTGATCTATCTCTATAGATCTTGATACTCAATATGTAAGCAGCTTTACCGAGGTCTTTCTTTGAAAAACTCCTTTCAAACACTCCTTTATGCTTTGCAGAATAATTCTACATTATTTCCGATCAACAATATGTCATACACATATACTTATCAGAAATGATGTAGTGCTCCCACTCACTTTCTTGTAAATACAGGCTTCACCGCAAGTCTGTATAAAACTATATGCTTTGATCAACTTATCAAAGCATATATTCCAACTCTGAGATTCTTGCACCAGTCCATAGATGGATCGCTGGAGCTTGCATATTTAGTTAACACCTTTAGGATCGACAAAACCTTCTAGTTGCATCGTATACAACTCTTCTTTAGTAAATCCATTAAGGAATGCAGTTTTGTTTATCCATTTGCCAGATTTCATAAAATGCGGCAATTGCTAACATGATTCGGACAGACTTAAGCATAGATACGAGTGAGAAAATCTCATCATAGTCAACACCTTGAACTTGTCGAAAACCTTTTGCGACAATTCTAGCTTTGTAGATAGTAACACTACTATCAGCGTCCGTCTTCCTCTTGAAGATCCATTTTTTTCTATGGCTTGCCGATCATCGGGCAAATCCATCAAAGTCCATACTTTGTTCTCATACATGGATCATATCTCAGATTTCATGGCCTCAAACCATTTCGCGGAATCTGGGCTCATCATCGCTTCCTCATAGTTCGCAAGTTCGTCATGGTCTAGTAACATGACTTCCAGAACAGGATTACCGTACCACTCTGGTGCGGATCTCACTCTGGTTTACTTATGAGATTTGGTAGTAACTTGATCTGAAGTTACATGATCGTCATCATTAGCTTCCTCACTAATTGGTGTAGTAGTCACAGGAATAGATTTCTGTGATGAACTACTTTCCAATAAGGGAGCAGGTACAGTTACCTCATCAAGTTCTACTTTCCTCCCACTCACTTCTTTTGAGAGAAACTCCTTCTCTAGAAAAACTCCGAATTTAGCAACAAAAGTCTTGCCTTCGGATTTGTGATAGAAGGTGTACCCAACAGTCTCCTTTGGGTATCCTATGAAGACATATTTCTCCGATTTGGGTTTGAGCTTATTAGGATGAAACTTTTTCATATAAGCATCACAACCCCAAACTTTAAGAAACGACAACTTTGGTTTCTTGCCAAACCACAGTTCAGATTGTGTCGTCTCAACGGACTTAGATGGTGCCCTATTTAACGTAATTGCAGCTGTCTCTAATGCATAACCCCAGAACGATAGTGGTAGATCGGTAAGAGACATCATAGATCGCACCATATGTAATAAAGTACGGTTATGACATCGGACACACCATTATGCTGTGGTGTTCCAGGTGGCATGAGTTTGTGAAACTATTCCACATTGTTTTAATTGAATACCAAACTCGTAACTCAAATATTTTACTTCTGCGATCATATCGTAGAAACTTTCATTTTTGTTACGATGATTCTACACTTCATTCTGAAATTCTTTGAACTTTTCAAATGTTTCAGACCTTTGTTTCATCAAGTAGATATACTCATATCTGCTCAAATCATCTGTGAAGATCAGAAAATAATGATACCTATCACGAGCCTCAATATTCATCGAACCACATACATCAGTATGTATGATTTCCAACAAATCTGTTGCTCGCTCCATTGTTCCGAAGAACAGAGTCTTAGTCATCTTGCCCATGAGGCATGGTTCGCAAGCATCAACTGATTCATAATCAAGTGATTCCAAAAGCCCATCAGCATGGAGTTTCTTCATGCGCTTTACACCAATATGACCTAAACGGCAGTGCTACAAATAATTTGCACTATCATTATTAACTTTGCATCTTTTGGTTTCAATATTATGATTATGTGTATCACTACGATCGAGATCCAACGAACTGTTTTCATTGGGTTTGTAACCATATAAGGTTTTATTCATGTAAACAGAACAACAATTTATTCTCTTACTTAAATGAATAACCGTATTACAATAAACATGATCAAATCATATTCATGCTCAATGTAAACACCAAATAACACTTATTTAGGTTCAACACTAATCCCGAATTTATAGTGAGTGTGCGATGATGATCATATCAATCTTGGAACCACTTCCAACACACATCGTCACTTCACCCTTAACTAGTCTCTGTTTATTCTGCAACTCCCGTTTCGAGTTACTAATCTTAGCAACTGAACTAGTATCAAATACTGAGGGGTTGCTATAAACACTAGTAAAGTACACATCAATAACATGTATATCAAATATACTTATGTTCACTTTGCCATCCTTCTTATCTGCCAATCACTTGGGGTAGTTCCGCTTCCAGTGACCAGTCCCTTTGCAGTAGAAGCACTTAGTCTCAGGCTTAGGATCAGACTTGGGCTTCTTCAGTTGAGCAGCAACTTGCTTGCTGTTCTTTTTGAAGTTCCCCTTCTTCCCTCTGCCCTTTTCTTGAAACTAGTGGTCTTGTCTACCATCAACACTTGATGTTTTTCTCGATTTCTACCTTCATCAATTTCCGCATTATGAAGAGCTTGGAAATCGTTTCCGTTATCCCTTGCATATCATAGTTCATCACGAAGTTCTACTAACTTGGTTATGGTGACTAGAGAATTCTGTCAATTACTATCTTATCTGGAAGATTAACTCCCACTTGATTCAAGCGATTGTAGTACTCAGACAATCTGGGCACATGCTCACTAGTTGAGCGATTCTCCTCCATCTTTTAGCTATAGAACTTGTTGGAGACTTCATATTTCTCAACTCGGGTATTTGCTTGAAATATTAACTTCAACTCCTGGAACATCTCATATGGTCCATGACGTTCAAAACGTCTTTGAAGTCCCGATTCTAAGCCATTAAGCATGGTGCACTAAACTATCAAGTAGTCATCATATTGAGCTAGCCAAACGTTCATAATGT
Organism: Triticum dicoccoides; assembly: GCF_002162155.2. Classification (NCBI taxonomy): domain Eukaryota; kingdom Viridiplantae; phylum Streptophyta; class Magnoliopsida; order Poales; family Poaceae; genus Triticum; species Triticum dicoccoides. Next base: position 399,218,744 of record NC_041390.1, on the reverse strand, counting down.
CTGCATCTGCTCCTGCAATAGGTCTGTCACCTAGCGGTGCATCAAGGACATAATTCTTCTGTGCAGCAATGAGGATAAACCTCAGATCACAGATCCAATCCGCATCTTTGCTACTAACATCTTTCAACACAATTTTCTCTAGGAACATATCAAAATAAACACAGGGAAGCAACAACGTGAGCTATTGATCTACAACATGATTTGCAAAATACTACCAGGACTAAGTTCATGATAAATTTAAGTTCAATTTAATCATATTACTTAAGAACTCCCACTTAGATAGACATCCCTCTAATCCTCTAAGTGATCACGTGATCCAAATCAACTAAACCATGTCCGATCATCACGTGAGATGGAGTAGTTTCATTGGTGAACATCACTATGTTGATCATATCTACTATATGATTCACGCTCGACCTTTCCGTCTCCGTGTTCCGAGGCCATATCTGTATATGCTTGGCTCGTCAAGTATAACCTGAGTATTCCGCGTGTGCAACTGTTTTGCACCCGTTGTATTTGAACGTAGAGCCTATCACACCCGATCATCACGTAGTGTCTCAGCACGAAGAACTTTCGCAATGGTGCATACTCAGGGAGAACACTTCTTGATAATTAGTGAGAGATCATCTTAAAATGCTACCGTCAAACTAAGCAAAATAAGATGTATAAAAGATAAACATCATATGCAATCAAAATATGTGACATGATATGGCCATCATTATCTTGCGCCTTTGATCTCCATCTCCAAAGTACTGTCAAGATCTCTATCGTCACCGGCATGACACCATGATCTCCATCATCTTGATCTATATCAATGTGTCGTCACACGGTCGTCTCGCCAACTATTGCTCTTGCAACTATTGCTATCGCATAGCGATAAAGTAAAGCAATTATTTGGCGCTTGCATCTTATGCAATAAAGAGACAACCATAAGGCCTTTGCCAGTTGCCGATAACTTTAACAAAACATGATCATCTCATACAACAACTTATATCTCATCACGTTTTGACCATATCACATCACAACATGCCCTGCAAAAACAAGTTAGACGTCCTCTACTTTGTTGTTGCAAGTTTTACGTGGCTGCTACGGGCTTAAGCAAGAACCAATCTTACCTACGCATCAAAACCACAACGATAGTTTGTCAAGTTGGTGCTGTTTTAACCTTTGCAAGGACCGGGCGTAGCCACACTCGATGCAACTAAAGTTGGAGAAACTGTCACCCGCAAGCCACCTCTGTGCAAAGCACGTCGGGAGAACCGGTCTCGCGTAAGCGTACGCGTAATGTCGGTCTGGGCCGCTTCATCCAACAATACCGCCGAACCAAAGTATGACATGCTGGTAAGCAGTATGACTTATATCGCCCACAACTCACTTGTGTTCTACTCGTGCATATAACATCAACATATAAAACCTAGGCTCTGATACCACTGTTGGGGAACGTAGTAATTTCAAAATTTTCCTACGCACACGCAAGATTATGGTGATGCATAGCAACGATAGGGGAGAGTGTTGTCTACGTACCCTCGTAGACTGAAGCGGAAGCGTTGACGCAACATAGAGGAAGTAGTCGTACGTCTTCCCGATCCGACCGATCCAAGCACCGTTACTCCGGCACCTCTGAGTTCTTGGCACACGTTCAACTCGATGACGATCCCTGGGCTCCGATCCAACAAAGCATCGGGGAGGAGTTCCGTTAGCACGACGGCGTGGTGATGATCTTGATGTTCTACCGTCGCAGGGCTTCGCCTAAGCACTGCTACAATATGACCGAGGTGGAATATGGTGGAGGGGGGCACCGCACACGGCTAAGGAACGATCACGAAGATCAACTTGTATGTCTATGGGGTGCCCCCTGCCCCCATATATAAAGGAGTGGAGGAGGGGAGGGCCGGCCCTCTCTATGGCGCGCCCTAGGGGAGTCCTACTCCCACCAGGAGTAGGATTCCCCCTTTCCTAGTCCAACTAGGAGTCCTTCCATGTAGTAGGAGTAGGAAACAAGGAAGGGGCGCAGCCCCTCCCCCTAGTCCAATTCGGACTAGGCCTTGGGGGGCGCACAGCCTGCCCTAGGCAGCCCCTCTCTCTTTCTTGTATGGCCCAATAAGGCCCAATACTTCTCCCGGCGAATTCCCGTAACTCTTCGGTACTCCGAAAAATACCCAAATCACTCGGAACCTTTCCGAAGTCCAAATATAGTCGTCCAATATATCGATCTTTACATCTCGACCATTTTGAGACTCCTCGTCATGTCCCTGATCTCATCCGGGACTCCGAACTCCTTCGGTACATCAAAACTCATAAACTCATAATATAACTGTCATCGAAACCTTTAGCGTGCGGACCCTACGGTTTGAGGACAATGTAGACATGACCGAGACACATCTCCGGTCAATAACCAATAGCGGGACCTGGATGCCCATGTTGGCTCCTACATATTCTACGAAGATCTTTATCGGTCAGACCGCATAACAACATACGTTGTTCCCTTTGTCATCGGTATGTTACTTGCCTGAGATTCAATCGTCGGTATCCAATACCTAGTTCAATCTAGTTACCGGCAAGTCTCTTTACTCGTTCCGTAATACATCATCCCGCAACTAACTCATTAGTTGCAATGCTTGCAAGGCTTAAGTGATGTGCATTACCGAGAGGGCCCAGAGATACCTCTCCGACATTCGGAGTGACAAATCCTAATCACGAAATACGCCAACCCAACATGTACCTTTGGAGACACCTGTAGAGCTCCTTTATAATCACCCAGTTACATTGTGACGTTTGGTAGCACACAAAGTGTTCCTCCGAAAAACGGGAGTTGCATAATCTCATAGTCACAAGAACATGTATAAGTCATGAAGAAAGCAATAGCAACATACTAAACGATCGGGTGCTAAGCTAATGGAATGGGTCATGTCAATCAGATCATTCAACTAATGATGTGATCCCGTTAATCAAATAACAACTCTTTGTCCATGGTTAGGAAACATAACCATCTTTGATTAACGAGCTAGTCAAGTAGAGGCATACAAGTGACACTCTGTTTGTCTATGTATTCACACATGTATTATGTTTCTGGTTAATACAATTCTAGCATGAATAATAAACATTTATCATGATATAAGGAAATAAATAATAACTTTATTATTGCCTCTAGGGCATATTTCCTTCATTATCGAGTATCACATCATCCCTGTTAACCGTGGAGCGCAGCGCAGTCAGTTCCTCGGCCGCTAAGGCTTCGGATAGCGCCTCAAGGGCTAATGCGGCCGTCTTGTTTTCGGCGCGGAGTGCTATGTCCGGATCACTAGCCAGAGTGATAATTCCATTCGGCCCGGGCATCTTAAGCTTCATGTACCCGTAATGGGGTATTGCTTGGAAGATTGTGAATGCTTCCCGCCCTAGTAAAGCTTGATGTCCGCTCTTAAACGGGGCCACCTGAAACGTGACTTCTTCGGACCTGTAATTATCCGGCATGCCGAACACCACATCTAGTGTGATTTTTCCTGTGCAGCGCGCTTCCCGACTGGGGATTATTCCTCTAAAGGTTGTGCTGCTTCGCTCGATGCGGTTCCAGTCTATTTCCATTTTTTGAAGGGTTTCCTCGTAAATGAGGTTCAGTCCTTTGCCTCCATCCGTGAGCACCTTGGTGAGGCGAAATCCGTCCACGATGGGACTAAGGACCAATGCGGCTGGTGCTCGGGCTGTTCAGAATCTAGGTTCATCACTTGCGTTGAAGGTAATAGGAGTGTCGCTCCATGGATTTATTGTTGCAACTTGATAGACTTCGGCGAGGCTGCGGAGTGTTCTTTTTTGCATATTGTTTGATGCGAAAGTCTCGAAGACTGTGAGAACGGTACTGGTGTCCTCGGGCTGGCTTTCTGCAGCCTCCAGGATTAAGAGGTCCTCGCCAATTTTGGCCACCTACCGGAGTATCCAACATGCTCTAAGGCTGTGAGTTGGTGTGGCATCCTCTGTACTGTGAATTCTACAGGGTCCATCAAGCCACCTTTCCAGTACGGTTCCATGCCCTATAGAGGGTTTTGGCTTTTTGCTGTTTATCCCGGGTGTCTTATGATGATGCACCCTCTTAGTTCGGATGGGATTACTATTCAAGGCCGGATTATCCCAAAATTTTATTTCGGTTTTCCAGGCGCTTTCCATCGCACAGTATTTTTGTACTATGGACGCCAAGTCAGCGAAGCGTGTAATATCACGACGACTTACGGCGTTAAGGATTCCCTCGTCCATGCAATTATTGCAGAAAATTGAGATTGCGTCTCCCTCGCGGCAATCCTTTATCATGTTCATAACAAGGAGGAATCTGGCCCAGTAATGATGTACTGTTTCCTCGGGCCTCTGCCTGATTTGGGAGAGATCGCTTATGTTCGGGTGGGCGGTGTCATTGAATCTGAAACCTCACCCAATCCAAGATTCGGATGCCGAAGAGTTTCCGAACTCTAAAGTTCGGATTCTTGGATGTTGTCCAACGAATCTAGCCCGTTGCCTGATCCTAAGCTCAGGTCTTGAGTTACATCCTCCTCTCCGTGGGTATCCGGCTTGGAGGAGTCGAGAATTCGGACGTAACTAGTCCTTAAAATAGATGAAGGGTCGCCGCACTGCGCCTCTACCACGACAATGTGGTGGGTAACTTGGGGAGAGTTAATTTCTCTTAGATCGGGTTTAAGCCCAACCTGGTCGTAATCCGTAGCGACCCCCAGGGCGGCGATGCGATCCAAGAGCTCGTTTACGGAAGAGAGCTCCATTGGATCTAGCTGCTCGATGAGCTCCGAGCTGACGTGTAGGTTGCTTTTGATGACCCAAGAGGTCACCGTCGGTGCAACAGCCGAACAGGCGGTCATGAGGAAACCACCTAGCCGGAGGGTTTGGCCGACAGCCAAGGCTCCCTTAGCAATGGCGCCGTCTTTAAAGATGGGAGGAGGCATCCTTCCTGATTGTGACGGCATAGAGGAACTCTCAATGAAAGCACCAATCTCGGTGTCAAAACCGGCGGATCTCGGGTAGGGGGTCCCGAACTGTGCGTCAAGGCCGGATGGTAACAGGAGACAAGGGACACGATGTTTTTTACCCAGGTTCGGGCCTTCTCGATGGAGGTAATACCCTACTCCTGCTTGATTGTTATTGATGATATGGGTAGTACAAGAGTAGATCTACCACGAGATCAAGGAGGCTAAACCCTAGAAGCTAGCCTATGGTATGATTGTTGTGTATGGGGTTGATTGCCTACGGACTATAGCCCTTCGGTTTATATAGACACCGGATAGGGTTAGGGTTACATAGAGTTGGTTACAATGGTAGGAGATCTTGAATATCCGCATCACCAACCTTGCCTTCCACGCCAAGGGAAGTCCCATCCGGACACGGGACAAAGTCTTCAATCTTGTATCTTCATAGTCCTGGAGTCCGGCTGAAGGTGTAGTCCGGCTACCCGAACACCCCCTAATCCAGGACTCCCTCAGTCACCCTGACACTCTCAGTGGTTCTCTCATCATGAGAGAACCTGAATCTTGGCAGGCCCATGGTGGACAGCTGCGCAGTGAGCCTCTCCACGACATCGACAAGGCGCTCGGTCCAGATCCCCACGGCTTTTATGTAGTTGTTGTGGGTGGTAGCAGCACTCTCAAGCAGTAGCTTCTCGTCCTTAAGATCTTTGGCCAGGGTCCTCTCACGAGCTCTGCTGCCTTCAAGGGTCTCCTCTAGAGTGGATAGCTTCAGCTTCAGATCAGCAATGGAGTCGTTGGCCTTGGAGAGTAGCTTGCTCTTGTCAGATATGGTAACTTGCAGCTCCACCAAGGTGTCGATGGTTTTGTCTCTGTCTCTCTTGAGCGCCGAGACCTCATTACTGTGCTTCTCCAGCTCCACCTCCAGCTTATCCACCTTGCGGGCCAGCTCATTCTTGGAGGCCTCTGCGACTTCAGCGGCATCGACGGCCTCCTTCAGCTTGCCGGCGTGGTACAGGACCAGAGTGTCGAGTGCATCCTTGTGCTTCTACTCCAGTTCCTGGGCCCGTTGCGCGACAAGCTTCTCAATTTCTTCATCCTTGCCGCGGAGCTTGGTGGCAAGCGCCTCCTCACGAGCGGCAAGGTAGTATTCTTGGGTGTCGAGCAAGATACGGTGCTCCCTTAGCTCACTGTCCTCCTTGGCGGTTCGTGCAGCGGCCTCCTCCTGGGCCTTCTTGATGTCTGGTTGCTTCAGAAGAAGCTCATTCCATCGCTGACCCAGCTGCTCATGGCTGGTCTTCAAACCCTGCCGGGCCTCCGTAAACCAGGCCTGCATCTGCTCGACGCGCTCCTGGAAGCCCGCCTCCACCGAGTTGACGACCGCCATCCTAGAGTCCAGCTTCTCCTTGCGGGCGCGGTGAAGCGCCTGAAGCTTCTGGAAGTTGCTGCTCATGGCTAGGAGGAGCTGGTCCTCCTTGGAGCTTCCGCTGCTGGCGCGTGGCTCGTCAACAACCTGGAGCCCGGCGGTGACGATGACCTCTTCGTAAAAAACCTCCCCCTCGGCAGGCGCCCCGGTGCTGGCCATCCCCGGGATGGTGACAAACAAATCCTCGTCGATCTTCAGGTATCTTCTTGAGTTGGGGGCTTCAGAGGTGGATGGTTGGTCGTCGGCCACCGTCGCCCTGGCAGCTGAGGGCTCTGAGATCAATGCAGCGCCAGGCGCTCTTGAGGCAGGGATGCCATCAGTATGGTCATCGGTCCCCTCGCTGGCCTCCCCGGCAGATCCCCTGGCGGCTTCTTAATGTGCCCCCTTGGCGGCCTCGTCGCTGGCAACCTTGTCGGCCTCAGCAGCGGCATCCTTGGCAATCTCCTCAGCGGTGCCATCGATATCCATCTGGCCCATCGAGGAGAGGTCTGAAAACCAAGGAGGATAAATGGATGAAACCAGGATCGAAGATCAAAGAAAAAAAGAGAGATTGCATTGGGGAACTGGTCAAGATCAAGAGCAGGGTGGCTTACCTACAACGAGTTGGGGAGGAGTGATTCCCTCCCTGCAAACGCTTGTTGCCGGGATGGGGTGATACGTCTCCAACGTATCTATAATTTTTTTATTGTTCCATACAATTATATTATCTGTTTGGGATGTTAATGGGCTTTATTTTACACTTTTATATTATTTTTGGGACTAACCTATTAACCCAAGGCCCAGTGCAAATTGCTGTTTTTTGCCTATTTTAGTGTTTCGCAGAAAAGAAATATCAAATGGAGTCCAAACGGAATGAAACCTTCAAGAGCGTGATTTTTGGAACAAACATGATCTAGAGGACTTGGAGTGGACATCAAGCAGCCAACGAGGTGCCCACGAGGCAGGGGGCGCGCCTACCCCCTGGGCGCGCCCTCCCCCCTCATGGGCCCCTCGTGGCTCAACCGACCTACTTCTTCCTCCTATACATGTTCACATACCCCGAAAACATCCAGGAGCACCACGAAACCCTATTTCCACCGCCACAACCTTCTATACCCAAGAGATCCCATCTTTGGGCCTTTTCCGGAGCTACGCCGGAGGGGGCATTGATCACGGAGGGCCTCTACATCAACTCCATGGCCCCTCCGATGATGTGTGAGTAGTTTACCTCAGACCTTCGGGTCCATAGTTATTAGCTAGATGGCTTCTTCTCTCTCTTTGGATCTCAATACAAAGTTCTCCTCGATTCTCTTGGAGATCTATTCGATGTAATCTTCTTTTGCGGTGTGTTTGTCGAGATCTGATGAATTGTGGGTTTATGATCAAGATTATCTATGAACAATACTTGAATCTTCTCTGAATTCTTTTATGTATGATTGGTTATCTTTGCAAGTCTCTTCGAATTATCAGTTTGGTTTGGCCTACTAGATTGATCTTTCTTGCAATGGGAGAAGTGCTTAGCTTCGGGTTCAATCTTGCGGTGCTTGATCCCAGTGACAGAAAGGGAAACGACACGTATTGTATTGTTGCCATCGAGGATAAAAAGATGGGGTTTATATCATATTGCATGAGTTTATCCCTCTACATCATGTCATCTTGCTTAAAGCATTACTCCTTTCTTATGAACTTAATACTCTAGATGCATGCTGGATAGCGGTCGATGTGTGGAGTAATAGTAGTAGATGCAGGCAGGAGTCGGTCTACTTGTCATGGACGTGATGCCTATATACATGATCATACGTAGATATTCTCATAATTATTCACTTTTCTATCAATTTCTCTACAGTAATTTGTTCACCCACCGTAATACTTATGCTATCTTGAGAGAAGCCACTAGTGAAACCTATGGCCCCCCGGTCTATTCTCCATCATACAAGTTTCCAATCTATTTTATTTTGGAATCTTTACTTTCAATCTATATCGTAAAAATACCAAAAATATTTATCTTATTATTATTATCTCTATCAGATCTCACTCTTGCAAGTGACCGTGAAGAGGTTGAAAACCCCTTTATCGCGTTGGTTGCGAGGTTCTTATTTGTTTGTGTAGGTACGAGGTGACTCACGCGTGGTCTCCTACTGGATTGATACCTTGGTTCTCAAAAACTGAGGTAAATACTTACGCTGCTTTGCTGCATCACCCCTTCCTCTTCAAGGGAAAACCAACGCATGCTCAAGAGGTAGCAAGAAGGATTGCTGGCGCCGTTGCCGGGGAGATCTACGCCAAGTCAAGAGATACCAAGTACCCATCACATTATTTGCCATTTGTCTCTCGTTTTAATCTCCCCCACTTCACCCTTCCCGTTTTATTCGCCCTCTTTTTCTTTCGCCCTCTCTTTCCGTTCGCCTTTTCTTCCCTTGTTTGCTTGTGTGTTGGATTTCTTGCTTATCATGATGGCTCAAGATAATACTAAATTGTGTGAATTTGCCAATACCAACAATAATGATTTTATTAGCACTCCGATTGCTCCTCTTACCGATGCTGAATCTTGTGAAATTAATACTACTTTGCTGAATCTTGTCATGAAAGATCTGTTTTCTGGCCTTCCTAGTGAAGATGCTGAGGGAGTCCTGGACTAAGGGGTTCTCGGGCGTCCGGCCTGTTATCTATGGGCCGGACTTATGGTGTGAGGATATGAAGACCAAAGACTGTACCCGTGTCTGTATGGGACTCTCCTTGGCGTGGAAGGAAAGCTTGGTGAACAACTATGGAGATTCCCTCTTATGTGACCGACTCTATGTAACCCTAGATCCCCCCTGTGTCTATATAAACCGGAGGGTGTAGTCGGGAGAGGATATAGTCAATACCTTAGTCATACAGGCTAGACTTCTAGGGTTTAGCCATTACAACTCGTGGTAGATCAACTCTTGTAATACTCATACCCATCAATATCAATCAAGCATGACGTAGGGTGTTACCTCCATCAAGAGGGCCTGAACCTTGGTAAAACTTTGTGTCCCCAGTCTCCTGTTACTATCAACCCTAGACGCACAGTTTGGGACCCCCCACCCGAGATCCGCCGGTTTTGACACTAGCATTTGTGCTTTCATTGAGAGTTCCTCTATGCTGTCGCTAAAAGTTTTGATGGCCCCCTCAATCATCGATAATGACGCTGTCCGCGACAAACTTTCCTCCCCGGGCAGATCTTCGTATTCGGCAGCTTCGCACTGCCGGCCAACTCGTTTGGCCATCTGGAGCAGATCGAAAGCTACGCCCTGGGCCATCAGGTTAGATTCAGGAGCTTGAACTACGTCGCGGACACCCATGGAGACTTGATCTTCGCTAGATTCGATGCCGCAGTAGCTGCTCCTGATCACCCCGATGATCATGACCTAAATCTGTCATCAGGCCGTATCCAGGAGATCACTCCTGTAACCGCTCTGGCCCTAGAACCGGAGCAGGCCACGCTACCCAAAGACGGGAGGATTAACCCCACCACGGAGGCCGCAGATTCCATTGTGTTGGATCCGCACATGGGCCCGGTCCCGTACGATGCCTATGCCACCGGAACACCAGACTCGTCTCCGGCCATAGGTTCTGAACCACGCGAGCCCGCGGACGCCGAGCTTGATCGTTTATCAGTTTTCGAATTCAGCGCCGCAGACATCTTCAAGCACTCGCCTCTGGGCGATGTGCTAAGCTCGTTAAAAAGTCTGTCCTTGACAGAGGACTCTCAGCCAGACTATATCCGACTCAAACTAGGGGCTGACGATGGAGAATTTCGATTCCCACCCACCACCCACTTCATAGCAACAGTCAAGGATTCGACCGAAACACTTGATTACGACTCCGAGCATATTGACGGAATGGACAATGACGCCGGAAACAACAAAGACCCCATTGATACAACTAATGAACAAGATGAACGGGATGATGGGCAGGATAGCCCCGGTAAATTGGCCATGAACAAAGATTCAGTGGAGGACAATTACCTTCAGCTCTCTGAGGATGAGGTAAGCCTTGACGCCGAGGATTTCATCGTGCCTGAGGAACCTCGTGAGCAGGAGCGCCTAAAGTGCCAACTAATAGCCACGGGAAGGAGCCTGAAGAAGAAGCAACAACAGCTTCGAGCTAAATAAGATCTTCTTAATGATAAATGGACCGAAGTCCTAGCCGCCAAAAAATACGGCCTTGGTGGCCCAGCTAAAAGCTACCCGAAGCATAGATCGCTACCCCAGGGCGACGATAAGGCGCTCGAGCCCGTATGATCATCGCACAATGCGGCAGCCCAACCACAACTTGGTCCGGTTCAAGCGGCAACTCAAGCCGAACAACAGACCGCCCCACCTCACCATAAAGGCAGGAACAAAACAGCTCAAGGTTGTACATACAACCTTCAACAGGGCCGGGGTAGTAAAACAGGACACCCAAGAGCGATCTACGGATCGCAAGGACACACATCGACACGCGATGACGGCCACCTATTCAGACGTGACAAACCTAGTCATGCCCGGGCCAAAAACCGCAAATGGAGTCCGTCAGAGGTACGCCGCAGCGTGGCCCAACATAGAGGCGTGCACCCCCTCTGTGCTTCACAAATAAAGTAATGGAGCATGAATTCCCAGACGGGTTCAAACCCATGAACATAGAATCATGCGATGGAACAACGGATCCCGCGGTATGGATTGAGGACTTCCTCCTCCATATCCACCTGACCCGTGGAGATGACCTTCACGCCATCAAATACATATCACTAAAACTCAAAGGACGAACTCGGTACTGGTTAAACAGTCTGCTAGAAAATTCTATTGGCAGCTGGGAGGACTTGGAGGACGCCTTTCGCAACAACTTCCAAGGAACTTATGTCTGGCCACCGGATGCCGATGACCTAAGTAACATTGTCCAGCAGCCAGGAGAGTCAGTAAGGGAGCTTTGGACAAGGTTGTAACACCCACGATGCGGCTATATCTCCCACGTGTCGGGGCACGACTTAGAGGCATAACCGCTTGGTAGGCATGTCGCAAGAGGGGTAATCTTTACACATCCCATGTACTGAATAAGAAAGGGATAAAGAGTTGGCTTAGAATCGCCACTTCACACAATACATAAATATATCATACATCATCCAGAATACAATCAAGGTCCGACTACGGAACCAAAATAAAGAAAGACCACCCCAAATGCTAGATCCCTGATCGACCCAACTGGGCTCCTCTACTGATCATCTGGAAAAGAAACAAAACAACGATCAAGGACTTCACCGAGCTCCCACTTGAGCTGGGTTGCGTCACCTGCACTCACATCATTGGCACCCGCAACTGTTTGGAAGTATCTGTGAGTCATGATGACTCGGTAATCTCACACCTGCGAGATCAAGACTATGTAAGCTTATGGGTAGGAAAAGGTAGTGAGGTGGAGCTGCAGCACTAAGCATATATGGTGGCTAACATACGCAAATAAGAGCGAGAAGAGAAGCAACGCATGGTCGAGAACTATAAGTGATCAAGAAGTGATCCTGAAACTACTTACGTCCAAGCATAACACCAGAACCGTGTTCACTTCCCGGACCCCGCCGAGAAGAGACCATCACGGCTACACACGCGGTTGATTCATTTTAATTAAGTTAAGTGTCAAGTTTTCTACAACCGGATATTAACAAATTCCCATCTTCCCATAACCACGGGCACGGCTTTCGAAATTTCAAAACCCTACATGGGGTGTCCCAACTTAGCCCATCACAAGCTCCCACGGTCAATTAAGGATATTCCTTCTCCCGGGAAGACCCAATCAGTCTCGGAATCCCGATTACAAGATATTTCGACAATGGTAAAACAAGACCAGCAAGACTGCCCGATGTGCCGACATCCCGATAAAAGCTGCACATATCTCGTTCTCAGGGCAACATCGGATTGTCCAAGATTCTGGTAGGCCAACCCAGAGTTTCCCCTGGTAGCCAGAGGCGGCTGACAGGTTCGGACCAACACATAGACAAGCACTGGCCCGGGGGGGTTAAAATAAAGATGACCCTTCAGTCTGCAGAACCCAAGGGAAGGTAATAGGTTGTTAGGCAAATGTAAAACCAAGGTTGGGCCTTGCTGGAGGAATTTTATTCAAAGTGAACTGTCAAGGGGTTCCCATAACACCCAACCGCGTAAGGAATGCAAAATTAAGGAACATAACACCGGTATGACGGAAACTAGGGCAGCAAGAGTGGAACAAAACACCAGGCATAAGGCCGAGCCTTCCACCCTTTACCAAGTATATAGTTGCATTAAATTAAATAAGAGATAATAACTATATCCCAATAATATCCATGTTCCAACATGGAATGAACTTCATCTTCACCTGCAACTAGCGTCGCTATAAGAGGGGCTGAGCAAAAGCGGTAACATAGCCAAACAACGGTTTGCTAGGAAAGGTGGGTTAGAGGCTTGACATGGCAATATGGGAGGAATGATAAAGCAAGTGGTAGGTACCGCAGCATAGCAATAGAGCAAACAACTAGCAAGCAAAGATAGAAGTGATTTCGAGGGTATGGTCATCTTGCCTGAGATCTCGCAAGGAAGAAGAACGAGTCCATGAAGAAGACAAACAGACGAATTCGAATGAATCCTCACAAGCGCGACATTATCAGAACTAACCCGAAGAAGCAACACCGTAAAGAAGCAAACAATCATAGTAAACAACCATCACATAATCATGGCATGATGCACAACCAAGTATGATGCATGTCCAGTTTAATGAGGCATGGCATGGCAAAGTGCACAAACAATACTACAAATTACGTGGAGCTCAATATGCAACGAGTTGCATATTAACGAAACACCACATGACTTATTTAGTTCGATCTCGTTTATGTACCCAACAATATTAAATGTTGATTAACATGGCACGAGGTGAAGCATATGAAAACTACCTATCTAGACAAGTTTAAATGAGGTCGGAACAACAAGCAACAAGTCCGGAAAAATCCTCATGTGCAAAATATGGATTTGGTACTGTTCTACCCTATACACAATTCTAGAGTTATTAAACATGCAAAGTAAAGCCACCATGATAAACTATGCATTTTTCTACGCCATTTACATATAAAGTTTATTAAGTTTGGAGCTACGGTTATAAAGTTATGAATTAAAGCATTTTAACATGGCATTTGAACAAATTTAAACAAACAACAATTTAAACATTTTTAACATGCATGAAAGTTGGATATTATGAATCTACACAAAATTCTAAGCATTCTTCATATAATGTTTGTTTAATTTGGATGCACGATTTGAGAGTTATTAAATGAATGAAGTATGAGGGCTTTTCTGCAAAACTGGCAATTCGGGATAAATAGCTAAAATCGCGGACATGAAAAAAAAACACTACATGGGCCAAAACTGAGCACTAACAGGCTGCATAGGGCAAGGCGAAGCATGGTAGAAATACGCATGTGGCGCGGGATAGGTGATGACGCTCACCTTGGGCCTAGAGGCCGGCGGGGTGGTGGAGACAAACCGGGCAGGGTTCACGCGGACCGGGGCGAGGTTGGACCGGGCTGGTTCTCGGGAAAACCGGCCGGTTTGCCCGGGTCTTGGCGGTCCAGGATGGGTTGGAGGCGAACCGGTCGGTCAACGGTAGCGAGACAAGTTCGTTCGTCTCTAGGATGAGGTCGATGCAGAGGTTGGGCATGGCGCCGGCAGGACTTGGCACGGACGATGGCAAGGAGGGCGGAGGCCACCGGGAACGAAGCAGATCGGCGCGAGGCTGGATGGATCCGACGAAGAACGGCCAGATCTGATGGGCTGTGGAGCTTGGCGACCCAAGGCGCCGAGCTCCAGTCTTCGGGCGCCCATGGCGGAACTGTAGGGGGAGGGAGAGAGAGCTGTGAGGTCGGAAGGAAAGAGAAGGAGAGGGCGACGGGGAGGCGGTGACCTGGCAGAGGCGGAGGAGGTCAAACATTGGACGTTTTCGGTCTCCGGAAACAGACGTCGGGCCTCTCTCTCTCTCTTCTCTCCTCTCAGCCCGAGGCCTTCTGCACAGCCCACAATCCCCAACCTACCCCTCCTCGCGTTCGGAGTCGTCGGATCGCGATCGGAGGCTCCGAAAACCCCCCTAAACCCCCTAACCCTAGAACCTTCCCTATATAAACCACGTCCCCTTCCATTTTGGGGCAGCTACCTACCATTCCTCCTAAAATTCCGCGCCCTAATCATCAGCCGCCGCCTCCACCTCGTTTTTGGCGCTAGCCACCACCATCTCGCCACATGGCGCGCCGCTGTTGGCCGAGCCGTCGCCAGCCACCTCCCCTATCCAATCGCGCTAGGCCACGCGTCCCTCCTTGCTCCCCACGCCGCTGTGGCCCGCCCAGGCCCGGGGCAAGCCCGTGGAGCCCATCGGGGCCCATCCCCGACCCCACGTGCCGCCGCCTTCGATCCAGATCGGGAGAGCCTCGATCTCCTCTCCCTCACGCCCCGCCGTCCGCCGTCAGCGACCAAGGCCCCCGGAGCACGCCCGCCGTCGACCTCCTCCGCCTCTGCCAGGTCGCCGCCTCCCCGTCGCCCTCTCCTTCTCTCTCCTTCCGACCTCACAGCTCTCTCCCCCTGCAGTTCCACCATGGGCGCCCGAAGACTGGAGCTCGGCACCTTGGGTCGCCAAGCTCCGCATCCCATCAGATCTGGCCGTTCTTCGCCGGATCCATCCAGCCTCGCGCTGATCTGCTCCGTTCCCGGCGGCCTCCGCCCTCCTTGCCGTTGTCCGTGCCAAGTCCTGCCGACGCCATGCCCAACCTCTGCATCGGCCTCGTCCTAGAGACGAACGAACTTGTCTCGCTGCCGTTGACCTAGCCGGTTCGCCTCCAACCCATCCTGGACCGCCAAGACCCAGGAAAACCGGCCAATTTTCCGGAGAACCATCCTGGTCCAACCTCGCCCCGGTCCGCGTGAACCCTGCCCGGTTCGTCTCCACCACCCAGCCGGCCTCTGGGCCCAAAGTGAGCGCCGTCACCTATCCCGCGCCACGTGCGTATATCTGCCATGCTTCGCCTTGCCCTGTGCAGCCCATTAGAGCTTAGTTTTGGCCCATGTAGTGTTTTTTTTCATGTCTGTGATTTTAGCTATTTATCCCGAATTGCTAGTTTTGCAGAAAAGCCCTCATACTTCATTCATTTAATAACTCTCAAACTATGCATCCAAATTAAACAAACCTTATATGAAAAATGCTTAGAATTTTGTGTAGATTCGTAATATGCAACTTTCATGCATGTTAAAAATGTTTAAATTGCTGTTTGTTTAAATTTGTTCAAATGCCATGTTAAAATGCTTGAATTCATAACTTAATAACCGTAGCTCCAAACTTAATAAACTTTATATGTAAATGGGGTAGAAAGTTTATCATGGTGGCTTTACTTTGCATGTTTAATAACTCTAAAATTGTGTATAGGGCAGAACAGTACCAAATCCATATTTTGCACATGAGGATTTTTCCAGACTTGTTGCTTGTTGTTCCGGCCTCATTTAAACTTGTCTAGATAGGTAGTTTTCATATGCTTCACCTCTTGCCATGTTAATCAACATTTAATATTGTTGGGTACATAAACGAGATCGAACTAAATAAGTCATGTGGTGTTTCGTCAATATGCAACTCGTTGCATATTGAGCTCCACTTAATTTGTAGTATTGTTTGTGCACTTTGCCATGCCATGCCTCATTGAACCAGACATGCATCATACTTAGTTGTGCATCATGCCATGATTATGTGATGGTTGTTTACCATGATTGTTTGCTTCTTTCCGGTGTTGCTTCTTCGGGTTAGTTTCGATAACGTTGTGTTTGTGAGGATTCGTTCGACTTCGTCCGTTTGTCTTCTTCATGGACTCGTTCTTCTTCCTTGCGGGATCTCAGGCAAGATGACCATACCCTCGAAATCACTTCTATCTTTGCTTGCTAGTTGTTCGCTCTATTGCTATGCTATGATACCTACCAGTTGCTTTATCATGCCTCCCATATTGCCATGGCAAGCCTCTAACCCACCTTTCCTAGCAAACCGTTGTTTGTCTATGTTACCGCTTTTGCTGAGCCCCTCTTATAGCTTTGCTAGTTGCAGGTGAAGATGAAGTTCGTTCCATGTTGGAACATGGATATTGTTGGGATATCATTATTATCTCTTATTTACTTTAATGCATCTATATACTTGGTAAAGGGTGGAAGGCTCGGCCTTATGCCTGATGTTTTGTTCCACTCTTGACGCCCTAGTTTCCATCATACCGGTGTTATGTTCCTTGATTTTGCGTTCCTTACGCGGTTGGGTGTTATGGGAACCCCTTGACAGTTCGCTTTTAATAAAACTCCTCCAGCAAGGCCCAACCTTGGTTTTGCATTTGCCTAACAACCTATTACCTTCCCTTGGGTTCTGCAGACTGAAGGGTCATCTTTATTTTAACCCCCCGGGCCAGTGCTTGTCTAAGTGTTGGTCCAAACCTGTCAGCCACCGGTGGCCACCAGGGGCAACTCTGGGTTGGCCTACCGGAATCTTGGACAATCCGGTGTTGCCCTGAGAACGAGATATGTGCAGCTCCTATCGGGATGTCGGCGCATCTGGCGGTCTTGCTGGTCTTGTTTTACCATTGTCGAAATGTCTTGTAACTGGGATTCCGAGACTGATCGGGTCTTCCCGGGAGAAGGAATATCCTTCGTTGACCATGAGAGCTTGTGACGGGCTAAGTTGGGACACCCCTGCAGGGTTTTGAACTTTTGAAAGCCTTGCCCGCGGTTATCTGCAGATGAGAATTTGTTAATATCCGCTTGTAGAAAACTAGACATTTAACTTAATTAAAATGAATCAACCGCGTGTGTAGCCATGATGGTCTCTTCTCGGCAGGGTCCAGGAAGTGAACACGGTTCTGGTGTTATGCTTGGACGTAAGTAGTTTCAGGATCACTTCTTGATCACTTCTAGTTCACGACCATGCGTTGCTTCTCTTCTCGCTCTTATTTGCGTATGTTAGCCACCATATATGCTTAGTGTTGTAGATCCACCTCACTACCTTTTCCTACCCATAAGCTTAAATAGTCTTGATCTCGTGGGTGTGCGAGTGCTGAGTCCTTGTGACTCACAGATACTTCCAAACAGTTGCAGGTGCCAATGATGTCAGTGCAGGTGACACAACCCAGCTCAAGTGGGAGCTTGGTGAAGTCCTTGATCGTTGTTTTGTTACTTTTCCGGATGATTAGTAGAGGAGACCAATTGGGTCGATCGGGGATCTAGCATTTGGGGTGGTCTTTCTTTATTTTGGTTCCGTAGTCGGACCTTGATTGTATTCTGGATGATGTATGATATATCTATGTATTGTGTGAAGTGGCGATTGTAAGCCAACTCTTTATCCCTTTCTTATTCAGTACATGGGATTTGTAAAGATTACCCCTCTTGTGACATGCCTACCATGCGGTTATGCCTCTAAGTCGTGCCCCGACTTGTGGGAGATATAGCCGCATCGTGGGTGTTACAAGTTCGTATCAAAGCCTTCCCCGACTTAGGAGCCCCCTGCTTGATCGAATCGCTGACGTTGTTGAGTCTAGAAGAAAATGTTTTGAGTCTTAGGATTATATATATTGGAGAGTAGGATTCTTTCTACTCCTCAGTCCCTTCGTCGCTCTGGTGAGGCCTCCTGACGTAGAAATTTTGACTCTTCTCTCCTCAAATTTCACGAAAGTTTTTTAGGATCACACGGGTATCTTGGAATCGTCCGATGGTTTTGTGACGAGAACATTGTTCTTGGTGCCTCTTGACATTTAGGGGTTGTGGCAGTGTCCCGGGGAGTTGAGCTCGAAGGTGTTGTCGTCACAATTTTATCGTTGCAGTTCTGGAATACCTAAGTTCGCCGACATCGAAAATCTCTTTTATGCAGTTGTTGGTGAGATAACCTCGACGCCACCCAGTACTGCGGCGGGACTTCGGGAGTATTGCCATAACTCGTATAACGGATTCTTTTCGAAGGTTGAGGTAAATGATTTCCAAAGGTTTCTTGGTTATGTGCTGAAGGATGGATATAGCTGGATGTAGGATTATTTAGTTTTGGGTGAGATATTATGCTTCCCCTGTATCCCCAACACCTGATTGCATAACCAGAAAGTTTCGGGAGTTTATAAGTGGGAATTCAAGTAGCTCCTAGAACATCTTTCCGACAGACACATGATATGATATGGGGTCTATCATATGTTTGTTCCGGCTTATTCTGCAAGCCAATCCTTTGTTTTGTTTTGAGTTGTGGTATTCGAGTTGCTTCAATGTCAAGTGTTGATTCCATACCTTTCTTAAGAGGTGTTCTCATATTTCTATGTGAATACTAATCCTTTATGATAATCAAGATTGTCATGTCAATCCTTTTCAACCGGCGTGTTTCTCTTCAGGTGGATCCGATCATCTCAACATCCGCAAGATCACCTCTCGATTTTCCCAATGTTGTTCGTTTCATCTGTCTCCAAGTTGCCTTGTTTTCCCACCCACCCACCCCTTTTTCTTTGAGGACTAAGATTTCTTAATCAAATATCCATTTTATTCATGTGAAGTCTCTTTGTTCTTTTCAGTCAATGTTCTTACCCGGTGGGCTTGCCCCGGGCCTGGGCGGGCCACGTTGGCGCGGGGAGCCAAGAGGGCCGCATTGCCTAGCGGGATTGGACAGTCGAGGCGGCTGGCGACGGCTCGGCCAACGGTGGCACGCCATGTGGTGAGATGGTGGTGGCTGGCGCTAGAAAACGAGGTGGAGGCGGCAGCTAATGATTAGGGTGCGGAATTTTAGGAGGAGGGGTAGGTAGCTGCCCAAAAATGGAAGGGGAGGTGGTTTATATAGGGCAGGTTCTAGGGTTAGGGGGTTTAGGGGGGTTTTCGGAGCCTCTGATCACGATCCGACGGCTCCGGACACGAGGAGGGGTAGGTTGGAGCTTGTGGGCTGTGCAGAAGGCCTCGGGCTGAGAGGAGAGAAGAGAGAGAGAGAGAGAGGCCCGGCGTCTGTTTCCGGAGACCGAAAACGTCTGACGTTTGACCGACTATATTGTCGCTATAGTTATCCGTTGGGGCATCAAATGGACTCCGAACGCGATGAAATTTGACAGGCCGTCTACCTACACTAAAATAAGACAGCACGCCAACTTTCAACCCATTCCGAGAACATTTTCCAGCCACTTATAAAATAATATTCCGGACATGCCGCGGGCGCGTGCGAGTGTGGTTGGACTCAGAACGGACAGCGGAGAGAACGGGGGGACCCGAACGGATGCA
This sequence comes from Triticum dicoccoides, assembly GCF_002162155.2. Classification (NCBI taxonomy): domain Eukaryota; kingdom Viridiplantae; phylum Streptophyta; class Magnoliopsida; order Poales; family Poaceae; genus Triticum; species Triticum dicoccoides. The sequence goes on along the minus strand of NC_041390.1, from coordinate 399,199,125 downwards.
AGTTTTGAAAACATGATGATGCAATGCACATGATGACATGGCAAGATGCGACACGCAAGCAAATGACAAGGCAACAACAACGAATAACTGGAAGACACCTGGCACATCAGTCTCGGGGCGTCACAAAGTTTCTTAGTTAAAAAGAACCAAATTGTCGACTGTCCGGACGTGGAAGCCCTTGCAGCCTTCAAACACAGCGTCCGGGATGAATGGCTTGCACGCCACCTCGGTCAAGAAGGACCTAGATCCATGACAGCCCTTACCGCTCTAATGACCCGTTTTTGTGCGGGAGAAGACAGCTGGCTAGCTCAAAGAAGCAATAGCGCCAGCGACTCGGGCACTTCCGAAATCCGAGACGGCAATGGCAAGCCAAGACGAAGCAAATACAACAGTCGCCATGATAATCAAAGATCACACGACACAACGGTTAACGCCGGATTCAGCAATCCCAAGCCCGGTCAACGGAAAAAACCATTCAAGCAAACAGAGACGGACCATCCAACCTATACAGGATACTAGACCGACCCTGCCAGATTCAGGGCCACCCCAATAAACCTACTAATCATACCAACAGAAGCTGTTGGGTCCTCAAGCAGGCCAGCAAGCTCAATACTGAGCACAAGGGAAGGGGGCCGCCAGGCAATAGGGACAACGGAATGGTTCACCAGCTAAATGCAGAGGGCCATAAGCAATTTCCCCCTGAAGATCAATCAAATCCAGAATAGAAATAGCAGTTCGGCTTCCGCCACCCATCTCATATACACGATAAAGCTGTACCGCACATACATAACTACGCGCTTAAAATACCATGGGCATCGGCGGAAGCACAATACGGATAAGTCTGCAAACACTCTGGTAACATTTTTATATACTTTGCTTCTTTTTGCATTCTTCAATACTTCTTAAAAACAGGTAGCGCAAGGAAGAAACACCTAAGACCGACTCATCGGAGTTCGGATCCATACACTCACCCACGGGGCTACTTCCTTCAAGGATTCCCCCCGCTGAGGACAGGTGGTGCAGACATGCGATAGGAGGTCCAAAATTAACTTTTGTTGACCGCAATATTTTTTTAGAGCCTGTAACATGCCTTTTTTCCTCTGCCTTCAACCAAGGGCATATCAAATGACTGGGGTCATGGCATATATATATATATATATATCAATTACACATTGGCATATCGCTCAGGTTCGAGTTAACACTATCCGAATTAATTACCTGCGTCTTTCCGCAAATGAATATGCCTCCCATGGTTGTTTCACAAATATACCCCGGCTTACTTGCTAGGGGCTCAGTACGGGAACAAATGAGTTGCCAACAAAGTCCGAACAACTTTCACAACGTACTTCGGCATCACGAGTTTGGCCTTATATGCATCAGCTCCGAATCATGTCTTGGGTCAATAGTTGGGTTGCCCGGCTCCTGTGCTTGCTATCCTATGTTCCGCTCTATCGGCTAGGGTAGTAAAGGGAGAACTACTGCGATTGTGCTACCGGTTCACCTGGTGGCGCACCTCAGTAGAGAAAGCCAAAAACTGACTATCATGATGCGGTGAGAGCTGGTCAACCACTCGATGACTTATCGGAGTCTCTAGCGATTCCTCCATGTCACACGAAGGACCTCTTTTCCGGTCAATTATGTAAACGCATCATATGAATAAGTCGCATACATACTAGGGGCTATGTCGTAGACCCACCATAAAACTCCTATCGCTAAGTGAAAGTGTTAACGCCCTATAGTCTGGTTGCCTTGTTCGCCGCATTGACACCTCCTTCACGGACCAAGAAATTGGGTCAAGAGTGATCAGATCCTTCTTCGAACACCCCTGTACTTCCTACAAGGGGGCTGAAGCTGGCGACTGGAAATCTTTCACATTATATTAAAACGGCCGCACAGGAGGAACACAAGCTTTTGAACAAAATACACAGATAGATTCACTATAAAATTGTCTCGTGTAATTCTTATACACCTCATTCGAACATTATGTCTTTCGGGCATTGACCCTCTATCAAGCGGGCGACTACTAGGATGTCTTCAAAATAATGTTCCGGTTTGTGACGGTCCTTGCCCTTGGGCGGACTCTTCACCGCAACATCGATGGCCTTCATATTCCCCCAGAATGCCTTGACTCGCGCAAAAGCCATCCATGCACCTTCAATGCACACCGATCGCTTCACAACATCGATACGTGGCACAGCGTCAACAAGCCGCTGCACCAAGCCAAAGCAACTGTTCGGAACAGGCTCGGTTGGCCATAACCGGACTATGACATTCTTCATAGTAGCACCGGATATCCAATGAAGCTCGGCCCACTGGGACATCTGCTCAGTCAGCAACAGGGGGTGCTTCGAGGCGCCGAATTGTGACCAGAAAAGCTTCTCTGTTGCATACCCCTCTCGTGCCTGATAGTACTGTGCTGCAACGGAAGAACTCTTCGGCAAGTCTAAAAACTCGTTCGGAGAACTCCACAATTGGTTAAGCTAAGCATAGTTCGGATCGCCGAACTTTGCCTGTAGCAAAAATGGCTTACCAGCCGCAATCTCCCCAGCTTGCGAGATCTCCTCACGGGTCGCTCTGGATTCAGACCATGCTTCTCTTGCTTCTTGTAAGGCCTTTTGAATTTCAGCCGTTTTGGTTTCCTTCTCCTTCTCAAGAAGCTCATTGTGGCTGGCAACACTTTTTAGCTCGAGCGCCATCATGGATATCTTCTCCTCGTCTTGACACCGAGCAGCTCGTTCGGCTTCTAACTCAGCCGATGCCTTCTCGGCAGCCGCATTACTACACCGGGCCTGCTCCTTAGCCCGGGTTAGCTCCGCCCGAAGAATTTCAACGGCGGCAACACCATCTGCAGCCAGGTACAGCTTTCAACGTCATGCTTATATCACAAAAATGTACGTACATAGACTACTCCGAATACATACCTTGTGGCTCATCAAGACGCATATTGATCAACGTAATGTCATCCCCGGCCACATCAAGCTTCCGTTGCAGTTCGGCAATATCCGCAGTCTGGGAAGTAGCCAGGGGGAGGCAGCCTGTGTTCAAAGTTAATCAGATTAGTCCTCCAAAATTTCTTCTTGATCCTCCGTTCGCCTCCCATGGGAAGCCAACCTAAGTCTCAGGGGCTACTGTCTATACACAGGTGTATTTTCTGAATAAAGCACAATTGCACATATTACATTACAAACCTCGAAGCCTCTCAGCAGGCTCGCAAAGGCCTCATTCATCCGCGCTTCGCAGATAGGACCTTTTCAACCACCATACCCATCAAGGTACGATGTTCCTCTGAAACGGACGCCTGCCGCAGCATGTTCGTCAAGATATTCGGCGCCTCTGGGTCTCCGGAGGCAGCCGCAGGAGTACGGTCACCCTTCGAAGGGGTTCATTTATTTGTATTCGGCTGCATTCTGGATTCTTCGGGGTCTTCATTGTTGTCCCCAAGGCCGCCGAAGTTTCACCTTCGTGTTACATCTCCATCGTCCTTTGCACCACTTGCCGGTTGGGGGAGACCCTCCACGGCGACACTTCAAAGTCGTCTACCCTATTGGACGGAGAGTTTGGCGGGGGCGTCTTGCTTTCCATCATCTCCGGGAGAAGGTCCCCCAAGGAAGAGGATTGTGGAAGGGGACTACGTGCTGAGCTGCAAACAAATATATATTCGAGACATCATAAGAAAAGAATGGGATATGTTTAAAGCAGCCGTGTTCACTTACGATTTGGCCGGAGACTTGTCTTTGTCACGAGACTGCGCTTTGACGCCCTCCAGGTCCGAACCGCCCTCCAAAGGCATTTTACCTCGCTTAGGAGCTCTCTCCTCCCAATCTTCGGAGGTGGCCCTCTTCCCCCTAGGAGGGAAGGAGACGGCGCTCCCCCTTCTCTTTTGTCTTCGGATAAGGGGATTTTGATTTCTCCGGACACAAAGTCCGGTATTCCTTGGGAATTGGGGCCGTCTTTGGTCTTCTCACTCTCCACCTCGCCCTCCTTCACAGGCATCTGGTATGGTGCCAGGGCCAGCATCCGTGTTAGAACATGATTCGCTGGGCCCTTGGGCAGAGGGACCGAACACATAATCAGTTTTGCTTTCTTTATCCAGCCCTAGAAGAAGATAGCTTATTCAGTACCATATTGCAATATGCATAACTACAAAACTATTCGAAAGCCAAGTGCTTACCGGAGTATCCGGACGATTGTAGTTAAGGCTGGCGTCCTCGGCAGTGTCTGGTCAATGTTTCCGCTTCCCGAAAAATAACTTCCATATCCCTTCGTGTGTGATGCCGAAAAGGTGTTGGAGGGTTCGTGGGCCTTCTGGATTGAACTCCCACATGCGGCGAGACCTGTGCTGGCAGGTCAGGATTCGGCGAACTAACATCACTTGGATCACGCTGACAAGATTGTTGCCTCTCTCGAGGAGGGTTCGGATGCGGCTCTACAAAGTCCGCACTTCATGAACCGATCCCTAGTCCATCCCCTTGTTGACCCATGATGCAAGCTGTGACGGTGGGCTAGGACAAAAGGTGGGTGCAACAACCCACTTAGTACTGCAAGGCTCTATAATGTAAAACCACACCCGATGCCAGTAGTTGGAAGTCTCGGTAAAAGAACCTTTTGGCCAGGGAGTGTTGGCGAGTTGGCTGATGGTAGCACCGCCGCACTCCACCTGTTCCCCGTCGACTATCCTCGGTTTCACACTAAAGGTCTTGAGCCATAAGCCGTGGGGGGATTCGAAGGAAGGCCTCGCATATAATGATAAGCGCCGAGAGATGGAGAATCGAATCCAGGGGAAGGTCGTGAAAATCCAGTCCATAATAAAATGTTAGCCCCTGGACAAAGGGGTGAAGAGCAAACCCTAACCCCCAAAGGAAGTGGGGGATGAACACAACCCTCTCACCGGATCTGGGGGTCGGAATAACTTGTCCTTGAGCAGGAAGCCAGTGGTAGGTCTCTGCCGTCAGATATCCGGTTGCTCGAAGCTTTGCGATATCCTCCTCTGTAATAGAGGAAGCCACCCATCAGCCTTGGGAGCTGGATCTAGACATGATGAGAAGGCTGAGAGCAATGGAGTTAAACCTTGGGTGCTGGAACTCGGGGTTGGGAAGGCCAAGGAGAAGTAGGGCGTAAAAAAGACGGCCCTTGGTTCCTTTATAAAGGCCTCCGGTATTGAACGCCTCCTCCTAAGCCTAAGAACCTGCCTATTCCTAAGGATTCTTTCTCGCAGGACGGTTGGGTTACCCACGCTCGTATTGATGAGAATCCCGTAGTAAGGGGACACGATCTCTGCTTTGACAAGACGTGCCAATGACAAATGCGTCTCGAAACATGGGGCGAAAAACGGTTCAAAATTATGATCGGACAGGCGTGACGTCACATTACTAGAATTGTCAACAGAGTGGACTCATGTGTTATTATATTCTCTCTGCCGTTGTGTGCATAGTGTGTTACAGGCCCAGACACGATCAATTCATCTGGAGACTATTCGGGAGTTCGGAAGGAGGAACCCGCCTTGCAATGCCGAAGATAACACTACGCGCCGAATACCTTGTCATTGAAGCCAGCTTTAGGGGCTACTGAGGGGGTTCTGGACTAAGGGGTCCTTGGGTGTTCGGCCTGTTATCTATGGTTCGGACTGATGGGCTGTGAGGATATGAAGACCGAAGACTGTACCCGTGTCCGGATGTGACTCTCCTTGGCGTGGAAGGCAAGCTTGGCGAACAACTATGGAGATTCCCTCTTATGTAACCGACTCTATGTAACCCTAGATCCCGCCAGTGTCTATATAAACCGGAGGGTGTAGTCCGGAGAGGATATAGTCAATACCTTAGTCATACATGCTAGATGTCTAGGGTTTAGCCATTACGATCTCGTGGTAGATCAACTCTTGTAATACTCATACCCATCAATATCAATCAAGCGGGACATAGTGTAGGATCAAAAGTATGTCTAGAGGGGGGGGGTGATTAGACTACTTGACCAATTAAAAATCTATCCTTTTCCCAATTTTAGCCTTTGGCAAATTTTAGCTATCTTAGCACAAGTCAAGCAATCATAACACAATTCAAGCAAGCATGCAAAGAGTCTATGAGCAGCGAAAAGTAAAGCATGCAACTTGCAAGAAAGTAAAGGGAAGGGTTTGGAGAATTCAAACGCAATTGGAGACACGGATGTTTTTGTCATGGTTCCGATAGGTGGTGCTATCGTACATCCACGTTGATGGAGACTTCAACCCACGGAGGGTAATGGTTGCGCGAGTCCATGGAGGGCTCCACCCACGAAGGGTCCACGAAGAAGCAACCTTGTCTATCCCATCATGGCCATCGCCCACGAAGGACTTGCCTCACTAGCGATAGATCTCCATGAAGTAGGCGATCTCCTTGCCCTTACAAACTCCTTGGTTCAACTCCACAATCTTTGTCGGAGGCTCCCAAGTGACACCTAGCCAATCTAGGAGACACCACTCTCCAAGAAGTAACAAATGGTGTGTTGATGATGAAGTCCTTGCTCTTGTGCTTCAAATGATAGTCTCCCCAACACTCAACTCTCTCTCACAGGATTTGGATTTGGTGGAAAGAAGATTTGAGTGGAAAGTAACTTGGGGAAGGCTAGAGATCAAGATCCATATGGTGGGAATGGAATATCTTGGCCTCAACACATGAGTAGGTGGTTCTCTCTCAGAAAATGTGTATTGGAAGTGTAGGTATGCTTTGATGGCTCTCTCCACGAATGAAGAGTGGGTGGAGGGGTATATATAGCCTCCACACAAAAACTAACCGTTACACACAATTTACCAATCTCGGTGAGACCGAATTGAAAAACTCGGTCGGACCGATTTAGCAAACCTAGTGACCGTTAGGATTTTTGGTGGGACTGAGATGCAACTCGGTAGGACCGATATGGTTAGGGTTAGGGCATAACGTAATCTCGGTGTGACTGGTTACACAAACTCGGTGGGACTGATTTTGGTAACAAGCTAACCAGAGAGTTGGTCATGTAAACTCGGTGGGACCGATCGCTCATTTCGGCGGGACCGAAATGTTACAAAAGGGAAACAGAGAGTTTACATTGCAATCTCGGTGGGACCGATCGCTCATCTCGGTAGGACCAAGACGTTACGAAGGGAAACAGAGAGATTACAACCCCATCTCAGTGTGACCGAGATCCCTATCGGTAAGACCGATTTGCCTAGGGTTTGTGGCAGTGGCTATGACATCTGAACTCGGTGGCGCCGGATAGAAAGAATCGGTGGGGCCAAGTTTGACTTTTGGTTTAGGTCATATGTGGATGTGGGAAGGTAGTTGAGGGTTTTGGAGCATATCACTAAGCACTATGAAGCAAGAACCTCATCAAGCAACACCTCATCCCTCCTTGATGGTATTGGCTTTTCCTATAGACTCAATGTGATCTTGGATCACTAAAATATAAAATGTAGAGTCTTGAGCTTTGAGCTTGAGCCAATCTTTTTGTCCTTAGTATTTTGAGGGGTCCACTTTCCTCATCCATGCCATGCCATTCACTGAGCTTTTCCTAAAATATTAATCTTGGAATAGCATTAGCTCAATGAGCTATATGTTGTTAGGAATTACGAAAACCACCTAGGGATAGTTGCACTTTCAATCTCCACCTTTTTGGTAATTGATGACAACATATAGATCAAAGCTTCAACAAATGATAATAAGAGTGAAAAACATTGTCACTTTGAGAAGTATGTGAAAAGCAAGAGCTCCCCCTAAATTTGTGCATAGTTTATGATTTTCTTTGGACTACAAATGCACAAAGCGTTAGGCTCATGGGTTACTCTTCCATGTCACATACATCTTGGTGGAGCGCTCAAAATGATAATAATTAAATACATGCACTCATCACCAAGCAAAGTGAATGATCATATAGGGATAAAAAGATAATGTCATCCAACAAGCATTAATGTAGCATATGATCAAACACACATGATCATCCAAGTATCATGCAGACAGAAAGTATATCTCAAACAAGCAAATAAAGTTCAACCACCAAAGCAAGAGAGAATAAAAAGCAACGCTCTCTCTCGAAGCCTATGATCTATACATTTTTATCCCCCTTTGGCAACAAGTTACCAAAAAGCCTAGAAAATGCATAGCACTAAATCGTCTCTCAGGCTTGGTCTTCAGGTGGTGGTGTCCGGATAACTCCAAGAACGAAGGCTTCAGTCGAAGTAGGTAGAGCAGATGGAGTAGGTGCTGGAGCTGGTGGCACTGAAGCTGTAGCTGGTGCAGATGAAGTGGCTCTGGTGTCTGGAACTGGCACTGCAGCAGACCTCTGAGCTCTAGGCACTCTGGCAAATGCATAAGTGGTTGTCTTGCCCTTCCTCTCCTGCATATCATCCTGAAGTTGCTCCACAATAGACTGGATCTCAGTTACCGTCACATCCAAGTCATAGAACTTTTGCTCCACGATCCTTTCCAGGCTCTCCTGGTTTTGAGTCAGGGTGGCTAGTCCCTTCTCAATCCTTAGAGTGGAGGCAATCAAGTAGCCAAGCTGATCTTTCTTGCTCTTCAGAAGATACTGAGATGCTTCTTCAGTAGTTGGCATCCTAGCAGCCTTTTCAGCCTTTGCCTTCTCCTTCTTGGCTTGTGCGTGCACAGAAGATGGTTCATTTTCATCCATCACCACAGTGTTGTCCTCAAATTCTAGGTAGATGGGTATGTGCTCCTTGTCCAGCAGATATGTGCCAGTGCCCATCTTGGAGTTAATCAGCTCTTGGATCTGTGGGGCATAGCCACAACTCCTCTTTTGGTCTGCAGCTGTCCTCTTGATAGTTTCAACTATAAGACTCATGACCTTGAACTTTTATGGAACATCAAAAATGTGCAGAAAGTTGATTGCATGGCCTCTGATCATCTTGTGATCTCCTGACTTTGGCAAGAGAGTGTGACTGAGGATCCAGTTGATTGTTGGCAAGCCTGACAGAAGGTAATGTACAGATCCAAACTTGTGTGTCTCAAGAGCAGCATCTGGGATCTCCTTGTACATGTGTGCCATGGTGTTGTGATCCTTCTTATTCTTGGCATAGATATCCAAGTCATCTTCACTCTCTTTTGGAGCATTGATCAATTTCGCCCATTCAACAATCGTGGACTGGTACCTAGTACCTTCGGACATCCATACAGTCCTTCCATCTGGGTAGAAGTGAGCTGTGGAGTAGAACTGCATGATGATCTCATCATTCCATTTTGTGAGTTTCTGAGCCACAAACTCATCGACTCCACAAGCCTTGAAACTATCATATACGCCTGGATAGTGTTCATCATTCTCCCTGATGTACTCCCAGTCGACCCATCTCATGTCACACACTATGGGCTTATTGTCAAGCAAGATGGTCTCATAGAAGTCCCGCTGTTCCTTTGTATGGAACCTATAGTCCATAGCAGTCCTTCTCCTGGTGGCATATGGATCAGACTCTCTCCATAGCCTCAATCCTGAGTCCTTCCTTATCTTCATGTTTTCAGCTAATGGATGAGCATCATTGTGATCTGGAATTTTTGGCTTCAACTTCCTCAAGACATGTGACTCATCATCTTCTTCTTCCATTTCAGCTTTCAGGCACTGGGGCCTTGTTCTTCTCCTCGGCAGGGATGTTCCTGGTGCTCCTCTTTGGTTTTGGCTTTGGAGCTGGAGTAGCAGCCTTAGGAGCAGTCTTAGGCTTAGATGGAATAGCCCCTGCCCTTATAGCATCTCCCATAAGCTTTTGAGCTTTGGGTGCTGGTGCAGCATCTTCTTCCTCTTCCTCTTTAGAATCTCTCATGATTGAATATCTCCCAAGCACTCTGGCAGTGGTCTTTTTGACCCTTTGTTTCCTCTTCTTTCCTTCTGCAGCACCCTCTTTGGGTTCAGATTCCAAAGGTACTTGAGTAGAGGCTCTGGCTTTAGACATGGGAATTCTCTTTGCAGGCACTTTGGTTTTCATACCAGGCTTAGTGGCTGCAGTAGTCCTGTATTCCTTCTTAACCACTTTCTTCTTGGAAGTGGCCTCATCCTCAACTGCCACATAGTCTTCATCCTCATATTCAGAAGTTTTCTTCTTTCTGGCCCTGGTGGCAGCTTTGGGTAAGTTGCTTGGGGTGCCCTCACTCAAGTGAACCTGCTCCTTTGACTTGTTCTGGCTATCACTCTAATCAGACATATTGCAAACACTGACAGCAGACCCAGTGAATAGATTATAGATGAGGTAGAGTGGATGAGCATCACAAAATACAGAGGTTTTTACAAAAGAATGAGTCAAAAACTTAGTTTTAGTTTTCCACAGAAAGCATTTCGGATCAACCAATTTGTAAACTCGGTGATACTGAAGCAGCTGTTGGAACCTAGACTAGTGAACTCGGTCAGACCGAGTCACAGTTCGGTGGCACCGAGACTGCTAGGGTTTCACAAAGTCCTGAACTCGGTCACACCGATTTGCAATTCTCGGTCAGACTGAGAATAACATGTGCAATGGCCTGAGCCGAATTGGTGGTACCGAGTTCCACAACTTGGTGGGTCTGAGATGGTTTCGGCGGAAACCTAACCCTAAATTCACAATTCACGACTAAACTACGGAGTGTTTTGACTGGATAGAATGATCTCAATCGTGGCATGATACATGGCGAACACAATGTGCTAGGAATCAGATAAGGATAGCACAGTGATCGAGTTCATACCCTAGTTCGGCGATGAACTCACTACGGCGGCAACGGCGAGGATGATTCCCGTTGACGGCGGCGGAGACCAGTGGCAGGAGGCGGATGGCGATGAGGAGGACGATCTGGAGACCCCAGGAGGCAGAGCGGGCTAAGCGCGGGTCGAGGAGGTTCGGAAAGTTTTCCAAAATTTGACACGTGTATATATATAGCCCGACCCTGTCGGTGTGACCGAGTGGAACAACTCGGTGGTACCGAGATGCATAACTGCAAGCAGTTACTGCAACTCGGTGTGACCGAAAAGTTCAAATCGGTTGCACCGAGATTGAAAACCTAGATCGACTTAGTGATCTCGGTATGACCGAAATGGGTGAATCGGTCAGACCGAAACACACAAAGAAGTTTTGGAAGTTTAAGTCTATGACAAATCGGGGACTTCGAGTGCTCCTCACACAGAGTGGTTCGAATCTAACTTGATCAAATTTTGTGATGCGACATGAATAGAGTTTGAGACGAGAAAATCATAGATAGCTAGAGAAGGTTCTTAGGCATTCTTGTCCATCCACTTGGCCAAAATAAAAGGAAACCAATCAATCAAAACAACAAGTGGATGTCCTCGAATGAGTAAATTATGCAACCAACATACTCACACAATAAAATGGCAATTGAAACATGTGGAAAAGCATGCACAAACAATTCTAGCATCTATCAAGCAATTGGCGATGACTAGGTCATCTATATATGAGTATATTGACTTAGGAGTCAAATGAGAACATTTGATCATAGGTCATACTCATCGTTTAAGAACAAGTGGGGTTACCACTTTTACATAAAGCGTTGTTGTGTTCACACCATTAGAGTTGCTTTAACTCAATTGTTAGAGTAAAGCTCCCCTAGATGTGAGATCCCCCCTAAGAGGGATGAACTAACCTTGGGTTTTTGTCGATGATGACTTCATGTAGGTGTTGAAGATGTGGATGCTCTATGTTGATGTAGATCATTTGGAGCTATCCTTTGAAGTGAGTTTCACTTTCAATACCTACACGGGTTAGCCCCACAAGGAACAAACAAGGATATCCATAGACATAGAGTGATGCACACACAAGATGATGTCTATGAAAGCTTTAGGTTACCTTGTCCCTTGTCTTACCAACAAGAGGGTTTGTGACTCCTTGAACTAGTGCAAGATGTGGAAGTTGATTGCACTCGTTCTTGCCAAAATGATAAGAGTGAAGTATGTTGGCGGAGTCACCCTCAAGAACTCTCTAGTTCTTCTTCTTCGGGATCCACACCATCTTGATGGGAACCCTCGGAGTTGTAGTTGTACTTGATGAAGTGGAACTTGATGTAGTCTTGGGAACCCACTTGACCAAGGCCTTAGGAGCTTCTTCAAATGCATCAATTTCCTCTTGAAGCTTGTCCTTGCCTTTTTGCTTGTGGTCTTGTGGTGGAAGATCATCTCGAGCTTGTGTCCCTTTGAAAGAAGTAGGATCATACTTCTCTTGTTGAGGAACAAACTTTTTCTTGGGGTATTGATCTTCTTCCCACTCAACTCCATTGGCATTGAACTTTCGTTCAAAACCAACACCTTGATTCTTCCGGTGCCTTCCTTGCTTGCGTACAATTTCCTCGAATTGCTTACTCCCGGCAAGGCTCTTGTAAACACCTTTCTCTATAATTCCCTTCAATAAGCTATTTTCTTGATCAAGTGTAACTTGGCTAAGAGAATCGTTAGTGGAATCAAGAGAACTACTAGAAGCAACAATATTGGATTTAGCATGATTATTGTTACTACTAGAAGAGAATCCTTCTTGTTCTTGTCACTAGACTTGACTTGAGGCATGTAAGTGGATAAGAGTAAACACTTGGCAATGTAAGAAGAACTTTTCTTGCGAAGATCATCATTGATTGCCTTTAAGAACTCATGCTCTTGCTCAAGGTTGAGCTTTTCAAAACGTAATTTCTCATGAGTCCTTAAAAGTTCTCGATGATCTCCTAAGATAGTTTCATGAGCTAACTTAAGAGTGTTTAGTTCTTTAGTTAGAGACTCAATCTTCTCCTTATCATTGTCATTCGTTTCATCATAGTATTCATCACTATAGTTGTCAACAAGTAAATCATGATCACCTAACAAGTCATCTTCATCACTATTGAAATCAACATACTCGGGGTGTAATACCTTTGGACCTTTGGCCATGAAGCATCTTCCAATTCCTTCATTTGGTGAATCAATATGTCGTAGGAGTTGGTTGACACAAGTGCTAGACCGGCAACACCTTCATCTTGAGTATATCCGGAGTCGTAGTGATAGCTTCTCTTGGAGTCATTGTCAGAGTCGGAGCCGGATACCCATTCACCAAAATGAGCTTGATGTCTTCATTTTGTGTACCTCCTTGATGACTTGTCCTTCCTTTCCCAATCCTTGCTTCTCCATGAGGGTCTTCGTTCATAACGATCATCTCTACTCCTTCTTTCTCTAGATGGTGATTCTTCTCTTCTACTTCTTCTTTTGGGAGAATCTTCTCTTCTCTTGTGGGGAGCCGTACACTCATTGGAGTAGTGTCCGTGTCTTCCACAATTGTAGCAGTTTCGCTCTCGACTAGAAGATCTTTTGTCATTGTAGGACCTTGACTTGGAACTTCTCTCTTTGCTTCTACTCTTGTAGAATTTGTTGAAGTTCTTCACCATTAAGCTCAATTCGTCATTGAAGGTTTGTTTCTCACTTGATGATGTGGGGGCTTCGCATGAGGCTTTGTAAGCACCACTTGATTTGTTGTGAAGTTCCTCCTTATCCTTGAGTGACATCTCATGAGCAACAATTCTTCCAATGACTTCCGTTGGCTTGAGATCTTTGTAATTTGGCATCATTTGGATCAATGTGCATACGGTATCGTATTTTCCATCCAGGGCTCTTAGTATCTTCTTGATGATGAATTTGTCGGTCATCTCTTCACTTCCTAAGCCGGCAATCTCATTTGTGATAAGAGCAAGCCTAGAGTACATTTCAGCGACACCTTCACCACCCTTCATTTTGAACTTGTCAAGTTGACTTTGAAGCACATCCAACTTGGATTCCTTGATGGAGTCGGTACCTTCATGCATGTCAATCAAAGTATCCCAAATTTCCTTTGCATTCTCAAGACGGCTGATTTTGTTGTATTCTTCGGGGCACAATCCGTTGAAGAGGATATCACAAGCTTGAGCATTGTATTGTAGCATCTTCAACTCTTCCGCGGTGGCTTCATGATTCGGTTCACTCCCATCAAAGAATTCACCTTGCAAGCCAACACACACAATAGCCCAAATGGCGGGGTTATGTCCAAGAATATGCATTTTCATCTTATGCTTCCAACTAGCAAAATTAGTGCCATCAAAGTAAGGACAATTTCCCTTGCTAGACGCCATACTCTCCTAGGTTGTGAAACCAAGGCTATGACCACCAAAAGCTATGGAAATCAAAGCAAATGGAGACCAAAGCTCTGATACCACTTGTAGGATCGAAAGTATGTCTACAGGGGGGGTGATTAGACTACTTGACCAATTAAAAATCTATCCCTTTCCCAATTTTAGTCTTTGGCAGATTTTAGCTATCTTAGCACAAGTCAAGCAATCTTAACACAATTCAAGCAAGCATTCAAAGAGTCTATGAGCAGCGGAAAGTAAAGCATGCAACTTGCAAGAATGTAAAGGGAAGGGTTTGGAGAATTCAAACGCAATTGGAGACACGGATTTTTTTGTCGTGGTTCTGATAGGTGGTGCTATCGTACATCCACGTTGATGGAGACTTCAACCCACGGAGGGTAACGGTTGCGCGAGTCCACGGAGGGCTCCACCCACGAAGGGTCCACGAAGAAGCAACCTTTTCTATCCCATCATGGCCATCGCCCATGAAGGACTTGCCTCACTAGCGGTAGATCTTCACGAAGTAGGCGATCTCCTTGCCCTTACAAACTCCTTGGTTCAATTCCACAATCTTTGTTGGAGGCTCCCAAGTGACACCTAGCCAATCTAGGAGACACCACTCTCCGAGAAGTAACAAATGGTGTGTTGATGATGAACTCCTTGCTCTTGTGCTTCAAATGATAGTCTCCCCAACACTCAACTCTCTCTCACAGGATTTGGATTTGGTGGAAAGAAGATTTGAGTGGAACGCAACTTGGGGAAGGCTAGATATCAAGATTCATATGGTGGGAATGGAATATCTTGGCCTCAACACATGAGTAGGTGGTTCTCTCTCAAAAAATGTGTATTGGAAGTGTAGGTATGTTCTGATGGCTCTCTCCACGAATGAAGAGTGGGTGGAGGGGTATATATAGCATCCACACAAAAACTAACCGTTACACACAATTTATCAATCTCGGTGAGACCGAATTGAAAAACTCAGTCGGACCGATTTAGCAAACCTAGTGAGCGTTAGGATTTTCGGTGGGACTGAGATGTAACTCGGTAGGACCGATATGGTTAGGGTTAGGGCATAACGTAATCTCGGTGTGACCGATTACACAAACGTGATGGGACCTATTTTGGTAATAAGCTAACCAGAGAGTTGGTCAGGTAAACTCGGTGGGACCGATCGCTCATTTTGGTGGGACCGAAATGTTATAAAAGGGAAACAGAGAGTTTACATTGCAATCTCGGTGGGACCGATCGCTCATCTCGGTAGGAACGAAACGTTACGAAGGGAAACAGAGAGATTATAACCCCATCTCGGTCTGACCAAGATCCCTATCGGTGAGACCGATTTGCCTAGGGTTTGTGGTAGTGGCTATGACATCTGAACTCGGTGGCGCCGGATAGAAAGAATCGATGGGGCCGAGTTTGACTTTTGGTTTAGGTCATATGTGGATGTGGGAAGGAAGTTGAGGGTTTTGGAGCATATCACTAAGCACTATGAAGCAAGAACCTCATCAAGCAACACCTCATCCCTCCTTGATGGTATTGGCTTTTCCTATAGACTCAATGTGATCTTGGATCACTAAAATATAAAATGTAGAGTCTTGAGCTTTGAGCTTGAGCCAATCTTTTTGTCCTTAGTATTTTGAGGGGTCCACTTTCCTCATCCATGCCATGCCATTCATTGAGGTTTCCTGAAATATTAATCTTGGAATAGCATTAGCTCAATGAGCTATATGTTGTTAGGAATTACCAAAACCACATAGGGATAGTTGCACTTTCACGTAGGGTGTTACCTCCATCAAGAGGGCCCGAACCTGGGTAAAACTTCGTGTCCCCTGTCTCCTGTTACCATCAACCTTAGACGCATAGTTCGGGACCCCCTACACGAGATCCGTCGGTTTTAACACCGACAGATGTCGCTTCCCATCTAAACAACTTTGTTGATTTGTGTGATATGCAAAAGAAGAAAGATGTGGATAATGGTATTGTTAAACTTAACATATTTCCGTTTTTTCTTAGAGAACGTGCTAAAGCTTGGTTTTCGTCTTTGCCTAAAAATAGTATTGATTCATGGAATAAGTGCAAAGATGCTTTTATCTCTAAGTATTTTCCTCCCGCTAAGATCATCTCTCTTAGAAACGATATTATGAATTTTAAGCAACTTGATCATGAGCATGTTGCACAATCTTGGGAGAGGATGAAATTAATGATACTTAATTGCCCTACACATGGTTTGAATTTATGGATGATTATACAAATTTTTTATGCCGGATTGAATTTTGCTTCTAGAAATATTTTAGATTCGGCCACGGGAGGCACTTTTATGGAAATCACTTTAGGAGAAGCTACCAAACTCCTAGATAATATTATGGTTAATTATTCTCAATGGCACACGGAAATAATCTACTAGTAAAAAGGTGCATGCAGTTGAAGAGATTAATGTTTTGAGTGGAAAGATGGATGAACTTATGAAATTGTTTGCTAATAAGAGTGCTCCTACTGATCCTAATGATATGCCTTTGTATACTTTGATTGAGAATAATAATGAATCTATGGATGTGAATTTTGTTGGCAGGAACAATTTTGGTAACAATGCGTATAGAGGTAATTTTAATTCTAGGCCGTTTCCTAGTAATTCCTCTAATAATTATGGTAATTCCTACAAAAATTCTTATGGAAATTGTAATAAGATGCCCTCTGATTTTGAATCTAGTATTAAAGAATTTATTACTTAGCAAAAGAGTTTCAATGCTTTGATTGAAGAAAAATTGCTTAAGATTGATGAGTTGGCTAGGAACGTGGATAGAATTTCTCTTGATGTTGATTCTTTGAAACTTAGATCTATTCCACCTAAGCATGATATCAATGAGTCCCTCAAAGCCATGAGAATTTCCATTTATGAGTGCAAAGAAAGAACCGCTAGGATGCGTGCAAAAAGGGTTTGCCTTGTGAAAGCGTGTTCTTCTAGTTTTCATGATAATAAGGATGAAGATCTAAAAGTGATTGATGTGTCCCCTATTAAATCCTTGTTTTGCAATATGAATCTCGATAATGATGGGACTGGAGATGAGTCAACTCTAGTTAGAAGGCGTCCCAAAATTCGGAGTTTTTAGATCTTGATGCAAAAATTGTTAAAAGTGGGATTGAAGAGGTTAAAACATTAGATATCAACGAACCCACTATCTTGGATTTCAAGGAATTTAATTATGATAATTGCTCTTTGATAGATTGTATTACTTTGTTGCAATCCGTTCTAAATTCTCCTCATGCTTATAGTCAAAATAAAGCTTTTACTAAACATATCGTTGATGCTTTAATGCAATCTTATGAAGAAAAACTTGAGTTGGAAGTTTCTATCCCTAGACAACTTGAAGATGAGTGGGAACCTACAATTAAAATTAAAATTAAAGATCATGAATGCTATTCTTTGTGTGATTTGGGTGCTAGTGTTTCCACGATCCCAAAAACTTTGTGTGATTTGCTAGGTTTTCATGAATTTGATGATTGTTCTTTAAACTTGCACCTTGCTGATTCCACTATTAAGAAACCTATGGGAAATATTAATGATGTTCTTATTGTTGTAAATAGGAATAATGTGCCTATAGATTTCATTGTTCTTGATATAGATTGCAATCCTTCATTAAGGACAGTATAACCGAGCCTAAAGTGAGCCCTCTCAGCGATTTGAATTTCTGGCCGTCCATTTTTATGATCTGGACGATTTTGGCCGTCTGATCTCGGATGATCCAGCTGTCCCGCTTGTGTTAAGCAGTGGCCCGGCTGTCCTAATGGCCTGCTACTCCAGAGGCCAAAACGAAGCCATCTGGTTAACTGGGCCGCTTGTGCCAGCCCAAACCTTCGATGGTCCAGCGATGTGTTGCCTTCTACGAAAAAAAACTATTACCCAGACACGGCATGAATGGATCGGCTGCCGCTCAACATCGGTGTCGCGAGCGATACAGAGGAGGGGAACCATCTGCGCTGTAGAGTGGAGGGGATCCAATTAACCCGCGCATGATGCGGGCGACGCATCTTCTGATGGGATCCAGCCGACGCGCCCAAGGAAAGGAGGGGACGCGGGATGGCCGACGCCTCATCTGATCTAAACTGCTCCGCTGAGACTTGAAAGCTGCAATGATACTTCAGTTTCTACGTCCATTCATGGCGGGTGATGTGCCGATCCTTTCCACTGCCAAGGGGTACATGTACGTCTATATATTCTTCCTTCCCTATCACTCTTGGCTCACCCTTTCCACTCCGGCACCACATCATTCAGCAAGATGCTCGGGTAGGTTTCCCTAAATTTCTTTCAGTTCATGTATGATTCAATGTTGCACCAACCAAATACACGCATGTACATGTATATATGCTTCCTCCCCTGCAGCACAATATCCATCAGCAAGTTGCTTCGCTAGGTACCTATATATTTCATTCCTATTCATGTATGATTCCTTCTTTCACCAAACAAATACATTGTCCTCATATCCTCTCAATCCTAAATTTGTACAGGTGTTGTTCACATTGGCCATGGTCACTTCATCTGGGAAGATCTTGGAGAATGATACTTGTTTCTGTTACTTCAGAAATTCTTTGGCTCATAATATCCAATGGCTTGTGGATAAGTAATTACTTCAACTATACTACTAGATCTTATCCTTCCATGTTTTTAGAATACTGGCTGTTTAGAATATATGTTTATGTGTTTTTCATCTCATGGTGCTACCTTCTATTGTATGACATTTTCACACAATTTATTTGGAGAAGACTATAAGAGAATTCATACTATTTTAATTACAGTACAAATTGATAATAGGTTGTTCATAGTCTGACCAAGCTGGCACTATTGAGTATTGATGCATCAGTTCACAAGAAATTTCTTTAAAATGGAATTCTTTGCAAGGGTTTGTTGGTTGGGTCTATTGCTATTCTCAAGTAGCTGAGGATATATGTTATTTGTGAAAAAAAATGAGTTGCTACCATTGTTGAACTACTCTGCTACCATGTCAAGAAATTGGTCTAACTTTTGAAGATATTGTCCATTTTAGGTGCCTGCTCTTCATACATCTCGCACTCTGTTGTCTCATTGTAACGCTGAAAAACTGCTGAAAAAGGTATTATTATAAACTTTAGTGTTTTGCACTATAGGATCTTGCTTTGCAGTTATTTCAGACACATCCATTTGATCCCCCAACTAATATTTATATTTCTATTTGTACCTTTACTTTCAAGAAATTAACTTGACCAACTCTGGCTGAAGCTGTACATCCAGTTTTATTAGTGAAACATGCCAAAGCTCATGGGTAGCGATATGTCACATGTTGAGTTATGCGGTGTGTGTGCGCGCGCGCGCGCGCGCGTGTGTGTGTGTGTGTGTGTGTGTGTGTGTGTGTGTGTGTGTGTGTGTGGCCACATTCAGAGCTGCAAAGAAGCAGTCTCCGGAAGCAATAGCTTGCATGGAAGGAGTCTGGCATTGTCTGTTTCATGCCGACCAGTGATCTCCGGAAGAGATTGAGATGTTGTTGGGGATCTGAAAACGTATGGACCAGCAGATATTCAATTGAAAGGGTGATTAGAAAAACAAGAAAACAAGACAACTAAGGCTACTACCAGGCTAAGCGTGGTGTAGATTATTAACATAAAAAGTAATGAAGATGCGCACATTCTGGTTTAGTAGAGACTAGAGAGGTGTTGAGTGTGGTGTTTGCAAGATCTCTAGCGTACGTGTTGAGAGTTACATCGCACAATTGTAATGCTACCTCTTAACCTTGACAAATATACACCTATTTTATTAGCCGCTTTTGGAAGTTGCATACATTTCATCTTATACTTACAATTATCAGTTATTTAGACAAATTTATCATACTATATGTTCTGTCGTGCATTTCCCTACACAGAACAAGAGTCATATTATCCTTCAAAAAAAGTGTGTTATTTACTGGATTCCAAGCAACTTTATCTGTATTTTAATTTTCATGTGTCATACAAACGTTGAATACTTTCTACCAGTCTATCGAAAGAATAGAGGAGTGTGCTAACACTGCCATCTTGAGCCCAAAGAGTCCACGGTCTATCAGAGACATATCCTTGTACAATCCTAATTCAAAACACTACACTTGGAGACATTGTGAGCCAAAAGATGCCACAAATCTATCACAAAACATGTATCGGTCGTCCTAATTCAAAGAGCACACTGTTGAAACCCAAGCTCAAATCAAGTATAAAGAAAAAAGCTCATAGCACTATCTTGATAGCCTAAAAGATTCTTCTTTAATTACATATACCATTATTTATTTTAAATGAAAGAGACAAGCACAGGCTACGAGAAAGCGAAACCAAGTATATCCGACCTAATAAGAAAGAGGAAAAAGCAAATAACACTACTTTCTTGATAGCCTAAAAGATTCTTCTTCAAATACGTACCATTATTGTTTTTAAATGAAGGAGACAAGCACAATCTACAAGAAAGCATGATACTTCAAAGCATTCCAAACAAATATATACAAATTATTTTATTTCCTTAATAACTAAGAGATAAAATAGACGGGCGCAGCAACGCGCGCCATCAATGATCTAGTGTCCTATTATTTTTGGTAGACCTTTCCTTAGAACGATTGATGCAATTATTGGTATGAAGGAAGGGAATATTAGATTTCAATTTTCATTAAGGAAAGGCATGCAACACTTCCATAGAAAGAAAATTAAATTACCATATGAATCTATTATGAGAGCCACCTATGGATTGCCTCACAAAGATGGCAATACCTAGATCTATCGTCGCTTTTATGCCTAGCTAGGGGCGTTAAACGATAGCGCTTGTTGGGAGGCAACCCAATTTTATTTTTATTCCTTACTTTTTGTTCCTGTTTAGTAATAAATAATTTATCTAGCCTATGTTTTGGTTGTGTTTTTTGTGTTTAACTAGTGTTTGTGCCAAGTAGAACCATTGGGAAGACTTGGGGAAAGTCTTTTTGATCTTGCTGTAAAAAAACAAAAACTTTAGCGCTCCCGAGAATTGCTGCCACTTTTTAATGGAGAGTGCTATTTAGTTAATTATTTTTGCAGATGATCAATAGATAAATTCCTCACGTCCAGAAATTTATTTTAGAATTTTTGGGGTTCCAGAAGTATTCTAAACCTATAGATTACTACAGACTGTTCTGTTTTTGACAGATTCTGTTTTTCGTGTGTTGTTTGCTTATTTTGATGAATCTATGGCTAGTAATATAGTTTATGAACCATAGAAAAGTTGGAATACAGTAGGTTTAACACCAAAATAAATAAAGAATGAGTTCATTGCAGTATCTTGAAGTGGTGGTTTGTTTTCTTTTACTAACGGAGCTCACGAAGATTTTCTTTTATGTTTTGTGTTGCGAAGTTTTCAAGTTTTGGGTAAAGATTTGATGGATTATGGAACAAGGAGTGGAAAGAGCCTAAGCTTGGGGATGCCCACGGCACCCCAAGGTAAAATCCAAGGACAACCAAAATCCTAAGCTTGGGGCATCCCCTCTTTCGTCTTCGTCCATCGGTAACTTTACTTAGAGCTATATTTTTATTCGCCACATGATATGTGTTTTTCTTGGAGCGTCTTGTATGATTTGAGTCTTTGCTTTTTAGTTTACCACAATCATCCTTGCTGTACATGCCTTTTGGGAGAGACATACATGAATTGGAATTTATTAGAATACTCTATGTGCTTCACTTATATCTTTTGAGTTGGATAATTTTTGCTCTAGTGCTTCACTTATATCTTTTAGAGCATGGCGTGGTTCTATTTTATAGAAATAATTGATCTCTCATGCTTCACTTATATCATTTTGAGAGTCCTTTAGAACAGCATGATAATTCACTTTGGTTATAAATTTTAAATGCTAAGAGAAGTTGGATGCTTGATATATTGTTTTGAGATATAAAGGTGGTAATATTAGAGGTGTGCTAGTTGAGTAGTTGTGAAATTGATGAATATTTGTCTTGAAGTTGGCAAGTCCCGTAGCATGCACGTATGGTGAACGTTATGTGACAAATTTGAAGCATGGGGTGTTCTTTGATTGCTTTCTTTATGAGTGGCGGTCGGGGACGAGCGATGGTCTTTTCCTACCAATCTATCCCCCTAGGAGCATGCGCTTAGTGCTTGGTTTTGATGACTTGTAGTATTTTGCAATAAGTATGTGAGTTCTTTATGACTAATGTTGAGTCAATGGATTATACACACTCTCACCCTTCCATC
This sequence comes from Triticum dicoccoides, assembly GCF_002162155.2. Taxonomy (NCBI): domain Eukaryota; kingdom Viridiplantae; phylum Streptophyta; class Magnoliopsida; order Poales; family Poaceae; genus Triticum; species Triticum dicoccoides. The sequence continues at coordinate 399,176,862 of NC_041390.1, read as the reverse complement.
ATTGCTAGCCTCTTCGGTACCGTGCATTGCCCTTTCTCACCTTGAGAGTTGGCGCCAACTTCGAGGTGCATGCAAACCCCGTGATATGACACGCTCTATCACACATAAGCCTCCTTATATCTTCCTCAAAACAGCCACCATACCTACATATTATGGCATTTCCATAGCCATTCTGAGACATATTGCCATGCAACTTTCCACCGTTCCATTTATTATGACATGCATCATCATTGTCATATTGCTTTGCATGATCATGTAGTTGATATCGTATTTGTGGCAAGGCCCCCATGCTTAATTTTTCATACATGTCACTCTTGATTCATCATAATCCCGGCACACTGCCGGAGGCATTCACATAGAGTCATATTTTGTTCTAAGTATCGAGTTGTAATTCTTGAGTTGTAATTCTTTGTCAGCAAGCGAGTTGGATGCACACCCACTTAGTTTCTTTAATGAGCTTTCATATATTTTATAGCTCTAGTGCATCCATTGCATGGCAATCCCTACTCCTTGCATTAACATCAATCGGTGGGCATCTCCATAGCCCATTGATTAGCCGCGTCACTGTGAGACTTTCTCCCTTTTTGTCTTCTCACACAACCTCAATCATCATATTCTATTCCACCCATAGTGCTATGTCCATGGCTCGCGCTCATATATTGCATAAAAGTTGAAAGAGTTTGAAAAGGCTAAGTATGAAACAATTGCTTGGCTTGTCATCGGGGTTGTGCATGATGAGAGCATTTCTATGTGACAAAAATGAAGCATGGCCAAATTATATGACTTTGTAGGGATAAGTTTTCTTTGGCTAAGGTATTTTGATAAGACATAATTGCTTGATTAGCATACTTGGAGTATTACTATTTTTATGTCAACAATAAACTTTTATCTTGAATCTTTTGGATCTGAAAATTCATGCCACAATAGAGAAAATTACATTGAAGAATATTCTAGAAAGCATTCCACATCAAAAATTCTATTTTTATCATTTACCTACTTGAGGACGAGCAGGAATTAAGCTTGGGGATGCTGATACGTCTCCAACGTATCTATAATTTTTGACTATTCCATGCTATTATATTATCTGTTTTGGATGTTAATGGGCTTTATTTTAGACTTATATATTATTTTTGGGACTAACCTATTAACCCAAGGCCCAATGCAAATTGCTGCTTTTTTGCCTATTTCAGTGTTTCGCAGAAAAGGAATATCAAACGGAGTCCAAACGGAATGAAACCTTCAGGAGCATGATTTTTGCAACAAACTTGATCCATAGGACTTGGAGTGGACGTCAAGCAACCAATGAGGTGGCCACGAGGCAGGGGGCGCGCCCTCCCCCCTCGTGGCTCAACCGACCTACTTCTTCCTCCTATATATGTTCACATACCCCGAAAACATCCAGGAGCACCACGAAACCCTATTTCCACCGATGCAACATTCTGTACCCAAGAGATCCCATCTTGGGGCCTTTTCCGGAGCTCCGCCAGAGGGGGCATTGATCACAGAGGGCCTCTACATCAACTCCATGGCACCTCCGATGATGTGTGAGTAGTTTACCTCATACCTTTGGGTCCATAGTAATTAGCTAGATGGCTTCTTCTCTCTCTTTGGATGTCAATACAAAGTTCTCCTCGATTCTCTTGGAGATCTATTCGATGTAATCTTGTTTTGCGGTGTGTTTGTTGAGATCCGATGAATTGTGGGTTTATGATCAAGATTATCTATGAACAATATTTGAATCTTCTCTGAATTCTTTTATGTATGATTGGTTATCTTTGCAAGTCTCTTCGAATTATTAGTTTGGTTTGGCCTACTAGATTGATCTTTCTTGCAATGGGAGAAGTGCTTAGCTTTGGGTTCAATCTTGCGGTGCTCGATCCCAGTGACAGAAAGGGAAGCAACACGTATTGTATTGTTGCCATCGAGGATAAAAAGATGGGGTTTATATCATATTGATGAGTTTATCCCTCTACATCATGTCTTCTTGCTTAAAACGTTACTCTGTTCTTATGAACTTAATACTCTAGATGCATGCTGGATAGCGGTCGATGTGTGGAGTAATAGTAGTAGATGCAGGCAGGAGTCGGTCTACTTGTCACGGACGTGATGCCTATATACATGATCATACCTAGATATTCTCATAATTATTCGCTTTCCTATCAATTGCTCGACAATAATTTGTTCACCCGCCGTAATACTTATGCTATCTTAAGAGAACCACTAGTGAAACCTATGGCCCCAGGTCTATTCTCCATCATACATGTTTCCAATCTATTTTATTTTGCAATCTTTACTTTCAATCTATATCATAAAAATACCAAAAATATTTATCTTATTATTATTATTATTATTATTATTATTATTATTATTATCTCTATCGGATCTCACTCTTGCAAGTGGTCGTGAAGGGATTGAAAACCCCTTTATCGCGTTGGTTGCGAGGTTCTTATTTGTTTGTGTAGGTACGAGGTGAATCACGCGTGGTCTCCTACTGGATTGATACCTTGGTTCTCAAAAACTGAAGGAAATACTTACGCCGCTTTGCTGCATCACCCTTTCCTCTTCAACGGAAGACCAACGCATGCTCAAGAGGTAGCATGGGGCTGCCGGGACCTGTGCTTTCCCGCTCTCCCTCCGCACGCGTGGGCTCGTCGAGGGAGGGCCATGTCGGGGATCTCTCCCTTGGCGGCATGGGCTCGCCGGTAGAAGCCCTTGCCGGGGACCCTTCCCTGGGTGGTGTGGTGGTTGATGGAGGAGGCGTGTTGGGTGCAGCCCTTGACGGGACCTCATCTTGCCGCTCTTCCCCTGCAAACTCGGTGAGATTAACGGCGAAAAGACACGCCCCGGTGCTCGCCAACAGAAAGTGGGTAATGGACTCGCACTAGGGGCTGAGTCGGGGGCTGCATCGTGGACTGGGACCCAGGCTGATTGTGATCACCTCCGGTGCGCTCGAGGTGCTTGCCAGGGGCTCGTTGCCCGTCAAGGTCTTGGCCCTGTTCACCATCCTCTGTGCCAATTTCTCCTTGTCCCTACAGAGGCAAGCCAAGACGAGATCAAGTCATGTGAAATAACCAAAACAGAGATTCAGGAAATGAAGAAGGTGGTGGGGCACTTACTCGTCCCCTTCTTCGCCCTCTTCCTCCGCCTCCTCCTATTCGGGCTCAAGGAAGAGAGGTCATAGTCGGCCTCCGTTATGGTGTCCGCTCGGAGGGGTGGAGACGGAGGCCTGGGTCACTTGGCCGCAGCGGAAGCAGCGGCCGCTGCTTCCTGTACTGTTGTGGCCGTGCGCATCGTATGGCGCACAGGTTGCGCCTGGGCCTCTTGCCTCCGTGCGGCCTTGGCAGCCGCCTTCTTGACGGGGACCCCTTTGGGTGAGGAGGCCCGCCGCACTGGCTCGCTAGAGCCAATCCGCCGGTGGATGCGCTTCCTCCCCTCTGGATTGGGGGCTCCTCGGGCGGCTCCTCTTTGTCTGTGTCGTCGACCGCCTCTTCGGCCGCCTCCTCGGCAGAAGGGCCCCCGGTGGGGGCGCCGCTATGCTCCCCGGCAGTCTCCGCCTTCTCAACAAAATCTTCTTCAGCCCCAGCCTCGCTTTCCCAAAAAGCCGACGCTACCGTCCGCTGCGGCAAGGGCTGCCTCTGCCGCCTTGCTGGTGATGTATGCCACCTCTTCGGCGGTGCCGCGAACGAGTTGCTTTTCCTGACGGATGGGCCTCTCTGACAAGCTATCGAAAAAATCCTGCACCCACGCCGCTTTGGTCAAGGCCGTGGGCGTTGAACACAGGCATCATGGCGATGATGGAGGTCCGGGAAGAATTGTTGCATAGGGGGACCACGGTCACTGGCAACTTGAATGTCATGTCGACCTCCTCAGCCTTGTCGGCTTTTTAGCCTTGCCGGGTTTTTCAACCTTGAGCTGGAACAACTTTGAGCAGAGGGACGTGTGCTGCATCACTATAAAGTTTTGATTTAGGCCGGGGTGCAACCTCATAATATCTGCCGCATTCCGGATATCCCAAGCCGCCCTCCCTTTGTTATGCAGAGGGGCGATACGGCGGCGGAGGAAATCAGCCCCGATCATCTCCAGGGTGAGCCCGGCAGCCTTGAGGCGGTGGATTCTGGTGATGGCGACTGTGACCATCTTGTCCTGAGGGTAGAGGTTGCCCAAGTGGCTGCGATGGGCCACTTGCGCTTGCCGGGGGGGTGCAAATGGATGCGTCTCTTTTTCCACAATCCGGCACCACCTGTGCTGCCACTCATCCAACTTCTCCTTCTGGTTCCTGTTTGGATACATCTCCTTGCAGCAGGCCCTCGGGATCCAGGTGACACAGCCAGACAGCGCCCCTCCTGCTTGAATGCGGGGGATGAAATAGTGGCAGAAGAGCGGCGTGTTGGGGACCACCCCGGTGAAATTCTCATAGAGGTGAGCAAAGATGGCCATACATGCCATGGCGTTCGGCGTGAAATCCAAAATATGGAAGCCAAAGGTATACATGATGTCGTTGAACAAATCCGAGAAAGGGGGCAGAGCCCGCAATAGAGATAATCAACAAAAAGGGGAATCTATCTGGACCTGGCAGGCCATTGGGTCCAGGGATGACGCGGGTGGCGGGATGCCCCCTCATTTCCCTCCCCCACATGAACTGGTACCGATCCTTGAGCGCGCGCGCATCGAGCCCAGGAGCAAAGACGATGTGCTCCCTCCGCTTCATCACCATCTCGTCCTCCGGCACCTCTTCCCCCTCACTCGCCTTGAGCGCTCCCTTGCCCTTGTTTTTGGGCACCATGGTAGCCGGCGGAGGGCGGGGGGGGGGACCAAAAGTGGTGAGGGTGTGCGGCGATGGGCGAAGAAGAAGGCTCTGGATTGGGCTTGAGGAAGAAGAAGGAGATGGCGGTTTCCTGGATTGGAATGGGCGAATGGGGTAAATGAGTAGCGCCCTTGCGGATTCCTCTTTTTATGGGGAAGGCGCGGGGCTGCCTCTTCACTATTTAAAGTGAATGCATTGGCGCAGGCACAGTCCTGCTGCAACCGTTCCACGCACGACCCCCACACCGTGCGCACTCAATATAGATCATGGGGAAGCGCAGTAGGCAAGAAGATTATAGCAGTTATACCCTACCAAGTGTGCCCGCGCACTGTTTGGGCCTGGCCCAATGACGCTTCACACTCGTGTGTGGCCCAGGCCCGGGGGCTCCTGTCAGTGTACTAAACTTTGGGCCCTTTTGTGCCCCTTACTTGTGCACGGGTAGTTGCGGCCGCACCTGTGGCGCGGCTTGACGGGGGAAGTTGGGGACAAGATACAAGATCACTAGAGACGCAACCAAACTTGAAAATAGAGGATGAGCTGGACCCCCGGCAAGATCCTTGCCAGGACATCTTGTGTAACCCCGGCAAGATCCTTAACAGGATGGCTTGCAGGACACTAACAAAAGCACCACCCTTGAGGTTGAGAGCTCTGACACCATCGACAACATTGAGGCCAAGACCCAGACGCGCGCGCGTAGAGGCATGCAGATCTTTGTGGAGGCTAGAAGACGAGGTACCTAGCAAGATCCTTGCCGGAGACGTCTGCGAGGCCCCGACAAGATCCTAGTCAGGGACGTCGACAAGACAGCGGCAAGGCTTCACCACCCCATCACCACTCCAGCGCAGCGGCCGGCCTGCCAGCCTGGCAAGCACCTGTGTGGTGGCATGCAGATCTTCGTGAAGATCCTACCAGCTCTCCAGTGCAGCAGCTGGCCAGCCAACTTGGCGCTGCATGCCTCGTCGGCATGGACGCGTGTCAAGACAGAGCGGGGCAGCGACGGACGGGACGGGTTCTACTCCCATCCACGATAAAGCTAAGGGGCACGTAAGCAACACATTTAATGCGTTTGTCCTAAGACGCCGGTGATAAAAATAGACACTGTAACTACTTTACACCTCCTGTGTGCCACTGTGGCAGCCCGTTGGACATATAAAAGGAGGCCCACGGCGTACTGCAGGCGGATTCGGAATTTTGAACCTCTCGGCCCAGCTTTCATGTGTAGCAGCTAGCCGAACTCAAGAACATAAATATACACTCAAGCAGGACTAGGTTTTATGCTTCTCGGCGACCCGAACCTAGGTAAAAATCTGTCGTGTTGATCATTAGATCTGCTCTTTGCTCTACCCCTATTCCCTGCCAAACCCTAGAAGGGATCCATGCGGTCCCGTAGGTGTCGTTCTTTGCCAATAGTATGATCATCGACATTTGTACTTTTATATTGTCTAAAGCAATAGTCTAGTTTTGACATGATAACTTAAATACTCAAGCATATCAACAAGCAACCATGTCTTTCAAAATATCAATGATAAAATAAGTTATCCCTAGACCATCATGCTCAATCATTGATCCATTCATGAAACACACTCACATATTAACTACACCCAATGCTCAAGTACGATCATAGTGCCCCCTAGTTGGTGCTTTATAAAAGAAGATGGAGACTTAAATTCAAAATAAAAATTACGTAAAGTAAAAGAAAGGCCCTTCGCGGAAGGAAGTATGGAATTTTAGAGGTGCCAACGAAAACGAAAATGACTTAGAGTTTGCAACACTTTCCATTCTAGATATATCAAAGGTGGTTCCCAAACAGAAATTAAAGTTTATTCCTTTTTCCACCATACTTTCACTTTCCATGGCTAACAGTATCCACGGGTGCCTTCCATACCAACACTTTCCAAGGAATTTATTATTTGACAACATAAAGTAAATTCATTTTTCATTTCGGGTCTGGGCATCCCTGAACCTTTGCCTTATTATCATGCAATGACAAGTGAATAAACACTCACCGTGAGAATAACACATCTAGCATGGAAAATATTAGCCGCCCCTCACCGCCTTGCGAGCAGTACGAGCACACAAAAGAGAAATTTATTTTGAATATTAGAGATGGCACATACAAATTTGCTTAGAATGGCAAAAGAATACTGCATATAGGTACATATAGTGGACTTATGTGGCAAAACTGGTTTAAAGGATTTTGGATGCACAAGTAGTGATCATACTTAGTGCAAAATGAAGGCTGTAAAAAGATTGAGAAGCGACCAACCAAGAAACGAATAATTTCATAAGCAAGCATTGAGCATAATTAACACCGAATAATGCACCACAAGTGGGATATAATTTCATTGCATAATTATTGACTTTTGTGCTTGCATAGGGAATCACAAACCTTAACACCAATATTCTTACTAAAGCATAATTACTCATCAAGATGACTCACATATCACATCATCATATCTCAAAACTATTACTAAGAATCAAGTTTATTTTGTCCAATGATCTTCATGAAAGTTTTTATTATATCCTTCTTTAATATCTATCACTTTGGGACTAATTTTCATGTGTTGCTTTTGATGAGCTCAAACAAATATAAGTGAAGAGCATGAGCATAATATTTATTTCTCTCAAATTAATTTAAGTGAAGCAAGAGAGAATTTCTTGAAAATTTTACTAACTCTCAAATAAATCTAAGTTAAGAAAGAGAGTATTTCTTCAAAAATACTAAAGCACACCGTGCTAAAAAAGATATAAGTGAAGCACTAGAGCAAATCCATAGCTCATAAAATTTTTAAGTGAAGCATAGAGAGCAATTCTAACAAGTCATGACATGATTTTGGCTCTCTAAAATAGGTGCGTCCAGAAAGGAATCAAGACTTAAAACATAAAATAAAACAAGCAAAGACTCATATCATACAAGACTCTCCAAGAAAAACACATAGTATGTGACGAATAAAAATATAGCTTTGAGTAAAATACCGATGGTCGTTAGAAGAAAGAGGCGATGCCACTCAGGGGCATCCCCAAGCTTAGTTGGTTTCTCTTTTTTGGATAATAGCTTGGGATGCCGGGGCACCCCCAATCTTAGGATCTTCTTACTCCTTATTCCTTTATCCATCGTCAGATAACCCAAAACCTGAAAACTTCAATCACGCAAAACTCAACAAAACCTTCGTGAGATCCGTTAGTATAAGAAAACAAATCACTACTAAAGTACTGTAGCAAACCAATTCATATTTTATGCTTGCATTATATCTACTGTATTCCAACTTTTATATGGAAAAATCTCATCAAAGGAAACCGTAGAATCAGCAAAACAAGCACACAACACGTACAAAAGAGAATCTGTCAAAAACAGAACAATCTGTAGCAATCTAGATATTTCGAATACTTCTGTAACTCCAAAAACTCTAAAAAATTAGGACGACTTGGGCAATTTGTATATTAATCTTCTGCAAATGGAATTGGTATCCTATCACTTGGTTAAAAATTAGAATTGTTTTCATGAGTGCAAAAGTTTCTGTTTTTCAGCAAGATCAAACAACTATCACCCAAGAAGATCCTAACGGCTTTACTTGGAACAAACACTGATTAAAACACAAAAAACACAATCATAATAGTAGCATAATTGTGCTAACAATAAAGAACATAAAGCAAAAAGCAAAATAAATTTTATTCATTGGGTTGCCTCCCAACAAGCGCTATTTTTCACGCCTGTCGTGGACATAACACGGCAGATGTCCTAGCGGAAGGACTTAGTCGTGGAGCCATCACAACTAGGTTAGCTTTAAGGGGGTTAAACATGACAAAGGACATAGAGAGTTTACCCAGGTTTGGCCCCTCTCAACGAGGTAAAAGCCTACTCCTGCTTTGTGTTGTTTTGCTAGGGTTTCGATTACCAGGGAGAGAATACGCTTGAACTAGTTCTCGGTTGTTTGTTTCTTGAGTTAACCCGCCGTCGGGTCACCCCTTTATATACACAGGTTGATGCCCAGCGGCTTATAGAGTCCCGGCTGGCTCATACATAACATGTACGGCTCGGTGACTAACTAAGCTTACCTTACAATACAAGCTATACATGTGGCGGTTCATCCTTTTGGGCCTGAAGTCGCTTCTGGGTCTTGGGCTGTCAATAGGCTTGCTATGACCCACCATCTTCACTGATAAGTCGCCAGTGGTATGACCCGGCCCCTCCTGGGCGGTTCATACCCAGTAGTTATATCCCCAACATTAGGCCCCAGGTTGATTTGAACTTTTTCACATCAATCTTCAGTACCCAACTTGTCAAAATCTTGCATCGTCCTTTTAACAAATTTACTGTAACCCGCCATGACATCAGCTCATAGAACTTCCTTAACCACCATGACGTCATTTCGCATTAACTTTGCATGAGGCCCAAAACATCTTTAATTGATCCTTATCTTAATGATCATGTCGAAAATCGAGGCGTCCATATAGCCATATGATGATTTCGGCCACCTCGATTCCCGCGCATGCCCTGTATCCATCCTATTATAAATACGGAGGGGGGTCCTTTTCATTTTCCCCCCTTTCCTCCTTGTCTTCATCTTCCTCTCATGACTCCTCTATAGCCTCGAGCTCCGTCGCCGCCGCCGCCGTCCTCCATCCGCTGCACCAACTCAGGCCGATGCATCAACCTGACGGGTCGAGAGAATGCCGGCGCTCCACTGCAGTCCATCTGCATTCATAAGTATTCATCTCTTTGTACCTCAGATCTGCATTAGGCTTAGCCTTGTTCATAGGTGTTCTTCGTCGTTATTCACTTTCTCCTTTAGCTCGAATAGCTTTTGATCTGAACATGGTATGAAACTTGTGTGGTAGCAGTTTAGCATTCATTTTTAACATCAGAATATTTCCTCTCCATAGAAGACCCCATCGGAGCAAATGAACTTTTCTGCTCCCGCCACCTTAGGTTAAGAATTTACTGGCTTTTCTGAGTAGCTACAGATCCAAAATTACAGCTCCAGTCTGTGAAATATGTTTGTCCATCACTTAGCAAAATTTTCACCAATATATTTGAAGTACCATAACTTCCATGGTGGCTTATATCATAAATGTGATCTGCCATATAATATTAAGCCCCGTTTTAAGCCGCTGACATGTGCTTCCTAACCTATATAACTCGGTAGCAATCTCTGGTTTAACCATGCTTACTTATTCATCCTCCTAATTTGATTTTGCACCATGTACCTAGCATTTAACCTCTGGCCGGTTTAATAACATAATCCATGACCCGACAGGTACCATTAGCCTCCTTTTAAGCCGCCAATTTGAATATCCGCGTACTTCAGTGTTCATCTTCTGGCTTAACATGTCAGCCGTTTATAGCACTTTACCTTTGAATCAATGGTCTGGTTTAATAGCATAATCTTAAACCAGTAATATTTGTTTCTTTTAGGCCTTCAACCTTAAAATGGGCAAAACTGTCACTGCCTATAAATGGGTCATTTCCCAGGTCACCGAGGAAGAGTTGAACGAGTATGTTCAAATAGGCATCCTAGCCAAAAAAGATGTCATCCATTGGAGGGTGTCAGGCATAGAAACCCCTCTTGATCCCAAGGAAGTGAAGTAATTGTCTTCACTGATCATATGCTTCGGGGATTCAGCCCCCCGGCTCAAAATTCTTCCACAATGTGCTGCATTTTTTCAAGCTCCACCCACAAGACATCAGACCAAATTCCGTTTCAAACATATGCAACTTTCAAGTATTCTGCGAGGTGTACCTTCAACAGGAGCCCACCGTTGAGATATTCAGGGAATTTTACTATTTAAACCGGCAGAACGAGTTCACAGACGGACCCAGCCTAGAGCTAGGCAGCATCTCTATACAGTGGTGGAAAGAAGCCACTTTTCCAGCTACCACCCTGCCCAGTCATCCCAAAGACTGGAACCAAACCTGGTTTTATTGCAAATCACTTCTCTTGAAGGGGAAGATCCTCTATCGGGTTATCGTGCCAGTCGGCTTAGCAACATGCATCCTATGCCAGACCACATCAGCACAAAGCAACGGGCCAAATATGCGCCCATTCTTTCAAAAAATAGGGCCTTCATGGCTAATGGTTTGACTGGCATCGACCTTGTCCGGTGCTGGGTTTCATGGAGGATATTGCCCCTAAGCCACCGACCCGGCTTAATGTGTGAGTACACTGGCGACTTGAAAGATCCACTCCGCCACTGCCAGACAGAGATGACTGAAGAGGACATCAATGATATGACCACATCTCTCCTGAACGGGAGTTTGGAAGATTGCAGCAAAGTTGGATTGAATCCTTTCTATGCTCTCAACCAACCACTAGCTGTAAGCTTTTAAGCTATTTCCGGTTTAAGCAATGTCTCTCATTCAAACTGTCTTTTCATAACCCATTTTATTTGCGCAGGCCGATTCCTCTTTCTGGAAGAAGAAATTAGATAAGCCGGTCAAGAAGGCCCGAACAAAGAGCAAAGCTATCAAAAAGCCTACCAAGAAGAAGACCAATCCCGCCGAGTTATTCAACTTGGATGATAATGATGATGATGAGTTGGAGGTAGAACTTGATTCCCTTAGCTCATTTTTTGTACATCTTATTGATAATGACTATTACCAGGATGATGCAGAGACCAGCCATGCAGATGATGAAGAGGTAATTACTCTTTCCTCCGGCTCAGAACCTCTGCTAACACAGAAAAGTCGACAAGCAAGCCGGAAAGTAAGATTTTCTCACCCCTTAGCTTACTTGGATCCCAACTTTATTTTGAAGAAACAATAGCATGAAGCTCGCCGCACAACCTGGAACAACGGCGGTGGGGTTTTATCCTCTGGTTTACCCAACACACCGATTCCTCGCAAGTGTCATTGTCGGTGTCAAAACCGGCGGATCTCGGGTAGGGGGTCCCGAACTGTGCGTCTAGGCGGATGGTAACAGGAGGCGGGCGACACGAAGTTTACCCAGGTTCGGGCCCTCTTGATGGAGGTAATACCCTACGTCCTGCTTGATTGTTCTTGATAATATGAGTAGTACAAGAGTTGATCTACCATGAGATCGAAGAGGCTAAACCCTAGAAGCTAGCCTATGGTATGATTGTTGTTGTTGGTCCTACGGACTAAACCCTCCGGTTTATATAGACACCGGAGGGGGCTAGGGTTACACAGAGTCGGTTACAAGGAAGGAGATCTACATATCCGTATTGCCAAGCTTGCCTTCCACGCCAAGGAGAGTCCCATCCGGACACGGGACGAAGTCTTCAATCTTGTATCTTCATAGTCCAACAGTCCGGCAAAAGGATATAGTCCGGCCGTCTGGATACCCCCTAATCCAGGACTCCCTCAGTAGCCCCTGAACCAGGCTTCAATGACGACGAGCCCGGCACGCAGATTGTCTTCGGCATTGCAAGGCGGGTTCCTCCTCCGAATACTTCATAGAAGATTTTGAACACGAGGATCGTGTCCGGCTCTGCAAAACAAGTTCCACATACCACCATAGAGAGAATAATATTTCCATAAATCTAATCTGCTGACGTACCCTGCAGTGTGACATCACACCATAGCCAGGTCTTTATTCGAATCATTTTTCATAACCAATCTCAGCGTGTTTCGCGAGGCGGTTTCCTTGGCACGTCTTATCGAAGCAGAGATCGTGTCCCCTTTATTATGAGATTCTCATCAATACGGACGTGGGTAACTCAACCGTGCCTATTGGTAGGACCCCTAGATCTTAGGCAAGTCCCTAACAGCCACGAGGAGGACGCTTGATATTCACCCTCTTTATAAAGGGGACAAGGATTTTTCTTTTTTCCCTCTCGTGCTCAATCAAATCCTTCCCCCGCCTCGAGTTCTAACACCCAAAACTCAGGTCAAGTGCTTCGGACCTTCAACTATGCCTGGATCCAACCTTCAAGGTCGGTGGATGCCTTCCTCCGTCATGGAGGAGGACATCAAGAGGTTGAGAGAGGACAGATATCTGACCGCCGAAATTTCGCATCGGCTGCCCGCTCGAGGGCAGGTCGTCCCTACTCCCGAACCCAACGAGAGCGTCGTGTTCATCTCCCTTTTCCTCCGAGGACTAGGCCTCACTCTAGATCCCTTTGTTAGGGGTCTTATGTTCTATTATGGGCTATATTTTCATGATCTGGCCCCGGATTCCCTTCTTCACATTTCGTCATTTATTGTCGTATGTGAGGCCTTCCTCCGCATTACCCCTCACTTCGGCCTGTGGCTCAAGACCTTCGATGTGAAGCCGAAGATGATCAAGGGGCAGCACGCAATGTGCGGAGGCGCTTTAATAAGCAAAATTGTTGACGCTCCATGGCCTGAGGATAGCTTCCCAGAGGAGTGGTTCTACATCACAGATCCCCGAAGTGCCAAGTGGGTAGCTGCCCCCACCTTTCACTCAGGCCCCCCACCACAACTGACGTCATGGATCAGCAGGGGGCTAAGCTGGGGTCCAGCCAAGGATGTGCCAATACTGCAAAGTCATATCCGAGATCTCTTTGAGAGAGATTTCAGTCTGGTTATGGTAGTGCAAGTTATGCTAGTTCGTCGAGTCCAGCCTTGCAAACGCCAGCCCCTTCGCATGTGGGAATTCAACCCGGAAGGACGGCAAGCTATTCAACACTTCCTTGGCATGACGCCCGAGGAGATGTACAAATTGTTCTTCGGACCACAAGTAATGTGTCCGGACATCACCGAGGATGCAGGTCTGAGCTGCAATCGCCCGGGTACCCAAGTAAGTAGCCCCGCATCCGAACACACTGTCCGTTTTTTTATCGCAACGTCGCCCTAAAAAAGCCGCTCTTTGACCAGGATTGAATAGCGAAGTCAAAGTTGATCAGGTGTCCGGCCCCCCTCCCTGAGACATCACCAAATCCCGTGCTAACCAGGATGCTGGAGATCGCGCCTTATCAAGCGCCCTTAGGAGAAGATAAAGGGGGGGACAAGGAGGCTAGCGCCTCCCCGAAGGAGGTTAACCGGGGAAGGAAGAGGGACGCCTCTGAGGACCCGGAGACCAAGATCTCCAAACGGGGGAAGAAATCTTCGCCGAGGGTCCTGCCCTGGGGGATACCCCGGCCGCACTATGCCCTCAAGGGGATCAGCCCTCCACCGAGCTATAAGTAAAAGGGTACTTAATAATGAAAATATCTCGCCTTACTTCTAAGGAAAACAACCGAAGCATTTATCTTGAAGTTCGGATCTTAGCCCTTCTCGGCAGAGCTCGTCTTCAGGGGATCTTCTTCTAGAGTTGATGGAGAGCGAAATGCCTCCCCCTGCCATACCACCTCATGAGGCGGGCGACCCCGAGGTGTCGTCGCGGAGGGTTTCTCCTGATCCAGCAAGGCCAGAAGGTAATCCTATGGCCACCCGAAGTCCTCAGTATCCGGCTCTTGAAGAGGGCAATCGAAAGAGTCCGGCATCGTCTGGTGTATGGTCGGACGTACTGAGGCTATCTCAGAAGAGCACCGCACGTTGATGGGTATGATGATTGAAAGGATTTCGTCCGCCGAAAGTGGGTTGCATGAAGCCTTTATGAGTCTACTGACGGGTTTTGAAGTACGCGAAATGATGTACATTTTTGACAGTACCGCACATTTTTAGATGTGCCCTGTGTAGATAGTAGCCCCTGAGACTCTGGGTGCTGTCGAAGATGACAGCACACAGAGGATCATAGTCCCAGGAATAATCATGTCGCCTTAATATGCAGGTGGCGGAGGGTCCGGTGGCCAGCCGGATTGATGAGTTTGCCGAGCTAAAGTGGCAGCTTGACGTGGCAGACGCCGACATCGTACTTGTCAACAAGCGGCTTGACGAGGCACAGGGTATGTGATTCCTCCGATGACACATGGGAAGAGGAGCATGATGCCAGTATCTATAACATGTGTGTGAATGCAGATGAAGCTGCGGCCGTGGAGAATCTTCGGGCGGAACTTGCCCGAGCCAAAGAACAAGCCAGGAAAAAGCGATGCAGGTGCCCTAAAGGCAATCGAGGAGCTGAAAGACGAACTGGCTGCTCACTGCCAAAGCAAGGAGGAAATAGCCAGGATGGCTGTGGAATTGAAGAACGCCGCTGACCGTTACGAGCTTCTTGAAAAGGAAGATCGAGCGAAGAGGACAGACCTAGAGAAGGCCACGATGGCGACCAAAGACACCCGCTCTGCAATGGGAGCGATGAAGGAGGAGCTGCGTCAAGCCGTGGATATCGCGGCTGGGAAGCCCTTTATGCTGCGGATGAAGTTTGGAGATCCTCGGTACGCCCCTTTGGACCGGCTGTGGAGTTCTGCGGACGCATATCTGGACTTAGCGGCGAGTGCTGCCGATGCGGCCGGATACTTCCGAGATCAAAAAGATCGCGAAGTGGAAAAGCTGTTCTGGTCACAATTTAACGTTCCAGAGCGTCCGCTTCCATTAACTGATCGGTTGGCCGAATGGGCCGAGCTGAATAGGTTGTCCGGACTTGCCATGAGGTCTGTTGTGGATCATCTGTGGCCGGAAAGGCCAAAGCCGAACAATTATTTTAGTTTGGTGCAGCAATTCCTTGGTGCGGTGCCGCACACCAACGCGATGAAGAGGTCGGTGTGCGTAGAGGGTGCGCGGATGGCCCTTGCCCATGTGAAGACATATTCGGCGGAGATGGAGGCCACCGCCATTGCAGCCCAAGATTTGGATGAGAGCCGAGTACCTGCCGAGCACTACTTTCGAGAAGTTGTTGAGGGCGCTCGTTCGATAGAAGCGCAGTGCTCGAAGAATATTATGTTCTAATGACATGTATTCCCATTGAAAAACAATGTTTTATTGAGTTTATCAAGGTTGTTTTTATACTTTTGCCCGAAAGTACTATGATGCCTCCTGTGCGGCCGTTTATCTATATATGTATATAACCTGAAAGATGGCAGTCGTCGGCTTCAGCCCCCACGCATATAATGCGGGGGTGCTCGCAGAAGACGCATGTTCACACTTGATCCAACGTCTTGGTGAAAGTGCAACTATCCCTAGGTGGTTTTGGTAATTCATAACAACATATAGCTCATTGAGCTAATGCTATTCCAAGATGATTATTTCAGGAAAGCTCAATGATTGGCGTGGCATGGATGGTGAAAGTGGAACCCTCAAAATACTAAGGACAAAGGATTGGCTCAAGCTCAAAAGCTCAAGACTCTTCATTTTATATTTTAGTGATCCAAGATCACATTGAGTCTTTAGGAAAAGCCAATACTATCAAGGAGGGATGAGGTGTTGCTTAATGAGCCTCTTGCTTCATGTGCTTAGTGATATGCTCCAAAACCCTCAACTACTTTCCCATATCCACATATGACCTAAACCCTAAGCCAAACTCGGTCCTACCGATTCTTTCTATCCGGCGCCACCGAGTTTCACTTGTCATAAGCCACTGCCAAACCCTAGCAAATCGGTTCTACCGATAGGGATCTCGGTCTCACTGAGATGGGATTGCAAACTCTCTGTTTCCCTTTCGTAACTTTTCGGTCTCACCGAAAGAGCGAATCGGTCCCACCGAGATTGCAATGTAAATTTAGTGTTTCCTTTTTGTAACTTTTCGGTCTCATCGAAGGAGCAAATCGGTCCCACCGAGTTTGCCTGACCAGCTCTCTGGTTAGCTTATTACCAAAGTCGGTCCCACCGAGTTTGTGTAATCGGTCTCACCGAGATTACGTTATGCCCAAACCCTAACCATATCGGTCCTACCGAGTTGCATGTCAGTCCCACCGAAAATCTCTAACGGTCACTAGGTTTACCTTTTCGGTCCGACCGAGTTTGTTGATTCGGTCCCACCGAGATTGGAAAACTGTGTGTAACGGTTGGATTTTGTGTGGAGGCTATATATACCCCTCCACCTCCTCTTCATTCGTGGAGAGAGCCATCAGAACACATACACAAATTCCAACTCATATGTTCTGAGAGAGAACCATCTACTCATGTGTTGAGACCAAGATATTCCATTCCTACCATATGAATCTTGATCTCTAGCCTTCCCCAAGTTGCTTTCCACTCAAATCTTCTTTCCACCAGATCCAAATCCTATGAGAGAGAGTTGAGTGTTGGGGAGACTATCATTTGAAGCACAAGAGCAAGGAGTTCATTACCTACACACCATTTGTTACTTCTTGGAGAGTGGTGTCTCCTAGATTGGCTAGGTGTTACTTGGGAGCCTCCGACAAGATTGTGGAGTTGAACCAAGGAGTTTGTAAGGGCAAGGAGATCGCCTACTTCGTGAAGATCTACCGCTAGTGAGGCGAGTCCTTCGTGGGCGATGGCCATTGTAGGATAGACAAGGTTGCTTCTTCGTGGACCCTTTGTGGGTGGTTGCTTCTTCGTGGACCCTTTGTGGGTGGAGCCCTCCATGGACTCGCGCAACCGTTACCCTTCGTGGGTGGAGCCCTTCGTGGACTCGCGCAACCATTACCCTTCGTGGGTTGAAGTCTCCATCAACGTGGATGTAGGATAGCACCACCTATCCGAACCACGGGAAAAACATCCGTGTCTCCAATTGCGTTTGAATTCTCCAAACCCTTCCCTTTACATTCTTGCAAGTTGCATGCTTTACTTTCCGCTGCCAATATACTCTTTGCATGCTTGCTTGAATTGTGTGATGATTGCTTAACTTGTCCTACAATAGCTAAAACCTGCCAAGAACTAAAATTGGGAAAAGGTTAAGTTTTTATTTGGTCAAGTAGTCTAATCACCCCCCCTCTAGACATACTTTCGATCCTACAAGTGGTATCAGAGCTTTGGTCTCCATTGGCTTTGATTTCCATAGCTTTTGGTGGTCATAGCCTTGGTTTCACAACCTAGGAGAGTATGGCGTCTAGCGAGGGAAACTATCACCGTAGAGGTCCTTACTTTGATGGTACTAATTTTGCTAGTTGGAAGCATAAAATGAAATGCATATTCTTGGACATAACCCTGCTGTTTGGGCTATTGTGTGTGTTGGTTTGCAAGGTGACTTCTTTGATGGGAAAGAACCAAACCGTGAAGCTACCGCGGATGAGTTGAAGATGTTGCAATACAATGCTCAAGCTTGTGATATTCTCTTCAACGGATTGTGCCCCGAAGAATTCAACAAAATCAGTCGTCTTGAGAACGCAAAGGAAATTTGGGACACTTTGATTGATATGCACGAAGGTACCGACTCCGTCAAGGAATCCAAGTTGGATGTGCTTCAAAGTCAACTTGACAAGTTCAAAATGAAGGATGGTGAAGGTGTCGCTGAAATGTACTCTAGGCTTGCTCTCATCACAAATGAGATTGCCGGCTTAGGAAGTGAAGAGATGACCGATAGATTCATCATCAAGAAGATTCTAAGAGCCTTGGATGGAAAATATGATACCGTGTGCACATTGATCCAAATGATGCCCAATTACAAAGATCTCAAGCCAACGGAGGTGATTGGAAGAATTGTTGCTCATGAGATGTCACTTAAGGATAAAGAGGAACTTCACAACAAATCAAGTGGTGCCTACAAAGCCTCATGTGAAGCCCCCACATCATCAAGTGAGAAACAAAACTTCAATGAAGAATTTAGCTTAATGGTGAAGAACTTCAACAAGTTTTACAAGAGTAGAAGCAAAGATAGAAGCTTCAAGTCAAGGTCCTACAATGACAAAAGATCTTCTAGTCGAGAGCGAAACTGCTACAGTTGTGGAAGACCTGGACACTATTCCAATGAGTGTACGGCTCCCTACAAGAGAAGAGAAGATTCTCCAAAAAGAAGAAGCAAAGAATCACCACCAAGAGAGAGAAGGAGTAGAGATGATCGTTATGAATGAAGATACTCACGGAGAAGCAAGGATTCAGAAAGGAAGGAAAAATCATCAAGGAGCTACACAAAACGAAGACATCAAGCTCATGTTGGTGAATGGGTATCCGGCTCCGACTCCGACAGCCACTCTGAGAGAAGTTATCACTCCGACTCCGAAGATACTCAAGATGAAGGTGTTGCCGGTCTAGCACTTGTGTCAACCAACTCCTACGACATATTTGACTCACCAAATGAAGGAATTGGAAGATGCTTCATGGCCAAAGGTCCTAAGGTAACACACCCCGAGTATGTTGATTCCAATAGTGATGAAGATGACTTGTTAGGTGATGATTTGCTTGTTGACAACTCTAGTGATGAATACTATGATGAAACGTCAATTAATCATGCTAATCAAGATGAGACGAATGACAATGATAAGGAGAAGATTGAGGCTCTAACTAAAGAACTAAACACCCTTAAGTTAGCTCATGAAACTATCTTCGAAGATCATCGAGAACTTTTAAGAGCTCATGAGAAATTACGCTTTGAAAAGCTCAATCTTGAGCAAGAGCATGAGTTCTTAAAAGCAATCAATGATGATCTTCGCAAGAAAAGTTCTTCTTACATTGCCAAGCGTTTACTCTTATCCACTTACATGCCTCAAGTCAAGTCTAGTAACAAGAACAAGAAAGATTCTTCCTCTAGTAGTAACAATGATCATGCTAAATCCAATATTGTTGCTTCTAGTAGTTCTCTTGATTCCACTAATGATTCTCTTAGCCAAGTTACACTTGAGCAAGAAAATAGCTTATTGAAGGGAATTATAGAGAAAGGAGTGTACAAAAGCCTTGGTGGGAGTAAGCAATTCGAGGAAATTGTGTGCGAGCAAGGAATGCACCGGAAGAATCAAGGTGTTGATTTTGAACGAAAGTTCAATGCTAATGGAGTTGAGTGGGAAGAAGATCAATACCCCAAGACAGAGTTTGTTCCTCAACAAGAGAAGTATGATACTTCTTTCAAGGGGACACAAGCTCAAGATGATCTTCCACCACAAGACTACAAGCAAAAAGGCAAGGACAAGCTTTAAGAGGAAATTGATGCATTTGAAGAAGCTCCTAAGACCTTAGTCAAGTGGATTCCCAAGACTACTTCAAGTTCCACTTCATCAAGTACGACTACAACTCCAAGGATTCCCATCAAGATGGTGTGGATCCAAAATAAGAAGAACTAAAGAGTTCTTGAGGGTGACTCCGCCAACATACTTCACTCTTATCATTTTGGCAAGAACAAGTGCAATCAACTTCCACATCTTGCACTAGTTCAAGGAGTCACAAACCCTCTTGTTGGTAAGACAAGGGACAAGGTAACCTAAAAGTTTTCATGGACATCATCTTGTGTGTGCATCACTCTATGTCTATGGATATCCTTGTTTGTTCCTTGCGGGACTAACCCATGTCGGTATTGAAAGTGCAATTCACTCAAAGGGATAGCTCCAAGTGATCTACATCAACATTGAGCATCCACATCTTCAACATCTACATGAAGTCATCATCAACAAAACCCGAGGTTAGTTCATCCCTCTAAGGGGGGATATCACATCTAGGGGGAGCTTTACTCTAAGACTTGAGCTAAAGCAACTCTAAAGATGTGAACACAACAATGCTTTATGTAAAAGTGGTAACCCCACTTGAGCTTAAACGATGAGTATGACCTATGATCAAGTGTTCTCACTTGAATCCTAAGTCAATATACTCATATATAGATGACCTTGTCATCGCAAATTGCTTGGTAGATGCTAGAATTGGTTGTGCATGCCTTGTCACATATTTCATTTGCCATCTTATTGTGTGAGCATGCTGGTTGCATATTTTACTCATTCGAGGACATCCACTTGTTGCTTTGATTGTTCGGTTTTATTTCCTTTTGCCAAGTGGATGGACAAGAATGCCTAAGAACCTCCTCTAGCTATCTATGCTTTTCTCGTCTCAAACTCTATTCATGCTACATCACAAAATTTGATCAAGTCAGATTCGAACCACTCTGTGTGAGGAGCGCTCGGAGTCTCCGATTCGTCATAGACTTAAACTTCCAAAATCTCTTTATGATTCTCGGTCTGACTGATACCCTACTTTCGGTCCTACCGAGATCATTAAGTTGATCTATGTTTTCGATCTCGGTGCAACCGATTTGAACCATTCGGTCACACCGAGTTGAAATAACTGTATACAGTTTTGCATCTCGGTGCCACCGAGTCATTCCACTCGGTCACACCGATAGGGTCGGGCTATATATAGTCACGGGCAAAAATTTGGAAATTTCTCCGAACCCCTTCGCCCGCGCGATAGCCTGCTCTGCCAACGTGGTCTCCGGATCGTCTCCTTGCCGCCAGCCGCCTCCAGTCGCTGGTCTCCATCACCGTCAACGGATTTCAACCCCGCCGTTGCCGCCGTAGCGAGTCTCCGCCGAACTAGCGTATGGACTCGATCACAGTGCTATTCCCCGTCCGATTCCTAGCACATTGTGTACTTAATGATTCTTGCCATGATTGAAACACTCCTATCCAGTCAATGCGTTCGTAGATTAGTTTTGATTCGAAAATTTCAGGGTTAGGTTTCCGCCGAAACCATCTCGGACCCACCGAGTTGAAAAACTCGGTCCCACCGATTTGGCTTATGCCATTGCACAAGTGAGACTTGGTCTGACCGAGAATTACTTATCGGTGTGACCGATTTTGGAACTCTGTGAAACCCTAGCAGTCTCGGTGCCACCGAACTGTGACTCGGTCTGACCGAGTTCACTAGTTTAGGTTCCAAAACTGCTTCGGTATCACCGAGTTTAAAAATTGGTAGATCCGAGATGATTTCAGTGGGAAACTAAAACTAAGTTTTTGGATCATTCTTTTGCAAAAATCTCTGCATTTTGTGATGCTCATCTATTCTATCTCATCTATAAACTATTCACAGGGTCAGCAGTCAGAGTTTGCATCATGTCAGACCAAAGTGATAGCCAGAACATGTCAGAACAGCAAGTGCAGATGAGTGAGGGCACTAGTCCCTCAAGTTCTTCAGATGATGGCAGCAGAAGTACTCCTAGCAATTTGCCAAAATCTGCCACCAGACAGAGGAAGAAGAGAACTTCAGATTCTGAGGATGAAGATTATGTGGCAGAGGAAGAGGAAGCCACATCAAAGAGAGTTGAGCTAGCACAGGGCACAAAGCCAGGCCTAAAGATCAAAAGGCCAGCAGGCAGGCAACCTATGCCAAAGGCCAGAGCTTCAACCAAGATTTCTGAGAAGCCCACTCCCATAGAGCCAGTTGCTGCTGAAGGCAAGAAGAGGAAGGAAAGGGTCAAGAAGACTGTAGCCAGAGTGCTTGGAAAGGCTTCCATCATGGAAGAGGAAGAGGAAGAAGAGGTTGCTGCACCAGCACCTAAGGCACCTAAGCTTATGGGTGATGCTATCAGGACAGGGGCTGCCACATCTAAGCCCAAAGAAGCACCCAAAGCTGCCTCCAAGCCCAAGTCTGCCCCAAAGAGAAATACGAGGAGCATACCTGCAACTGAGAATAACAAGGCCCCAGTGCTTGAAGCTGCTGAAGAAGATGATGAAGAGCATGTTCTGAGAAAGCTCAAGCCCAATATCCCAGACCACAATGATGCTCATCCTGTGGCTGAGGATATGAAACTCAGGAGAGATTCAGGTCTCCGGAAGTGGAGAGAAGCAGACCCGTATGCTTCAAGGAGAAGGACTGCAGTTGACTACAGGTTTCACACCAAGGAGCAGCAAGACTTTTATGAGACAGTGCTGCTTGATAAGAAGCCCATAGTTTGTGATATGAGATGGGTCGATTGGCAATACATCAAGGACAATGAAGAGCACTATCCTGGAGTGCAAGAAAGCTTCAATGCTTGTGGAGTAGCAGACTTTGTTGGGCAGAAGCTCACAAAGTGGAACGAGGAACTCATTATGCAATTCTACTCCACATCACATTTCTACCCAGATGGAAAGATCACATGGATGTTTGAAGGTACGAGGTACCAATCTACAGTTGCTGGGTGGGCACAGCTCATTAATGCCCCAGAGGAGCATGAGGATGACTTAGATATCTATGCCAAGAAGAAGATGGACCATAACTCAATGTCAAACATGTACAAGGAGATCCCAAATGAAGCACTTGATACTTTCAAGTTTGTCTCAATGCATTATCTTCTGTTAGGTCTGCCTACAATCAATTGGATTTTGAGGCACACCTTGTTGCCCAAGTCAGGTGATCACAAGATGATCAGAGGCCATGCAATCAATTTGCTTCATGTATTTGATGTGCCTCAGAAATTCAAAGTCAGGAGCCTCATAGTAGAGACTATCAAGAGGACTGCAGCTGATCAGAAGAGGAGCTGTGGATATGCCCCTCAAATTCAGGAGCTCACTAACTCAAAGATGGGCACGGGCATATACTTATTGGACAAGGAACACCTTCCCATCCGTCCAGATTTTGAGGACAATCAAGTTGTGATGACTGAAATTGAACCATCATCTGCACAAGCACAAGCAAAGAAGGAGAAGGCGAGGAAGGAGAAGGCTGCCAAGATGCCAACTCAAGAGGAGGCATCTGAGTATTTCTTGAAAACCAAACAAGAGCAGCTTGGTTACTTGATTGCATCCACACTGAGGATTGAGCAAGGACTGGCCACACCTCACTGAGAATCAGCAGAGCTTAGAGAGAATCATGGAACGAAAGTTCTATGACTTGGATGTCAAAGTAACAAAGATTCAGACTGCAGTGGAACAACTTCAGGATGACATGCAGGAGAGGAGAGGCAAGACTACAACTGATGCATTTGCCAGAGTGCCAAGAGCTCAGAGATCACATGCAGTGCCAGTTGCTGACACCAAAGCCACCACTTTTGCACCAGCTACAGCCTCAGTTCCACCAGCTCCAGCAACCACTTCAGCCTCGACTCTGACCACATCTACAGAAGGCTTCGTCCTTGGAGTGCTCCGGACTCCACCACCACCTGAAGATCAAGCCTGAGTGTCGATCTAGCACTATGCATTTTCTAGGAACTTTTTGGTAACTTGTTTCCAAAGGGGGAGAAAAATGTATAGATCATAGGCTTCGAGAGAGAGAGAGAGTTGCTTTTATTCTCTCTTGCTTTATTTGGTGGTTTTTCGAACTTTGTTTGCTTTTGAGTGCTTGAGATACTATGTCATTTCTTTGTGAGACATTGATGATCATGTGTTTGATCATAAGCTACACCTAATGTTTGCTTAATGCTATTATCTTATCTATCTTATGTGATCATTCACTATTCTTGGTGATGAGTGCATGTATTTCATTCTTATCATTTTAAGCGCTCCACCAAGATGTATGTGACATGGAAGAGTAACCCATGACTCTAACTCTTTGTGCATTTGCAGTCCAAAGCAAATTTTAAATATGCACAAATTTAGGGGGAGCTCTTACTTGTCACATACTTCTCAAAGCAACGATATATTTCATGCTTATTATCATTTATGGAAGCTTTGATCTATATGTTGTCATCAATTACCAAAAAGGGGGAGATTGAAAGTGCAACTATCCCTAGGTGGTTTTGGTAATTCATAACAACATATAGCTCATTGAGCTAATGCTATTCCAAGATGATTATTTCAGGAAAGCTCAATGATTGGCATGGCATGGATGGTGAAAGTGGAACCCTCAAAATGCTAAGGACAAAGGATTGGCTCAAGCTCAAAAGCTCAAGACTCTTCATTTTATATTTTAGTGATCCAAGATCACATTGAGTCTTTAGGAAAAGCCAATACTATCAAGGAGGGATGAGGTGTTGCTTAATGAGCCTCTTGCTTCATGTGCTTAGTGATATGCTCCAAAACCCTCAACTACTTTCCCATATCCACATATGACCTAAACCCTAAGCCAAACTCGGTCCTACCGATTCTTTCTATCCGGCGCCACCGAGTTTCACTTGTCATAAGCCACTGCCAAACCCTAGCAAATAGGTTCTACCGATAGGGATCTCGGTCTCACCAAGATGGGATTGCAAACTCTCTGTTTCCCTTTCGTAACTTTTCGGTCTCACTGAAAGAGCGAATCGGTCCCACCGAGATTGCAATGTAAATTTAGTGTTTCCTTTTTGTAACTTTTCGGTCTCATCGAAAGAGCAAATCGGTCCCACCGAGTTTGCCTGACCAACTCTCTGGTTAGCTTATTACCAAAATCGGTCCCACCGAGTTTGTGTAATCGGTCTCACCGAGATTATGTTATGCCCAAACCCTAACCATATCGGTCCTACCGAGTTGCATGTCAGTCCCACCGAAAATCTCTAACGGTCACTAGGTTTACCTTTTCGGTCCGACCGAGTTTGTTGATTCGGTCCCACCGAGATTGGAAAACTGTGTGTAACGGTTGGATTTTGTGTGGAGGCTATATATACCCCTCCACCTCCTCTTCATTCGTGGAGAGAGCCATCAGAACACATACAAAAATTCCAACTCATATGTTCTGAGAGAGAACCATCTACTCATGTGTTGAGACCAAGATATCCCATTCCTACCATATGAATCTTGATCTCTAGCCTTCCCCAAGTTGCTTTCCAATCAAATCTTCTTTCCACCAGATCCAAATCCTATGAGAGAGAGTTGAGTGTTGGGGAGACTATCATTTGAAGCACAAGAGCAAGGAGTTCATTACCTACACACCATTTGTTACTTCTTGGAGAGTGGTGTCTCCTAGATTGGCTAGGTGTTACTTGGGAGCCTCCGACAATATTGTGGAGTTGAACCAAGGAGTTTGTAAGGGCAAGGAGATCGCCTACTTCGTGAAGATCTACCGCTAGTGAGGCAAGTCCTTCGTGGGCGATGGCCATGGTAGGATAGACAAGGTTGCTTCTTCGTGGAGCCTTTGTGGGTGGTTGCTTCTTCGTGGACCCTTTGTGGGTGGAGCCCTCCATGGACTCGCGCAACCGTTACCCTTCGTGGGTGGAGCCCTCCGTGGACTCGCACAACCGTTACCCTTCGTGGGTTGAAGTCTCCATCAACGTGGATGTAGGATAGCACCACCTATCCGAACCACGGGAAAAACATCCGTGTCTCCAATTGCGTTTGAATTCTCCAAACCCTTCCCTTTACATTCTTGCAAGTTGCATGCTTTACTTTCCGTTGCCAATATAGTCTTTGCATGCTTGCTTGAATTGTGTGATGATTGCTTAACTTGTCCTACAATAGCTAAAATCTACCAAGAACTACAATTGGGAAAAGGTTAAGTTTTTATTTTGTCAAGTAGTCTAATCACCCCCCCCCCTCTAGACATACTTTCGATCCTACAAGTGGTATCAGAGCTTTGGTCTCCATTGGCTTTGATTTCCATAGCTTTTGGTGGTCATAGCCTTGGTTTCACAACCTAGGAGAGTATGGCGTCTAGCGAGGGAAACTATCACCGTAGAGGTCCTTCCTTTGATGGTACTAATTTTGCTAGTTGGAAGCATAAAATGAAAATGCATATTCTTGGACATAACCCCGCTGTTTGGGCTATTGTGTGTGTTGGTTTGCAAGGTGACTTCTTTGATGGGAAAGAACCAAACCGTGAAGCTACCGCGGATGAGTTGAAGATGTTGCAATACAATGCTCAAGCTTGTGATATTCTCTTCAACGGATTGTGCCCCGAAGAATTCAACAAAATCAGCCGTCTTGAGAATGCAAAGGAAATTTGGGACACTTTGATTGATATGCAGGAAGGTACCGACTCCGTCAAGGAATCCAAGTTGGATGTGCTTCAAAGTCAACTTGACAAGTTCAAAATGAAGGATGGTGAAGGTGTCGCTGAAATGTACTCTAGGCTTGCTCTCATCACAAATGAGATTGCCGGCTTAGGAAGTGAAGAGATGACCCATAGATTCATCATCAAGAAGATTCTAAGAGCCTTGGATGGAAAATATGATACCGTGTGCACATTGATCCAAATGATGCCCAATTACAAAGATCTCAAGCCAACGGAGGTGATTGGAAGAATTGTTGCTCATGAGATGTTCTTAAGGATAAAGAGGAACTTCACAACAAATCAAGTGGTGCCTACAAAGCCTCATGTGAAGCCCCCACATCATCAAGTGAGAAACAAAACTTCAATGAAGAATTGAGCTTAATGGTGAAGAACTTCAACAAGTTTTACAAGAGTAGAAGCAAAGATAGAAGCTTCAAGTCAAGGTCCTACAATGACAAAAGATCTTCTAGTCGAGAGCGAAACTGCTATAGTTGTGGAAGACCCGGACACTATTCCAATGAGTGTACGGCTCCCTACAAGAGAAGAGAAGATTCTCCAAAAAGAAGAAGCAAAGAATCACCACCAAGAGAGAGAAGGAGTAGAGATGATCGTTATGAATGAAGATACTCACGGAGAAGCAAGGATTCAGAAAGGAAGGAAAAATCATCAAGGAGCTACACAAAACGAAGACATCAAGCTCATGTTGGTGAATGGGTATCCGGCTCCGACTCCGACAGCCACTCCGAGAGAAGTTATCACTCCGACTCTGAAGATACTCAAGATGAAGGTGTTGCCGGTCTAGCACTTGTGTCAACCAACTCCTACGACATATTTGACTCGCCAAATGAAGGAATTGGAAGATGCTTCATGGCCAAAGGTCCTAAGGTAACACACCCCGAGTATGTTGATTTCAATAGTGATGAAGATGACTTGTTAGGTGATGATTTGCTTGTTGACAACTCTAGTGATGAATACTATGATGAAACGTCAATTAATCATGCTAATCAAGATGAAACGAATGACAATGATAAGGAGAAGATTGAGGCTCTAACTAAAGAACTAAACACCCTTAAGTTAGCTCATGAAACTATCTTCGAAGATCATCGAGAACTTTTAAGAGCTCATGAGAAATTACGCTTTGAAAAGCTCAATCTTGATCAAGAGCATGAGTTCTTAAAAGCAATCAATGATGATCTTCGCAAGAAAAGTTCTTCTTACATTGCCAAGCATTTACTCTTATCCACTTACATGCCTCAAGTCAAGTCTAGTAACAAGAACAAGAAAGATTCTTCCTGTAGTAGTAACAATGATCATGCTAAATCCAATATTGTTGCTTCTAGTAGTTCTCTTGATTCCACTAATGATTCTCTTAGCCAAGTTACACTTGAGCTAGGAAATAGCTTATTGAAGGGAATTATAGAGAAAGGAGTGTACAAAAGCCTTGCCGGGAGTAAGCAATTCGAGGAAATTGTGCGCAAGCAAGGAATGCACCGGAAGAATCAAGGTTAATGGAGTTGAGTGGGAAGAAGATCAATACCCCAAGACAGAGTTTGTTCCTCAACAAGAGAAGTATGATACTTCTTTCAAGGGGACACAAGCTCAAGATGATCTTCCACCACAAGACTACAAGCAAAAAGGCAAGGACACGCTTTAAGAGGAAATTGATGCATTTGAAGAAGCTCCTAAGACCTTAATCAAGTGGATTCCCAAGACTACTTCAAGTTCCACTTCATCAAGTACGACTACAACTCCAAGGATTCCCATCAAGATGGTGTGGATCCAAAATAAGAAGAACTAAAGAGTTCTTGAGGGTGACTCCGCCAACATACTTCACTCTTATCATTTTGGCAAGAACAAGTGCAATCAACTTCCACATCTTGCACTAGTTCAAGGAGTCACAAACCCTCTTGTTGGTAAGACAAGGGACAAGGTAACCTAAAAGTTTTCATGGACATCATCTTGTGTGTGCATCACTCTATGTCTATGGATATCCTTGTTTGTTCCTTGCGGGACTAACCCATGTAGGTATTGAAAGTGCAATTCACTCAAAGGGATAGCTCCAAGTGATCTACATCAACATTGAGCATCCACATCTTCAACATCTACATGAAGTCATCATCGACAAAACCCGAGGTTAGTTCATCCCTCTAAGGGGGGATATCACATCTAGGGGGAGCTTTACTCTAAGACTTGAGCTAAAGCAACAATAAAGATGTGAACACAACAATGCTTTATGTAAAAGTGGTAACCCCACTTGAGCTTAAACGATGAGTATGACCTATGATCAAGTGTTCTCACTTGAATCCTAAGTCAATATACTCATATATAGATGACCTTGTCATCGCAAATTGCTTGGTAGATGCTAGAATTGGTTGTGCATGCCTTGTCACATATTTCATTTGCCATCTTATTGTGTGAGCATGCTGGTTGCATATTTTACTCATTCGAGGACATCCACTTGTTGCTTTGATTGTTCGGTTTTATTTCCTTTTGCCAAGTGGATGGACAAGAATGCCTAAGAACCTCCTCTAGCTATCTATGCTTTTCTCGTCTCAAACTCTATTCATGCTACATCACAAAATTTGATCAAGTCAGATTCGAACCACTCTGTGTGAGGAGCGCTCGGAGTCCCCGATTCGTCATAGACTTAAACTTCCAAAACCTCTTTATGATTCTCGGTCTGACCGATACCCTACTTTCGGTCCTACCGAGATCATTAAGTTGATCTATGTTTTCGATCTCGGTGCAACCGATTTGAACCATTCGGTCACACCGAGTTGCAATAACTGTATACAGTTTTGCATCTCGGTGCCACCGAGTCGTTCCACTCGGTCACACCGACAGGGTCGGGCTATATAGTCACGGGAAATTTTTTGGAAATTTCTCCGAACCCCTTCGCCCGCGCGATAGCCTGCTCTGCCAACGTGGTCTCCGGATCGTCTCCTCGCCGCCAGCCGCCTCCAGTCGCTGGTCTACATCGCCGTCAACGGAATTCAACCCCGCCGTTGCCGCTGTAGCGAGTCTCCGCCGAACTAGCGTATGGACTCGATCACAGTGCTATTCCCCGTCCGATTCCTAGCACATTGTGTTCTTAATGATTCTTGCCATGATTGAAACATTCCTATCCAGTCAATGCATTCGTAGATTAGTTTTGATTCGAAAATTTTAGGGTTAGGTTTCCGCCGAAACCATCTTGGACCCACCGAGTTGAAAAACTCGGTCCCACTGATTTGGCTTATGCCATTGCACAAGTGAGACTCGGTCTGACCGAGAATTACTTATCAGTGTGACCGATTTTGGAACTCTGTGAAACCCTAGCAGTCTCGGTGCCACCGAACTGTGACTCGGTCTGACCGAGTTCACTAGTTTAGGTTCCAAAACTGCTTCGGTATCACCGAGTTTAAAAATTGGTAGATCCGAGATGATTTCAGTGGGAAACTAAAACTATGTTTTTGGATCATTCTTTTGCAAAAATCTCTGCATTTTGTGATGCTCATCTATTCTATCTCATCTATAAACTATTCACAAGGTCAGCAGTTAGAGTTTGCATCATGTCAGACCAAAGTGATAGCCAGAACATGTCAGAACAGCAAGTGCAGATGAGTGAGGGCACTAGTCCCTCAAGTTCTTCAGATGATGGCAGCAGAAGTACTCCTAGCAATTTGCCAAAAGCTGCCACCAGACAGAGGAAGAAGAGAACTTCAGATTCTGAGGATGAAGATTATGTGGCAGAGGAAGAGGAAGCCGCATCAAAGAGAGTTGAGCTAGCACAGGGCACAAAGCCAGGCCTAAAGATCAAAAGGCCAGCAGGCAGGCAGCCTATGCCAAAGGCCAGAGCTTCAACCAAGATTTCTGAGAAGCCCACTACCATAGAGCCAGTTGCTGCTGAAGGCAAGAAGAGGAAGGAAAGGGTCAAGAAGACCGTAGCCAGAGTGCTTGGAAAGGCTTCCATCATGGAAGAGGAAGAGGAAGAAGAGGTTGCTGCACCAGCACCTAAGGCACCTAAGCTTATGGGTGATGCTATCAGGACAGGGGCTGCCACATCTAAGCCCAAAGAAGCACCCAAAGCTGCCTCCAAGCCCAAGTCTACCCCAAAGAGAAATACGAGGAGCATACCTGCAACTGAGAAGAACAAGGCCCCAGTGCTTGAAGCTGCTGAAGAAGATGATGAAGAGCATGTTCTGAGAAAGCTCAAGCCCAAGATCCCAGACCACAATGATGCTCATCCTATGGCTGAGGATATGAAACTCATGAGAGATTCAGGGCTCCGGAAGTGGAGAGAAGCAGACCCGTATGCTTCAAGGAGAAGGACTGCAGTTGACTACAGGTTTCACACCAAGGAGCAGCAAGACTTTTATGAGACAGTGCTGCTTGATAAGAAGCCCATAGTTTGTGATATGAGATGGGTCGATTGGCAATACATCAAGGACAATGAAGAGCACTATCCTGGAGTGCAAGAAAGCTTCAATGCTTGTGGAGTAGCAGACTTTGTTGGGCAGAAGCTCACAAAGTGGAACGAGGAACTCATTATGCAATTCTACTCCACAGCACATTTCTACCCAGATGGAAAGATCACATGGATGTCTGAAGGTACGAGGTACCAATCTACAGTTGCTGAGTGGGCACAGCTCATTAATGCCCCAGAGGAGCATGAGGATGACTTAGATATCTATGCCAAGAAGAAGATGGACCATAACTCAATGTCAAACATGTACAAGGAGATCCCAAATGAAGCACTTGATACTTTCAAGTTTGGCTCAATGCATTATCTTCTGTCAGGTCTGCCTACAATCAATTGGGTTTTGAGGCACACCTTGTTGCCCAAGTCAGGTGATCACAAGATGATCAGAGGCCATGCAATCAATTTGCTTCATGTATTTGATGTGCCTCAGAAATTCAAAGTCATGAGCCTCATAGTAGAGACTATCAAGAGGACTGCAGCTGATCAGAAGAGGAGCTGTGGATATGCCCCTCAAATTCAGGAGCTCATTAACTCAAAGATGGGCACGGGCATATACTTATTGGACAAGGAACACCTTCCCATCCGTCCAGATTTTGAGGAAAATCAAGTTGTGATGACTGAAATTGAACCATCATCTGCACAAGCACAAGCAAAGAAGGAGAAGGCGAGGAAGGAGAAGGCTGCCAAGATGCCAACTCAAGAGGAGGCATCTGAGTATTTCTTGAAAACCAAACAAGAGCAGCTTGGTTACTTGATTGCATCCACACTGAGGATTGAGCAAGGACTGGCCACCCTCACTCAGAATCAGCAGAGCTTAGAGAGAATCATGGAACAAAAGTTCTATGACTTGGATGTCAAAGTAACAGAGATTCAGACTGCAGTGGAACAACTTCAGGATGACATGCAGGAGAGGAGAGGCAAGACTACAACTGATGCATTTGCCAGAGTGCCAAGAGCTCAGAGATCACATGAAGTGAGGCCGTCTAGTGTGCGGCTGCCAAGCAGCCGCACGGTCTTCCGCGCACAAGGAGCGCTCAATATTTCCGTTTACTGTGATGATGCCACGTGGATCGGGCATCTTAAGCATGAGAGAAGCGTAATGTAGTATTGCGTTAAAGCGAGCGAAAGCTTGGCGTCCGTGTAGTGCTTGATAGCCACTTTGGAACGGAGCGATGTGGAAGGTTAACTTTTCGCTATGGAAGTTATCGGGAAAGCCGAATATAACCTCTAGTAGTAGGGAGCCCGTACAATGGGCTTCTGGGCCTGGCGTTACTCCTTTAAAGGTAGTATTGCTATGGCTGATTTTCGTTGGGTCTATCCCCATTTTGCGGACTGTGTCCTGATATATCAGGTTGAAACTACTGCCGCCGTCCATCAGGACTCGTGTGAAGTGGTATCCGTCAATTATCGGGTTTAACACCAAGGCAGCCCATCCTGCATGCCGGATACTTGCCAAGTAATCCCGATGGTCAAAGGTGATCGGTTTGGACGACTAGTGGCAGAACTCCGCGGTGATAGGCCCTGGGGCATGTGTCTCTAGGAGTGCCTCTTTGTTTCTCCCCTTCAGCACGTGTAACACGTTTACTGTTTTGACTTCTTGTGGGAATTTCTTCTGTTCCCTAGTGCTTTGCTTGTGAGGCTCGTCCTCGTCTTCGCTTGGTGTATCCCGCCCCTTGTGTTTGGCGTTGAGTTTGCCGGACTGCTTGAAGACCCAACATTCTCTATGGGTATGATTTGCAGGTTTATTGGGGGTGCTATGGATCTGACATAGTTTGTCCAGAATCTTGTTCAGGATGGATAGTTCGTCTTTGTTGCCTTTGGAGAGCAGCTTTTGCTGACCTGGCCGAGAGCTTCTGAATCCGGCGTTTACCTCGTGCTCTTTGGGCTGTCTTCTTTATTCTGGCGCTTGTTTTTGCTGCGTCATGGCTTCCCGTTTCTGTCCCTGACTTCGGATGTACTTGGGTCGCTGGTGCTGCATCGGGTTAACCAGCTGTCCTCGCCCGCGCAAAAGAGGGTCATGAGGCTTGTTAATGCTGCCATTGTTCTCGGCTTTTCTTGCCCGAGGTGTCTGGCAAGCCATTCGTCTCGAACACTGTGCTTGAAAGCTGTTAAGGCTTCAGCGTCCGGACATTTGACTATTTGGTTCTTTTTAGTGAGAAAGTTGTTCCAAAGCTTTCAGGCTGACTCTCGGAGCTGTTGAGTTATATGACTTAAATCGTCTGCATCTGATGGTCGTACATAGGTCCCTTGAAAATTTGCCCGAAAAGCGTCTTCGAGCTCTTCCCAGCTTCCAATGGAGTTTTCCGGGAGGCTTTTAAGCCAGTGCCGAGCTGGCCCTTTGAGCTTGAGGGGTAAATACTTGATGGCATGGAGATCATCTCCTCGAGCCATGTGGATATGGAGGATGTAGTCCTCAATCCAGACCCCAGGGTCTGTCATTCCGTCGTACGCCTCTATGTTTACGGGTTTGAATCCCTATGGAAATTCATGGTCCAGCACCTCATCGGTGAAACATAGGGGGTGTGCGGCACCCCTGTATTTGGGTGTATCATGGTGTTCGGATTTTTTTGTGTTGCATTGCATGCTGGAGCGCGCTTGCTTGGCCCATAGATGGATCTGGTTGCGCCATCCTTTTGATGCGAGCCCTCACGTGGATCGTGTACTGGCTTGTGTGCGCCGTCGTTTGCCGCTCTATGTTGGCCATGAGGTCGTCTATCCGACCAGATGGCTGTTTTGTTTTTTGATTGCGGGGGATCTAAGGCCTCCTCATCGAATTCAGGTAGCAGC
This sequence comes from Triticum dicoccoides, assembly GCF_002162155.2. Lineage (NCBI taxonomy): Eukaryota > Viridiplantae > Streptophyta > Magnoliopsida > Poales > Poaceae > Triticum > Triticum dicoccoides. The sequence continues at coordinate 399,143,313 of NC_041390.1, read as the reverse complement.
TTTCGCTTTGGGTAGCTCTTTGTGTGGCGACTACCGCCGTACTTTGCTGCAGTGCTGAGTACTTCACTCCATCTAATTCTAAGTGTGTCTTGTGCAGCCCTGAGGCTTTGCTTCTGCTTTTTCAGACTCCTCGCAGTGGCAACAAGCCTTTGATGGGTATTCTGTTGCTCCGGGTGCCTGTCCAGTGTGATGTCATCCGGACTGTTATCTTCGCCGGAGTCGGGTTGTTCGGTTTGATTCTCCGTGTTGCCATGGTCGGACGGTGGTTCAATGCCGTGTTTGTCGTCCGCTGGCTCACCCTGCTCTATTGTTGGGTCTATATGATCGTTGTTTCTGCCGAGGCGGGATTTGGAGAGGCGCTTACGCCGCTGCTTTGACTGCTTCTCGAGGGAATGATCCTTCGTTGTGTCCTTCCGTTCCTCGTCGTCGTTTTCTTTGGGTGTGTCCACCATCTATACATCATATGATGAAGTGGGTGTCCAGTGCCCTGTGGGCAGTGGCTCCTGTTCGTCTCCTGCATCGTCGTCCATACTGTCGATGTCTTCGGAGTCTAAGGCGAGCATGTCGGTCAAATCATCGACGGTGGCTACTAAGCGGGTGGTGGGTGGGCGGCGAATTTCTTCGTCGTCCGCATCCCGATCTGGCCGGCCATAGTTCAGCCAGGACTCTCCTGACAAGGAGAGAGACCTTAATGAGTTTAGTATGTCGCCAAAGGGCGAGTGCTGAAGGATATCCGCGGAGGTGAACTCCATGATCGGCGCCCAGTTGGATTCGATAGGCATGGGCGCAGGCGGTTCGGAGTCAGTGGCCGGGGAAGAATCCGATAGTTCGGCGTCACGGCTCCCGTGAAGGGCAAAGTCGATACTCGGCTCGATCGCCGCTGAGAATGCGGCCTCCGTAGCGGGGTCTATCCACCCGTCCATGGATTGTGCAATTGGCTCCGAATTGAGGGTCGGAGCGGTTGCTAGTGCGGTCTCCTGAACACTGCCCGATGGTAGAGCTAAATCATGCTCATCGTGACCATGCGGCGCACTCGGCAGGGGCTCGAATCCGTCGAAGATCAAGTCTCCGCGAATGTCGGCCGTGTAGTTTAAGCTTCCAAACCAGACCTGGTGGCCAGGGGCGTAACTCTCGATCTGCTCCAGATGGCCAAGCGAGTTGGCCCGCAGTGCGGAGCCGCCGGATACAAAGATCTGTCCGAGGAGAAAAGTTTCACCCCGGACTGCATCGCTATCGATGATTGAAGGAGCCATCCAGCCTAACGGTGACGACACAGAGGAACTCTCAATGAAAGCACCAATGTCGGTGTCAAAACCGGCGGATCTTGGGTAGGGGGTCCCGAATTGTGTGTCTAGGCGGATGGTAACAGGAGGCGGGGGACACGATGTTTACCCAGGTTTGGGCCCTCTTGATGGAGGTAATACCCTACGTCCTGCTTGATTGTTCTTGATAATATGAGTATTACAAGAGTTGATCTACCACGAGATCAAACAGGCTAAACCCTAGAAGCTAGCCTATGGTATGATTGTTGTTGTTGGTCCTACAGACTAAACCCTCCAGATTATATAGACACCGGAGGGGGCTAGGGTTACACAGAGTCGGTTACAAGGAAGGAGATCTACATATCCATATTGCCAAGCTTGCCTGCCACGCCAAGGAGAGTCCCATCCGGACACGGGACGAAGTCTTCAATCTTGTGTCTTCAAAGTCCAACAGTCCGGCCAAAGGATATAGTCCGGCCGTCCGGATACCCCCTAATCCAGGACTCCCTCAGTCGTGCTGAGGTTTCACAAATTTCGGACTTAGCTTATCCTAAGGCGGGTCTTTTTCGTCAACCTCTTAACATTTTCGATTTAACTACCATGGAACATCTCATTCCTCCTCAGGCGACTCAACAGGAACTCAAATCCCAGACTTCAAGACCGTGCCTAGGTAAGAATGTTAAAACTACCCATTTTGAATCATGCATTTACTTGTCATATTAACTCTGTCTTGTACTTTCTTTTTAGCGACATGGCAAAGCCCAGCAAGAAGCATTAGATTGACAAACCGGCTGAAGAGCCCAAGACTGTTGAACCGGAACAACATGCCACAACTGAGAATTTGCATCAAGTACCAGAAGTTGTTATGGATGACCCCCCTCCAGAGGAACACCCAGTTATCCAAGATGCCCTGGACATTGATCCAAAAAATGATAAACCACCCCAAGTTCCAAGGAAAATACTTTTATTATGCTTGGGACTTCGAAAATAATCATGATCATAATACCTTCCATGTTGTTCATGTCGCAGGCTGAACTAAGTGAGAAGGAAAACCAAATCAAAGATTTGAAGGCCAATATTCAAACTCAACAATCCGAGACGTCAAAAGCCAAATCAGAGCTGAAGACTGCATTGGAGAACATTGAGCAGTTGAAACAGAGCTTCAGTACTAATAGAACCGGCTGGGAGAACGAGAAGGCAGCTTTACTAAAAAGAGAGGAGGATGCCGAAGTAGCCCTTAAACCGGTAACTAACGAGTTGTCCGGTTTAAAGCGTCAAATCAACAGCATGACATCGGCCATCTTCGGTAAGTAACAAAAATATTCTCCCTTGCACCATCAGTATGTCATAATCATCTATCGGTTTACTAATAATTTTACTGATGCAGGCTCCCAAAGCACCAAACTGGGTTCAGACATGCGCATCAAGCTTAAGGCTGTCTATACTCTGGTAGAGCAGCTGTACACTGGCGCTCAACGGGCAATCGCTGCTGCTATTCATAAGAAACATCCATCCATCCTCATCAAGGAAACACTGGAGAAGCTATTGGTGCTGCTCCAAAGGTTTTAAGAGTTAAAGCGATCAGCCGCCAGAGCCGGCACCATGACTGCCCTAAGCCGGGAAAAGGCATGGCAAGCAGATCTTAATCCAGAGGATTTAGCCAATGGCTGCCCAAGTGTGAAAGAAGACGGGTCTCCCTTCAGCGTTGATGATTTTGCACAAATAGCAAGGGAAATGCGTCTATTAGCAAGCAAGCTGGCCGAAGAAATAGATCTATCCCAATATCAGGCGGCTTATGATGCTGAGAACAAGAAGGTGAAAGCATTGGTTCATCAAGAAGTGAATCTCATCCTGCCGACTCATAAGCATACTGTCAGACCCCGATTCTAAGTCACACCGATCTAGCTTGTAACACCTCATATCACTTTGTGGCCTCACACATGGTATTCCCACGGGTGTCGCCTTACCATGGCCCGGGACCGTTTGCGCCTTTTGGCTCACGTATATGATAGTGTCGCTAGCATCCATATGACAGAGAACCCGGGCCGACATGACTAGTCATGAACCCAAAGTGGCACTAACTTACGGGGACAGGCATACATGAATCAACATCCAGCATGTCGGTCAACAGCGTATGAATCCGGGTTGTAGCAACTGGGCTAATAGGACTCCGAATGTCGCCGCATGACATTTCCCCGAAGGGACAGACACAGGAACGAAGTGAATCACATGCCGGCCAGTCTAAGTGTTCCGGAGTAGCAGTGCTGGGCTAGCAGGACTCCGGTAAACCAGGCTATAGCGGACTACCAAGGCTCAGTGGAAGCACCAGACTACATTTCTCCATAAGAGGGGCTACCAAGGATAAACAACTAGATTGTCGGAACCCACACATACCAAGCATTTCAATAAAATACACACAATATGCTCGATATGTGCAAATACAACATGGCATCACAACAAAACTCTACGACTCAAAGTGTTTATTCATTAGGCTCCGAAGAGCGAGATATTACAAACATGGGTCTCATGGCCCAAAATTCAGAGCATACAAGTCAAAGCACATGCAGAAGCTTAACTTGTCTGAGTACAGACAACTACAAATGAAAAAGGGTTGAGAAACCTGACTATATACAAGACCCTGCTGAGGGCACAAGATCATAGCTGGGGTAAAAAGCTAAACGTCGAAGTCCACACGGAACTACTAGCGAGACTGAAGTCTCTCTGCAAAACATTAAATAAGCAAACATGAGTACAAATGTACCCAGCAAGAGTTACATCAGCACGAACTACATATGCATCATTATCAACAAAGGGATGGTGGCTATCCTAAACTACGACTGCAAGTAACTCTTTTGAGGTGGCGCACACGAGTCCACATATTCACCATATCAATACACCACTATGGATCTGCTCCTGTCTCCCTACGAGAACGCCATCCATAGCACTCACGCTTATCTTGCGCATTTTAGAGTATCCACTTTCACTTGTCTATGAACTGTATAGGCGACCAAGTAGTCCTTTACCGCGGACGCAGCTATTTGAATAGATGATGTTAACCCTGCAGGGGTGTACTTATTCATACATGCTCTCACCACTTACCGTTGTTTACACGACATGTACTCGGCAACCTTCAAGCGGAAGCCCAACGAGGGTGTCGGCCACGACCTACCTAAACACTCAAGTATCTAGTCCAGGTTTATCGCCTATCCAGGTTCCATCCGCAGGGAGTCTGGCCGAGGTTTCCACATACGGCCCTGAATGATGTGTACAGGGTTCCGAGACACCAAACGGGCGCCCGGCATACCCGACCATGGTGTATCTACCGCATCATAGCCCACCCCTAGGGTCAGCGCTACACACGGCTGCCAACACATATCCTATAAACACCAGAAACTAGTTGCAACTCCTGGACAGAGGATTAGGGTGGTTAAGAAGCTGAGAGGGTCCATTGGTTTTGGGCCCAATGCATGGTAGTAGCTGGTTCATAAATCACACATATAGATCCTGGAGCTTAAGGATGGTTCCAATGAAACAACCCACCATGTACTGCTACATGGCCTCTCATCGATACCTTTACCAAATCGTGTTCACACACTTAGCTCACACATAGTAGGACATGTTCATCGCCATTCCAATTCATCCCCGATGAATCAGACCTGACTCAACTCTAAGCCGTACCAGGCATGACAAACAAGCATGAATGAGTAGGCACATGAGGGCTCAAACAACTCCTACTCATGCTAGTGGGTTTCATCTCTTTACTGTGGCAATGACAGGTCATGCAGAGGAAAGGGGTTCAACTACCGCAGCATGTAACAGTTGAATCGTTGTTGTCCTAATGCGGTAAAAGAGAGCAGGAGCGAGAGAGTGGGATTGTATCAGAATGAACAAGGGGGTTTTGCTTGCCTTGCACTTCTAAAGATAGTATAGCTCTTCATCGGTGTCATCAAACTCATCGTCGGAACATACGTCTACGAGGGGGAACAACCACCGGCAAAGAGAGAAAGGACACAATCAATGCAATGCACAATATGATGCATGATCATCATATGGTAATATGCTGTGATTTGAGCTAATGCAACAGAAAGTCATTTTAATTGAAGTGGAATTCAAAACTATATCAAATTCCAACTCCAAACCTATTATGAAATTTGCTCTAATCATGTTTCATCCTAAACAGTGAGGTTAACTTGCTCAAACATGAATGAAAATGGTATAGATGGATAGATTGGATTTTTCTGATAATTTTTCATATATAAATTATTTCATTTGGAGTTATGGTTTATTTTCTATGATTTTTAGAAGTTTAAACAATTTTCTGGATTTTATAATTCATTTCTAAAATATAAAATCGCCAGAAAATGATTATGAGGTCAGCATGACATAAGCCTGGCGCCAGCAGGTCAACTGGGCTGCCCCTGGTCAAACCTGACCAGTGGGACCCGCACATCAGTGTAAAAACGCCAACAGCAAAGGCTGACCAGTGGGCCCAGGTCAACGCTGAGGTGGCATGGTCAAACTAACCGGTGGGCCACGGGCATTAGCATAATTTAAACAGGGAATAACCCTGTGGTTAATTAAGGGGTGGGGCCCGTCTGTCAATGACCCGTGGGGTTTAACTAATCAGTGGTTAGCGCTAATTAAGCCTGCGCCACGTCAGCTAATCGGCGACTAACCGCTGGCGGTAAGCAAGCGTGGTGGCGCTCCTCATCCGGCCATCTCCGGCATCGCCTGGACGCGCGGATAGGTGCGCTAAAAAGCCCGCGATGCGGCGAATCTAGTGGTGGCTGTGGTGTGTGCTGGGGCAGCGTGTAGCGGCAATGGCGACGAGCCGGGCGGCGGCCGGAGTACGGGCGCGCTCGAGAGTGGGGCTGCGGTGCCCGTGGGGTGGCGTGTTTGGCTCCTACGGCACCTACGCGGTGTGATGAGCATGTGGGTGTGCTCGCTTGGGGGTTGCGGCGGCTGTGGCCACGGCGGTGAGAAGCTCGGCGGCGGCACGATTCGGTCTCTGGCGGAACGATATCTACGACGCACGAGGGGAAAACGGAGAGGGGGAGCAGGAGCAGGAGCTCACGGCGGGCGCAGCGAGATGCTCAGCGGGCTCGGGGATGCGCTGAGGTTGACGGGGCAACAAAGGCGATCTCCGGCAGCCGGAGGTGAAGACGACGGTGATGGCGGCTCTCCAGGGCTTCCCACGTCACGTGGCTCGACGGAGAGGTGTAGGCGACGGTGGCGGGGCTCGTGGACTGGTTAGTGAGGTGAGGGGGAGGCGGTGGACGCAGTGGCAGCGAACGGCGGCGACGAGCTTCGCTCGGGCACGTGCGGGAAGAGAGAAGAGGAGGGGGAGGAGCGCGGGGAGAGCGAGGGAGTGAGCCAGGGTGCTGCGTGGCGATGCCCCGAGCTTCCAGGGCGTTGAGGGGGCAGCTAGGCAAGCAGGAGGTGGCCGGGCGCGTGGCTGTGTGCGCCGGGCACGCGCCTCTCGTCCTCCTGGCGAGAGGAGGGAGATGACTGGCAGTTGGGCTCGGGTGGGCTGCACAGGAGCTGGGCCGACTATAGTAGCAGGCCACCAGGTACGTTTCGGTTCTTTCCTTTTCTTTCTGTTTCACTTCTGTTTTCTGTTTTTATTTAATATTTGCCACTGTTTGCAAATTCACATGAACTAAAACAGTGCCAAACTACTCTGAATGTTTTTATGCAGATACTTTGGACTAGGCGAGATGCACATAAAATAACTCAGGGTTATTTGAAAATATATTCCATATATTTTGAATATAATTCCAAATTCAAATACAATATGATTTAAATTCAATGCCCAAAATTATTCTTTAAAAATGTTCATTATTTTTGGTTTGGGTCTAAGCCCTTGCCAAAAATACCAGACATCAATGAAGAGCATTTTTGGTTCATTGAATGAAATTTTTAGGGTTCTTGCCCTTTATTTCATTTTGAGACTTTGAGAATTCCCTCAATTACAAATTAAGAAATTTAAACAACATGCATGAATGCACACTGATGCAAAAAATTACAAGCAAAATTTGTGGATGTGACACATACCTTCGCTGATATTGATCCACCAAGTCTTATAGACGATGATGATGTGTTTAGAGCTTTGACTGGTATCAACTGGGCTACGCCATACTGTAACACCCATGATGCCGCTATATCTCCTACGTGTCGAGGCACGACTTAGAGGCATAACCGCATAGTGGTTTTGTCTCTAAGTCGTGCCTCGACACGTGGGAGATATAGCCGCATCGTGGGCGTTACAAGTTGGTAATCAGAGCCATCCCTGACTTAGGAGCCCCCTGCTTAATCGAATCGCTGACGTTGTTGAGTCTAGAACAAAATGTTTTGAGTCTTAGGATTATATATATAGAAGTGTAGGATTCTTTTTACTCCTGAGTCCCTTCGTCGCTCTGGTGAGGCCTCCTGACGTAGATGTTTTGACTTTCCTCTCCTCAAATTTCACGCAAAAAAATTAGGATCACGCGGGTATCTTGGGATCGTTTCGATATTCTTGTGACGATAAAATTGTTCTTGGTGCCTCCTGACATTTAGGGGTTGTGGCAGTGTCCTGGGGAGTTGAGCTTCAAGACATTGTTGTCACAATTTTATCGTTGCAGTTCTGGAATACTTGAGTTCGCCAATATCAAAAATCTCTTTTATGGAGTTGTTGGTGAGATAACCTCGACGCCACCCAATACCGGGGCGGGAGTTTGGGAGTATTGCCATAACTCATATAACGAATGCTTTTCGAAGGTTGAGGTACATGATTTCCGAAGGTTTCTTGGTTATGTGTTGATGGATGGATACAGTTGGAGTGTAGGGCTTGTTAGTTGTGTGATATATATTGTGCCTCCCTGTATCCCCAACACCAGATTGCATAACCAGAAAGTTTCGGGAGTTTATAGGTGGGATTTCAAGTAGCTCTAGTTATTCTTCCCGTAGATATTTGGTTTGTGATTGGGTAATCCTTACCACTTATTTGTTCCAGCCGTACCTTGTTTCATCCATCTACCTTATCTAAGTGGCTTCTCACCTTAATGGACGTGTGATGTTAACTTTGGAATTCATTCGTTCAATCCTTGTTCGAATGTTTATTGTGAATACTATATGTTGCAATTTATATCCGTTGATTCAGCTTGAATATCTCTCTATCAAGATTCTAAGGGATGTCACCCTCTTCAGGATGGCTCCTCCAACACGTATGAATCCAGAACACAATGATGGGAGTCAGGCGAACCCTCCACCTCCGCCTCCGGAGGCATGGCAAGATGTCATGGCAGCCACCAACGCCAATGCCCAAATGCTTTTGCAACTCTTGCAAGAGCACAACCAAGCCCAAGGCGACCAAGGAAATCAAGGTCAAGGGCAATTCAATAATCAGCCTCAGTTTGCCACCCTCAACCAGTTCCTTGCAAATCAGCCAAAGTCTTTCAGCAACTGTGTCGAGGCCACAGACGCCGATGATTGGCTCGTGGACATCTGCAAACATTTTAAATGTAGCAATGTCAAGCCTAAGGACTTTGTCAAGTTCACTCCGTTTCAACTCAAGGACCAAGCTGCTGATTGGTATCAACAATACAAAGATTCCACAGGAGGTCGTGCGATTACCTGGGATGATTTCTGCCAAGACTTCAAAGCTCATCATATTCCAACAAGTGTTGTTGAGAGAAAGTGTGAGGAGTTCCGCAATCTCAAGCAAGGAAGCATGTCCGTGTACCAATACAACATCCAGTTTCAGAAACTTGCTCGCTTCGCAAGGTAGGATGTTCCTGATGAAAAGAGTGTGATCTATCACTTCAGAGGTGGCCTTAAAGAATATCTGCAGTTAGCTCTCGTTCTTGTTGAGCCAACTAAGTTTGATCAATTCTATAACATGGCCCTCAAGCAATAAGGTGCTTAGCTCAAGTGCGAGGCCTCAAAGAAGAGAATCAGGGACGCAGTTCGGTCTTATTCTTCCTCACAAGTGGCAGCTAATAAATAGAAGTTATGGCTTCCTCCTCCTCTGTTTCGTCAGCCCTACCAGCAGAAGAACAAAGGTGGCCATGGATCTTCGCACCCACCCAACCCAGGTTGTCAGAACAAGTCTCGGACTCAAGCTCCAAGGTCAAGTGCTCCTTATCATCGTCCGCTATCAGAGGCGACTTGCAACAATTGTTAGGAGAAATGTCACTATGCAAACAAGTGCTTCAACCAAACGCGCCTTCTGCCTCATCCTCCCGTGAGGTCTGCAAGGAATGCACTGGTTAAGCATAATCCCAAGTCTGCAAGAGTGAACTTGATGAATTCAGTTCAAGCAGAGGATTCTTCAGAAGTGATCATGGGTATTCTCCAACTTAATGATATTCCTGCAAAAGTTTTATTTGATATTGGTGCATCGCATAGTTTCATCTCAAGACCATCTGCATCTAAGCATGAGTTGGTTTTTCAAGATTTGCCTAGACCGTTATCAGTTGTCTCTCCGGGTAAATTCATGAATGCAAGCTCCATGGTTTGGGATGTTTCTATCAAGATGGGCAACTATAAATTTCTATCTTCTCCAATTGTTCTTGGCGACTCTGATATTGATCTAATTCTCGGCATGGACTCGCTTTCTAAGCACAAGGCTCAACTTGATTGTGCTGCCAGGGATATTCAATTAACACACTCTTCTAATGATGTGATCATCTATGCCGCTCGAGATGAAACCACTCGATTGTTTTATCTCAATGAGAAGGGCGAGTTGGATGCAATTTCTCAGATTCCAGTCGTTTGTGAATACCAAGATGTCTTTCCATAAGAGCTTCCGGGAATGCCTCCTCACTGGCCAGTTGAATTTGTTATTGATCTTGAGCCTGGTACGAAACCCGTTTGCAAGCGTCCATACAAGCTTGGACCAGAGGAGTTGAAGGAATTGAAGAAACAGCTTGATGAACAAGAGCGTTTGGGTTTGATCAGACCGAGTTCATCTCCATGGGGTTGTGGTGTTCTTTTTGTCCAGAAGAAGGATGGCACGAACCGACTTTGTGTCGACTACCATCCATTGAACAAGAAGACAATTAAGAACAAGTATCCACTTCCCAACATCAATGAGCTATTCGAGCAACTTAAAGGTGCAAAAGTATTCTCCAAGCTGGACCTCCGTATGGGTTATCATGAGATTCGCATTCGTGAACAAGATATCCCCAAGACAGCATTCAGAACAAGCTTTGGTTCTTATGAATATACTGTCATGTCTTTTGGCCTTGTCAATGCTCCTCCAACGTTCTCTCGCATGATGAACTTCATCTTCAACCCCTACACAAATGAATTCGTCCTGGTGTATCTCGATGATATCTTGGTCTTCTCCAAGAATAAGAAGGATCATGCCAAGCATTTGAGATTGGTGCTCGACAAGCTTAGAGAGTATCAATTCTATGCGAATTTTTCCAAATGTGAGTTTTGCCCTGATGAAGTTCTTTACCTTGGTCATATCATCTCCGCCAAAGGCATTATCATTAATCCGGGAGAAGGTTTCTGCAATTGTGAACTGGGAACCTCCTCAGAATGTCAAGCAGCTCCGCAGTTTTCTTGGACTTGCAAGCTATTGCCGAAGATTCGTTGAGAATTTCTCGAAGATTGCAAATCCTCTCTCCAACCTCCTCCAGAAGCATGTCAAGTATGTCTGGACTCCTGAGTGTGACGTTGCCTTCAACACTCTAAAAGAGAAGCTTGTCTCAGCTCCTGTCTTGACTCCTCCTGACGAATCCAAGCCATTCGAAGTTTTTTGTGATGCCTCATTGCAAGGTCTCGGCACTATGTTAATGCAAGAGAAGAAAGTTGTGGCTTATACCTCTTGTCAGTTGAAGCCCAACAAAAGGAACTACCCCACTCACGATCTTGAGTTGACAGCAATTGTCCACGCATTAATAACATGGAGACATCTCTTTTTGGGAAGGAAAGTGGACATTTTCACAGATCACAAGAGCCTCAAATATATCTTCACTCAACCCAACCTCAACCTCCGCCAAACTCGTTGGGTCGAAATGATTCAAGAGTACAATCCAAGTATTGAATATACTCCAGGAAAGGCCAATGTCGTTGCAGATGCTTTGAGCAGGAAGGCTTATTGCAACAGCTTAATTCTCAAGCCATTCCAACCGGATCTTTGTGAAGCTTTCTGCAAACTCAACCTCCAAGTTGTTTCTCAAGGTTTTCTTGCCAACCTTCAAGTCACTCCTACTTTGGAAGACCAAATTCGTGAGGCACAACTCCTCGATACCATGGTGAAGAAGGTGAAATGTGGTATTGCCAAGGGCTTATCCAAATACAAGTGCTATTGCATTGATGACAAAGACACTTTATTCTTCGAGGACTGGATTGTGGTTCCGAGAGGTGATCTAAGGAAGGTCATAATGAACGAGGCGCACAATTCTCTTCTATCCATTCATCCAGGCAGTTCGAAGATGTACCATGACCTCAAGCAGTTGTATTGGTGGACTCGAATGAAGCGAGAGATTGCTCAATTTGTGAAAGAATGTGATGTCTGCCGAAGGGTGAAAGTAGAACACCAACGACCAGCTGGTCTCTTCCAACCTCTTGCTATTCCGGAATGGAAGTTTGATCATATTGAAATGGACTTCATTACTGTATTTCCCAAGTCCAAGCGTGGGAATGACACTATCTTCATTGTCATTGACAAGCTTACAAAAGTGGCTCATTTCCTTCCAATCAAAGAATCTATCACAGCAGCTCAGTTGGCAGAGCTACACACCTCCAGAATTGTCTCCTTTCACAGTATCCTGCAATTGATCTCTTCAGACCGTGGAAGAATTTTCACTTCTAAGTCCTGGGACTCCTTCCAGAAGGCCATGGCACCAACATTCGCTTCAGCACAGCTTTCCCATCCTCAAACAAGTGGCCAAGTCAAGGGAGTCAATCAAATCCTCGAAGACATGCTCAGGGCTTGTGTCATCTCTTTCAGTATGAAGTGGGAAGATTGTCTTCCATATGTCGAGTTCTCCTACAACAACAGCTTCCAAGCGAGTTCGGGCAAGGCCCCATTTCAAATTCTATATGGCAGAAAGTGTCGTACTCCTCTCAATTGGTCAGAGACTGGTGAACGCCAACTCCTTGGCAACGACTTGATCACAGAAGCTGAAGAAATGTGTAAAGTCATCCATGAAAATCTCAAAGCCATGCAATCGCGCCAGAAGAGTTACTATGATAGCAAGCACCGTGACTTGGCTTTCGAAATTGGAGACCATGTCTACCTCCGCGTCTCTCCAATGAAAGGCACTCGACGCTTTGGTATCAAAGGGAATCTTTCCCCGAGATGCGTGGTTCCTTTCAAGATCATTGGCAAAAGAGGCGACCTCTCCTATCAACTTGAGCTTTCGTCCAACTTCACAAACATGCATGATGTGTTTCATGTGTCACAGCTTTGCAAGTGCTTCAAGACCCCCGAGCGCACTATCAACTTCAAAGAGATTGATCTCCAAAAAGATTTGTCTTATCATGAGCATCCCATTGCTATTCTTGAAGAAACTGATTGCAAGACTCAGAACAAGTCAATCGAATTCCTGAAAGTGAAGTGGTCACACCATTCCGACTGAGAAGCCACCTGGGAGTGCGAGGATCACCTCTGTTACGAATATCCGGAGTTCTTTCAGTCCTAGATCTCAGGATGAGATCCTCTTGTAGTGGTGGAGTGTTGTAACACCCCAGATGTAACTTTCCATATTTGTAACTCCAACTCTAGCCATTTCCGGTTATGTGATATGTTATTCCCTTCGTGGTTGGGTTTTTGTCTTCATTTTGCATTTTGTTCATGTCATACATTTCATATCATGTCATCATGTGCATATCATTTGCATTCGTGTTTGTCTCATGCATCTGGTCATTTTCCCCATTGTCTGTTACGCAATCTGACACTCCCGCATGCACCCGTTGCACCCCTCTAATCTCGTTTCATGAGCGGGAGAAAAATGTTCTCAGAATTAGTCGAGATTTGTTGAGTGGCCTTGGAACATCATCGGTAGGCCGCCTGTCAAATTTCGCTCCATTTGAAGGTCGTTTGATGCCCCAACGGTTAACCGGGTAACCGTAAAAGCCTCTCTTTCATTGCATCCCAACACCCCTCCAAAACAGCCCACTAGCCCAGCTAAACCCCCTCCATGCTCTCCTTGTTGGATCACGATCGTGTGGGCGAAAACCGCACCTCATTTGGACTCTCCTAGCTCCCCCTACCTATAAATATGTGTCTCCCCCGAAATTCCTGCAGTCCAAACCCTAGCAAACTCCTCCTCCACGCCGCCGGACGTGTCCGCCCGGTGACCGGACGCGTCCACCACCGCCCAGCCACGTCGCCCAGTCTATCACCGCGCGCCACGTCACCCCAGTGGGCGCTCCTGGCCAACCGGAGCGCGCCATGTCACCCGCACCCCGCCTCTCTCTCGCACCCACCGCCGCCGGCCCTCCCGGCCCGCGCGCGCGTGCCGCCGCCCGGTGCCGTCCACCGCCGCTTGCTTCGCCACTCGCTACCCGCAGCTCCTCTGCTCCTCCCGCGACGCCGCCTCACCGGTCAATGCTACCTCTTGAGCACTGTGTTGGTTTTCCCTGAAGAGGAAGGGATGATGAAGCAAAGTAGCGTAAGTATTTCCCTCAGTTTTTGAGAACCAAGGTATCAATCCAGTAGGAGGCTACGCGCGAGTCCCTCATACCTGCACAAAACAAATAAATCCTCGCAACCAACGCGAATACGGGTTGTCAATCCCTACACAGCCACTTACGAGAGTGAGATCTGATAGATGTGATAAGATAATATTTTTGGCATTTTTGTGATAAAGATGCAAAGTAAAATAAAGGAAAAGTAAAAAAGCAAAGGAAATAACTAAGTAGTAGGAGATTAATATGATAAAGACAGACCCGGGGGCCATAGGTTTCACTAGTGGCTTCTCTCGTGAGCATAAGTATTCTACGGTGGGTGAACAAATTACTGTTGAGCAATTGATAGAATTGAGCATAATTATGAGAATATCTAGGTATGATCATGTATATAGGCATCACGTCCGAGACAAGTAGACCGACTCCTGCCTGCATCTACTACTATTACTCCACTCATCAACCCCTATCCAGCATGCATCTAGAGTATTAAGTTAAAACAGAGTAACGCCTTAAGCAAGAAGACATGATGTAGAGGGATAAACTCATGCAATATGATGAAAACCCCATCTTGTTATCCTTGATGGCAACAATATAATACGTGCCTTGCTGCCCCTACTGTCACTTGGAAAGGACACCGCAAGATTGAACCCAAAGCTAAGCACTTCTCCCATTGCAAGAAAGATCAATCTAGTAGGCCAAACCAAACTGATAATTCGAAGAGACTTGCAAAGATAACCAATCACACATAAAAGAATTCAGAGAAGATTCAAATATTGTTCATAGATAGACTTGATCATAAACCCACACGGTCTCAACAAACACACCGCAAAAGGAAGATTACTTCGAATAGTTCTCCACAAGAGAGGGCGAGAACATTGTATTGAGATCCAAAAAGAGAGAAGAAGCCATCTACCAAATAACTATGGACCTGTAGGTCTGAGGTAAACTACTCACACTTCATCGGAGGGGCTATAGTGTTGATGTAGAAGCCCTCCATGATCGATGCCCCCTCTGGCGGAGCTCCGGAACAGGCCGCAAGATGGGATCTCGTGGATACAGAAAGTTGCGGCAGTGGAAATAGGTTTTTGGCTCCGTATCTGATCGTTTGGGGGTACGTAGGTATATATAGGAGGAAGGAGTACGTCGGTGGAGCAATAGGGGGTCCACGAGGGTGGAGGGCGCACCTGGGGGTGGGTGGGTGGGTGGGTGGGTGTGCCCCCTACCCCGTGGCCTCCTCTTTTGTATCTTGACGTAGGGTCCAAGTCTCCTAGGTCTTGTTCGTTGAGAAAATCACGTTCTAGAAGGTTTCATTCCGTTTGGACTCCGTTTGTTATTCCTTTTCTTCGAAACCCTAAAATATGCAAAAAACAATAATTCTGGGCTGGGCCTCCGGTTAATAGGTTAGTCCCAAAAATAATATAAAAGTGGATAATAAAGCCCAATAATGTCCAAAACAGTAGATAATATAGCATGGAGCAACCAAAAATTATAGATACGTTGGAGACGTATCAAGCACCCCCAACCTTAATTCATGCTCGTCCTTGAGTAGGTAAATGATAAAAACAGAATTTTTGACGCGGAGTGCTACTTGGCATAATTTTAATGTAATTCTTCTTAATTGTGGTATGAATATTCAGATCCGAAAGATTCAAGACAAAAGTTCATATTGACATAAAAATAATAATACTTCAAGCATACTAACTAAGCAATTATGTCTTCTCAAAATAACATGGCCAAAGAAAGTTCATCCCTACAAAATCATATAGTTTAGTCATGCTCCATTTTCTTCACACAAGAATGCTCTCATCATGCACAACCCCGATGACAAGCCAAGCAATTGTTTCATACTTTAGTAATGTCAAACCTATAAACTTTCATGCAATATATGAGCGCGGGCCATGGACATAGCACTATGGGTGGAATATAATATAATGAGGGGGGTTATGTGGAGAAGACAAAAAAGGAGAAAGTCTCACATCAACAAGGCTAATCAATGGGCTATGGATATGCCCACCGATTGATGTTAATGCAAGGAGTAGGGATTGCAATGCAACAGATGCACTAGAGCTATAAATGTATGAAAGCTCAACAAAAGAAACTAAGTGGGTGTGCATCCAACTTGCTTGCTCATGAAGACCTAGGGCACTTGAGGAGGCCCATTGTTGGAATATGCAAGCCAAGTCCTATAATGAAAATTTCCCACTAGTATATGAAAGTGACAAAACAAGAGACTCTCTATCATGAGGATTATGGTGCTACTTTGAAGCACAAGTGTGGGAAAGGATAGTAACATTGTCCCTTCCCTTTTTTCTCTCATTTTTTGGGGCCTTCTCTTTTTTATGGCCTTTCTCTTTTTTTGTTATAATTACTCACTTGGGACAATGCTCTAGAAAATGATGATCATCACACTTCTATTTATTTACAACTCAACAATTACGACTTGATACTAGAACAAAAGATGACTCTATATGAATGCCTCCGGAGGTGTACAGGGATATGCAATGGACCAAGAGTGACATGTATGAGAGAATTATGAACGGTGGCTTTGCCACAAATACTATGTCAACTACATGATCATGCTAAGCAATATGATAATAATGAATGTGTCATGATAAACGGAATGGTGGAATGTTGCATGGCAATATATCTCGGAATGGCTATGGAAATGCCATAATAGGTAGGTATGGTGGCTGTTTTGAGGAAGATATAAGGAGGTTTATGTGTGAAAGAGCGTATCATATCACGGGGTTTGGATGCACCGGCGAAGTTTGCGCCACCTCTCAATGTGAGAAAGGGCAATGCACGGTACCGAAGAGGCTAGCAAGGATGGAAGGGTGACAGTGCGTATAATCCATGGACTCAACATTAGTCATAAAGAACTCACATACTTATTGCAAAAATTTACAAGTCATCAAAAACCTCGGCACTACGCGCATGCTCCTAGGGGGATAGATTGGTAGGAAAAGACCATCGCTCGTCCCCGACCGCCACTCATAAGGAGGACAATCAAATAACACCTCATGTTTCAAATTTGTTACATAACATTTACCATACGTGCATGCTACGGGACTTGCAAACTTCAACACAAGCATTTCTCAATTTCACAACTACTCAACTAGCACGACTTTGATATTATTACTTCCATATCTCTAAACAATCATCAATCATCAAACTTCTCTTAGTATTCAAAACACTCACAAGAAAATTTTACTAATCTTGAATACCTAGCATATTAGGATTTTAAGCAAATTACCATGCTATTTAAGACTCTCAAAATAATCTAAGTGAAGCATGTGAGATCAATAGTTTCTATAAAACAAATCCACCACCGTGCTCTAAAACATATAAGTGAAGTACTAGAGCAAAACTATATAACTCAAAAGATATAAGCGAAGCACATAGAGTATTCTAACAAATTCCAAATCATGTATGGCTCTCTCAAAAGGTGTGTACAGCAAGGATGATTGTGTTAAACTAAAAATTAAAGACTCAAATCATACAAGACGCTCCAAGCAAAACACATATCATGTGGCGAATAAAAATATAGCTCCAAGTAAAGTTACCGATAGAAGTAGACGAAAGAGGGGATGCCTTCCGGGGCATCCCCAAGCTTTGGCTTTTATGTGTCCTTAGATTATCTTGGGGGTGCCATGGGCATCCCCAAGCTTAGGCTCTTGCCACTCCTTGTTCCATAATCCATCAAATCTTTACCCAAAACTTGAAAACTTCACAACACAAAACTCAAAGTAGAAAATCTCATGAGCTCCGTTAGCGAAAGAAAACAAAAGACCACTTCAAGGTACTTAATGAACTAATTCTTTATTTATATTAGTGTTATAACTACTGTATTCCAACTTCTCTATGGTTTATAAACTATTTTACTAGCCATAGATTCGTCAAAATAAGCAAACAACACACGAAAAATGGAATCTGTCAAAACAGAACAGTCTGTAGTAATCTGTTTCTAGTGCAAGATCTGGAACTCCAGAAATTCTAAAATGAATTTCCGGACGTGAGGAATTTATCTATTAATCATCTGCAAAAAGAATTAACTAAATAGCACTTTCCAAATAAAAATGGCAGTAGTTCTCGTGAGTGCTAAAGTTTCTGTTTTTTACAGCAAGTGTAACAAAACTTTCCCCAAGTCTTCCCAATGGTTCTACTTGGCACAAACATTAATTAAACACAAAAAACACAACCAAAACAGAGGCTAGATAAATTATTTATTACTAAACAGGAGCAAAAATCAAGTAATAAAAATAAAATTGGGTTGCCTCCCAACGAGCGCTATCGTTTAACGCCCTTAGCTAGGCATAATATTTCAATGATGCTCACATGAAAGACAAGAATTGAAGCACAAAGAGGGCATCATAAAACACGTGAAAAACACATCTAAGTCTGACATACTTCCTATGCATAGGCATCTTATAGGCAAACAAATTATCAAGGCAAGCAAAAACTAGCATATGCAAGGAAGCGGAAAGAAACAATAGCAATCTCAACATAACTAGAGATAATTCATTAACATGAAAATTTGTACCACCATATTTTCCTCTCTCATAATAATTACATGTAGGATCATAAGAAAATTCAACAAAATAGCTATCACATAAAATATTTTCAACATGATCTACATGCATGCAAAGTTGACACTCTTCCAAAATAGTGGGATTAACATTAACTAAAGTCATGACCTCTCCAAACCCACTTTCAATAATATTGCAAACACTATTATCAATCTCATATTCATCATGGGCTTAAATAAATTTTCAGGATCAAAAGAAGAATCACCCCAATCATGATCATTGCAACAAATAGTAGTCCTAGCAAAACTAGCATCCCCAAGCTTAGGGTTTTGCATATCATTAACACAATTGACATTAAAGGAATTTATAATAACATCATTGCAATCATGCTTTTCATTGAAGGAACTATTAAGTATGGGTGCAATAGCAACGATCTCATGTTTAACATAAGGAACTATAGCAAATTCATCTTCATAAATATTGGCATCGTGGCCACAAGAATAGCAAGCATCATGTGTAATGCCCCGAGACCGATGTGCTAGGTGTATTCTAGTTATTCTCTGTTGTTGACTTCTCATTTGCTTGCGTGTCATGCATTTCATATCATGTCATCATGTGCATCGCATTTGCATACATGTTCGTCTCATGCATCCGAGCATTTTCCCCGTGGTCCGTTTTGCGATCTGGCGCTCCTATGTCATCCGGTGTCCCCTTTTGCCTTTTTCGTGTGCGGGTATTAAACATTCTCGGATTGGAACAAGACTTGCCAAGCGGCCTTGGTTTACTACCGGTAGAACACATGTCAAGTTTCGTGCCATTTGGACTTTGTTTGATACTCCAATGGTTAACCGAGGAACTGAAAAGGCCTCGTGTGTGTTGCAGCCCAACACCTCTCCAAAGTGGCCCAAAACCCACCAAAACCCCCTCCATCCTCTCGGCCGTTCGATCACGATCGCGTGGCCGAAAACGGCACCTCATTTGGACTCTCCTAGCTCCCTCTACTTATAAATATGTGGCTCCCCCCGAAAATTCACGGACGAAACCCTAGCCTCCCTCTTCCTCGTGTCGACGGACATGTCCGTCCCGGACCGGATGCGTCCGCCGCCTCTCTCGGCCAATCACAGCGCGACACCTCACCCTCTCTCTCTCCTCCCGCCCCGCCGGGCCCGCCCGAGGCCCATCACCGGCCCGCCTCTGGGCCGAACCGGGCCGCGTCCCAGCCGTCTTCGCTGGAGCTTCGCCAGCTGCCGTACCTCACCGGAATCTGCGCGCCACCGCCACCCCTTTTGCCGGACTTCGCCGAAGCACCCCGCCGCCTCGACACCATCGGAGCATGCCGTCCTGCGTCATTGTCCCTGCCACCGTGCTCGCGCCGCAGCGTAGAGCCGCCGCCGCCACCCGCATCGTCCTCCTCGCGAGCTCACCGCCCCGCCACGGGAGCTCGTCGCCGGCCAGCTCCAGTCGCGGATCCCTTCGCCACCGGACCTCCGCGGCCTCGCCCTGGCCGGATCCGGCACCGGCCTCCCCGGATCCGCCGCGCGCGCCCGTCCCCGGCCCCTTCTCTGGCCATCCTCGTCTCCCGCGTCGCCGTTGACTTTTGTTTCGAGGTGGTGATATTTCTGCTAAGTCCATAAAAATCAGTCTCATGTGTGCACATTCATCATTCCATAACTTCTCGTGTGTTGCTCCGATTCGTGCATGTGGCATATCAAATTGTTCGTCTCGACGAGTACTTCATTTCATCTCATTGCACCATGTTCATTTGAGCTCATCTTGATGCCATAAATGCTGTTGCAAGAGTGCTAGTTTCTGTTAGTTTCAGATTCATATCAGTAATTGGACATTTGTCATTTTTGCCATGATTGATGTGTACCTCCTATGAACTTGAGCCCTACACGAGTTTTGAAGTATGCCATGCCATCTTTACAGGGGTGTATGCCATGTATTTTTTTGATATTTGTGGTGACTAGCACAAGCATGCAAAGTAGCTCTCGTAATGTTGCTGATTTCAGGGACTTAGAAATCTTCTAAGTCTTTGTCCTGTCAATATTTTTATGCCATGTATCCTTGCTGCTACAGAGTGATCCATGCCTCTTTTGAGCATGATCGGTAAGGATGTCTTGTAGATAATGTTATGCTCTATCCATCCATGTCTTTTTTTGCAATTATGGAGCACCCTAGCTTGACTCAATCGAGCTTTACTTTTGCTATAAAATGTTCCTGGCAGAATGTTTACGTGTTAAGCATTTTTGCCGAGCTTGTTGTAGTTGATCCATGCATGCGATGTTGTTGTTCTTGCCATGTTTAGCTTCTATGCCATGTCTACTTTCTAGGTATATGCTTAGTTTATCATGCAATGCCTTGTGGTAAGTGCATCGAGCTCATAAACATGCCTACTTGATATTTGTTTTGCCATGTTCCAATTTTCTACTAAGTCTGAATCTGTTAACGATAATTGCTATGTTCACATGGTTGCCATTGTATTTTCTGATCCCTTTTGGCTTATGGTCAGTAAGGGACTTTTGTTGTATGCTTTGAGTAGCTTCATGCCATGCCTTGCTTTGCCACGTTATGTTCCTGTAGCATGTTGTTACCCTGCTCTAAACATTGCTTCCTGATGTTAAATTCCTGACTTGATGTTATTTTCACTAAGTCTGTAACCTAATATCTTTTGCACTTTTGACATGCTTGTTTGAACCTTCTATTGAGTGAATTAGCCGTAGCTCAGTGTTCATCTTTTGTCAAGCATCTTGAGTGGATCCCTTCCATGTATGTTGTTGTTATGTTAGAGTGCAGTAGCTTGTTGTTCTTGATGCATTTAGATGGCCTCATGCTGTTAATCGCAGATCAGTGCCATATTTGGTTTGCTTGTCATTTGCAAACCGTGCATCCGATTCCGGTGATCTTTATATCGATTTCGACCGAAATCAACTCATATTTCCAGTGGAACTCTTGGTTTTCTAAGTTGAGGCCTGGTTCAATCTTTCCTTTCCAAGACATGCATATGCATTGCATATCGCATCCCGCTTGTCATGCCATGTCTTGCATCATGTTGCTTGTGCATTGCACGTGGTTGATTGTGCCTCCCTTTGCTTGTGTTCTTGATTTTAGTAGAGCCGGGAGACGAGTTCGTGATCGAGGATCCCGTTGAGTATGTTTACGAGGATCAAGCTTTCGTCTACTCGGAGAACGTTGCAGGCAAGATGACCATACCCTCGAAATCACTTCTATCTTCGCTTGCTAGTTGCTCGCTCTTTTGCTATGCCTATGCTATGATACCTACCACATGCTTTATCATGCCTCCCATATTGTTAAGCGAAGCCTCTAACCCACCTTGTCCTAGCAAACCGTTGTTTGGCTATGTTACCGCTTTGCTCAGCCCTCTTATAGCGTTGTTAGTTCCAGGTGAAGATTGGAGTTTGTTCCTTTTTGGAACATGGATATTTGTTGGGATATCACAATATCTCTTATTTAATTATTGCATCTATATACTTGGTAAAGGGTGGAAGGCTCGGCCTTATGTCTGGTGTTTTGTTCCACTCTTGCTGCCCTAGTTTCCGTCATACCGGTGTTATGTTCCTTGATATTGCGTTCCTTACATGGTTGGGTGTTATGGGGACCCCTTGATAGTTCGCTTTGAATAAAACTCCTCCAGCAAGGTCCAACCTTGGTTTTAACATTTGCCACCAAGCCTTTTCCCTTGGGAGTCATGCATCCCGAGGGTCATCTTTATTTTAACCCCCTCGGGCCAGTGCTTGTCTAAGTGTTGGTCTGAAACAGAGCCACTTGCGGTGCCACCTTGGGGAAACTTGAGGGCTGGTTTTAGCTGTACGTAGTGTTCATCCGGTGTTGCCCTGAGAACGAGATATGTGCAGCTCCTATCAGGATGTCGGCGCATCGGGCGGTCTTGCTGGACTTGTTTTACCATTATCGAAATGTCTTGTAACCGGGATTCCGAGACTGATTGGGTCTTCCTGGGAGAAGGAATATCCTTCGTTGACCGTGAGAGCTTGTGATGGGCTAAGTTGGGACACCCCTGCAGGCTTTTGAACTTTTGAAAGCCGTTCCCGCGGTTATGGGCAGATGGGAATTTGTTAATGTCCGGTTGTAGAAAACCTGAAACTTATCTTAATTTAAAATGCATCAACCGTGTGTGTAGCTGTGATGGTCTCTTTCCGGCGGAGTCTGGGAACTGAACATGGTGTTGGAGTTATGTTTGACGTAAGTAGTTTCAGGATCACTTCTTGATCATAGATTTCTCGAACGTGCTTTGCCTTCTCTTCTCGCTCTCATTTGCATATATTAGCCACCATATATGCTAGTGCTTGCTGCAGCTGCACCTCATACCTTTTCCCTACCCTTAAGCTTAAATAGTCTTGATCGCGAGGGTGTGAGATTGCTGAGTCCCCATGACTCACAGATACTTCCAAAACCAGTTTGCAGGTGTTGATGTTATCATGCAGGTGACGCAACCAAGCTCAAGGAGGAGCTCGTTGAAGTTCGCGTTCGTTGTGTTGTTCCGTTTCCAGTCGATCAGAAGTGGAGCCCAGTTGGGACGATCGGGGATCTTTTGCTTTAGGGGTAGTCCTCTTTTATTTTGCTTCTGTAGTTAGACCTTGATTGTATCTGGATGATGTAATGCTATATTCATGTATTGTGTGAAGTGGCGATTGTAAGCCAACTCTTTATCCCTTTCATTTCAGTATATGGGATGTGTAAAGATTACCCCTCTTACGACATGCCTACAATGCGGTTATGCCTCTAAGTCATGCTCTGACACGTGGGAGATATAGCCGCATCGTGGGTGTTACAAGTTGGTAATCAGAGCCTTCCCCGACTTAGGAGCCCCCTGCTTGATCGAATCGCTGGTGTTGTTGAGTCTAGAAAAATGATTTGAGTCTTCTAGGATATATATATATATATATATATATATATATATATATATATATATATATATATATATATCAGAGAGTAGGATTCTTTTTACTCCTCAGTCCCTTCGTCGCTCTGGTGAGGCATCCTGACGTAGAGTTTTGACTCTTCTCTTCTCAAATTTCACTAAAAAAATTAGGATCACGCGGGTATCTTGGAATCGTTCCGATGGTTTTGTGACAAGAACATTGTTCTTGGTGCCTCCTGACATTTAGGGGTTGTGGCAGTGTCCCGTGGAGTTGAGCTCCGAGGTGTTGTCATCACAATTTTATCGTTGCAGTTCTGGAATACCTAAGTTTCGCCGACATCGAAAATCTCTTTTATGCAGTTGTTGGTGAGATATCCTCGACGCCACCTAGTACTGGGTGGGAGTTCGGGAGTATTGCGATAACTCATATAACGGATGCTTTTCGAAGGTTGAGGTAAACGATTTTCGAAGGTTTCTTGGTTATGTGTTGAAGGATGGATACAGCTGGATGTAGGATTTTTTAGTTTTGGGTGAGATATTATGCTTCCCCTGTATCCCCAACACCTGATTGCATAACCAGAAAGTTTCGGGAGTTTATAAATGGGAATTCCAGTAGCTCATAGGATATCTTTCCGACTGATGTATTATATGAAATTGGGGTTCGACGTCTAGTGGTCCGCCTATCCACGGTTGGTTTTACAGTGGTCTCGTTGTATCTTAAAGAGTCCTTGGCTATGCTGACTCGGGGACGCTTCGTATGTCATGTGCACTGCCTTGTACATGATGGTGATGTACGATCGAGCCCGTGTGGGCCCCACCATGAAAACTTCGGACGAAATCTCTATCATATGTTTGTTACGGCTTATTTTGCAAGCCAATCTTTGTTTTGTTTTGAGTTGTGGTATTCGAGTTGCTTCAATGTCAAGTGTTGATTCCATACCTTCCCCAAATGGTGTTCTCATACTCCTATGTGAATACCAATCCTTCATGATAATTGAGATTGTCATGTCGATCCTTTTCAACCGGCGTGTTTTTCTCTTCAAGTGGATCCGATCATTTCAACATCCGTAAGATCAACTCAAAGTCTTCTCAACGTTATTTGTTTCATACATCCCAAGTTTCCTTTATTTTCCCACCCTCCCACCCTTTTTCTTGAAGGATTTAGATTTCTTGATCAAGTATCCATCTTATTCATGTGAAGTCTCTTCTTTATTTTCTTTCAATGTTCTTATCCGATGGTTCTTATGAAGATGCTCTACTATTTCAACATTCTTCGTTCTATTTCTTCTCCGGTGGATGCAATTCAAGCTTTTTGGTTTGATCATATCCCTTTTCCTCGTTTCAAATACCTTCTCATGCCGGTGCACCTCATATTCATTCATTTCTCGCTATTCGATTGTTCCGGAGTGCTCAAGATATCTCGAAGATTCGTGTTTCCGTTCTGCTTTCGTTCAAGCTCTTTTCGAGGTTGTTATCTCATTAAAGCCATTTAATTCTTACCGGTGGAATCTCTCTTTTCAAGCAATCGTTCAACGGTGTATCTTTTGAGTGGGCCCTAACCCACAGGTTTTTTCCCAGGATCTTACCTGACTCCTCTATTTTCCCGGAGTCTTCTACATGACATAAGAATGAATCATCATCAGTCAAATGCCTTTCTCCAAGATCTTTCAAATTCTTGCCATCGTTGGCTCAACCTTTCCAAATTCTCATTCTAGAGTATCTCAACAATTCTTGGTGGTGTTGCCCATCGCCATTCTCAGATTTTGAAGACCGAAGAAGATTTTTTCCTCCAAAAATTTTCCATTCTCTCGAAGATTCATTGGTTCTAGATTAATTCCTTCCTCTCATAATTGTTTTCGATTGTGAGAATTCTTTTCACCTATCCGGAGCATTTCAAGAGTATTTCAGTTTGTTTCTCTAGAACCCATCTTTTCAGGTTTATTCTTTCATAGCTTTCAACTATTGTTCTCCAAATCTTATCGGTGCATCGTTCAAGTATTCTGTAATTAGTTCGTGATCTCTTCATTCTCATGTATCTAATTTTTCACTCAAGTATCTTCAGTCGTTCTCTAATTCTTACCGGTGATTCATCCCTTTACTTCATTCGGTTTTTTTTCAATTCTTACCGGTGGTTCGTTCAAGATTTCTCTTCCTTTGTTAATGTATCAATTCATTCATTGTTTCAATCCTACCGGTGGTTCGTTGAAGACCTTCCCAAGTTTGTGCTATATCTCGCTTAATCCTTTCTACGAGAATAAGTAGTGTGCCAAATCCATTGTTTGTCATCAATTTAATTGGTGAAGGATAAGCATAATGTAATCCTTATTCTTGTTTCATCGAGTAAATTAAATCCCTTATTCCGGAGGTTCATCATATGACATTCTCGGTTCGAGAGGCTTATCTTTTCTTTTCCAAGAGTTCCAAACTCTCGCAATTATATCACCACGGAGATCCATCTAAATAATTGCAAGGTTTTCACCTTGTGTTTTCAACTTCTCTTTCCTTTCGTGTGATCATCCTTTTGTTACCGGAGTTCTTCATGAAGGTTCTACATGATGGTTCATAAAGGATTTAATTCCTTCTCGAAGTGTTCATCAAGTTTCTTTTCAGAGGAGCTCAAGCATTCTTCATCTTGCAATCCGGAGTGCAATTCTTTCTTCCGTATCATTGGAGGTGGTATTATGTCATTCTTGATAATTTGAGTTCATGTTTCATGATTCACATGTTGTTAAGAACGAGGTATTTTAAATCCATCAATCTCTTCATTGGAGTTATCTTTGGTTATATTTCACCTAAAGCCTTCCCTAAGGAATGTTGCTATTTATGGTGCTTATAAACGACCCAAGCTCTTCATTTATCCTCCCGGCGAAATAGCTTCTCGTCTCCTTGTTCATATCAATCCAATCTATTGTTTCCGTTAGTGGCGGAATTTCACCTCATAGTTTTGGGATGTCTTCCATAAGTCCACATCAAGCTTATCCTTTCATTGTTGGTTTTCCAACAACTCCGTTCGACCCTTCCCCTAAAGATGCTTTTAAAGCTCATTTGAGGTAGAAGATATTGTTTTCTCCTCAATTCATTCCATTCCTTTCTCTCATTTCTTCCGGAGGCATTGTGATGCTACTCTCTTCGACCCATCATCTTGTTTTGTCAATATCATGTTCTTTCCTTTGCTTATCCATTTAACCGGAGTGTTGTGCCCTTTGTTTAAGTTCTTTTCGCCTTAACAAGTCTTGCATCTCTTTTCAACCGGAGTGCTGCCCGAATTTGTTCTCCCTTGTTCCTTTTTCCTAACGGAGAGTTATCAACTTTGTTCATCTCTGTTGCATTCCTTCTTTCAATTTGTTTAACCTTCCAAGGTTCTTTGGTTTCACTCGTTTGACAAAGAAGCAATTAGTTTTACCTCTCGTCTTTCTCTTCCATTTTCCCTCCGGTGCCATTCTAGATCTCGGGACGAGATCCTCTTGTAGTGGTGGAGTGTTGTAACGCCCCGAGACCGATGTGCCAGGTGTCTCCCAGTTATTCGCTGTTGTTGCCTTGTCATTTGCTTGCGTGTCATGCATTTCATATCATGTCATCATGTGCATCGCATTTGCATACATGTTCGTCTCATGCATCCGAGCATTTTCCCCGTGGTCCGTTTTGCGATCCGGCGCTCCTATGTCATCCGGTGTACCCTTTTGCCTTTTTTCGTGTGCGGGTATTAAACGTTCTCGGATTGGAACGAGACTTGCCAAGCGGCCTTGGTTTACTATCGGTAGACTGCCTGTCAAGTTTCGTGCCATTTGGACTTCGTTTGATACTCCAACGGTTAACCGAGGAACCGAAAAGGCCTCGTGTGTGTTGCAGCCCAACACCTCTCCAAAGTGGCCCAAAACCCACCTAAACCCCCTCATCCTCTCGGTCGTTCGATCACCATCGCGTGGCCGAAAACCGCACCTCATTTGGACTCTCTAGCTCCCTCTACCTATAAATATGTGGCTCCCCACGAAAATTCACGGACGAAACCCTAGCCTCCCTCTTCCTCGCGCCGACGGACATGTCCATCCCGGAACGGACGCGTCCGCCGCCTCTCTCGGCCAATCACAGCGCGACACCTCACCCTCTCTCCCCTCCCACCCCGCCGGGCCCGCCCGAGGCCCATCGCCGGCCCGCCTCTGGGCCGAACCGGGCCGCGTCCCCGCCGTCTTCGCCGGAGCTTTGCCGGCCCCGCGTCTTCCGCCGGCTGTCGTACCTCGCCGGAATCTGTGCGCCGCCGCCACGCCTTTTGCCGGACTTCGCTGGAGCACCCCGCCGCCTCGACCCAACCGGAGCGCGCCGTCCTACATCATCGTCCCTGCCGCCTCGCTCGCGCCGCAGCTCAGAGCCACCGCCACCACCCGCATCGTCCTCCTCGCGAGCTCGCTGCCCCGCCATGGGAGCTCATCGCCGGCCAACTCCAGTCGCGGTTCCCTTCGCCGCCGGACCTCCGCAGCCTCGCCCTTGCCGGATCCGGCACCGGCCTCCCTGGATACGCCGCGCGCGCCCGTCCCCAGCCCCTTCTCCGGCCATCCTCGTCTCCCGCGCCGCCGTTGACTTTTGCTTCGAGGTGGTGATATTTCTGCTAAGTCCATAAAAATCAGTCTCATGTGTGCACATTCATCATTCAATAACTTCTTGTGTGTTGCTCCGATTCGTGTGTGTGGCATATCAAATTGTTCGTCTCGACGAGTACTTCATTTCATCTCATTGCACCATGTTCATTTGAGCTCATCTTGATGTCCTAAATGCTGTTACAAGAGTGCTAGTTTCTGTTAGTTTCAGATTCATATTAGTAATTGGACATTTGTCATTTTTGCCATGATTGATGTGTGCCTCCTATGAACTTGAGCCCTACACGAGTTTTGAAGTATGCCATGCCATCTTTACAGGGGTGTATGCCATGTATTTTTGTGATCTTTGTGGTGACTAGCACAAGCATGCAAAGTAGCTCTCGTAATGTTGCTGATTTCAGGGACATAGAAATCTTCTAAATCTTTGTCCTGTCAATATTTTTATGCCATGTATCCTTGCTGCTACAGAGTGATCCATGCCTCTTTTGAGCATGATCAGTAAGGATGTTTTGTAGATAATGTTATTCTCTATCCATCCATGTCTTTTTTTTTGCAATTATGGAGCACCCTAGCTTGACTCAATCGAGCTCTACTTTTGCTATAAAATGTTCCTGGCAGAATGCTTACGTGTTAAGCATTTTTGCTGAGCTTGTTGTAGTTGATCCATGCATGCTATGTTGTTGTTCTTGCCATGTTTAGCTTCTATGCTATGTCTACTTTCTGGGTATATGCTTAGTTTATCATGCAATGCCTTGTGGTGAGTGCATCGAGCTCGTAAACATGCCTACTCAATATCTATTTTGCCATGTTCCAGTTTTCTACTAAGTCTGAATCTGTTAACGATAATTGCTATGTTCACATGGTTGCCATTGTATTTTCTGATCCCTTTTGGCTTATGGTCAGTAAGGGACTTTTGTTGTATGGTTTGAGTAGCTTCATGCCATGCCTTGCTTTGCCACATTATTTTCCTGTAGCATGTTGTTACCCTGCTCTAAACATTGCTTCCTGATGTTAAATTCCTGACTTGATGTTATTTTCACTAAGTCTGTAACCTGATATCTTTTGCACTTTTGACATGCTAACCTGCTATTGAGTGAATTAGCCGTATCTCAGTGTTCATCTTTTGTCAAGCATCTTGAGTGGATCCCTGCCATGTATGTTGTTGTTATGTTAGAGTGCAGTAGCTTGTTGTTCTTGATGCATTTAGATGGCCTCGTGCTGTTAATCGCAGATCGGTGCCATATTTGTTTTGCTTGTCATTTGAAAACCGTGCATCCGATTCCGGTGATCTTTATATCGATTTCGAATGAAATCAACTCATCTTTCCAGTGGCACTCTTGGTTTTCCATGTTTAGGCATGGTTCAATCTTTCCTTTCCAAGACATGCATATGCATTGCATATCGCATCCCGCATGTCATGCCATGTCTTGCATCATGTTGCTTGTGCATTGCACGTGGTTGATTGTGTCTGCCTTTGTTTGTGTTCTTGCTTTCGGTAGAGCCGGGAGACGAGTTCGTGATCGAGGATCTTGTTGAGTACGTTTACGAGGATCAAGCTTTCGTCTACTCGGAGAACTTTACAGGCAAGATGACCATACCCTCGAAATCACTTCTATCTTTGCTTGCTAGTTGCTCGCCCTATTGCTATGCCTATGCTACGATACCTACCACATGCTTTATCATGCCTCCCATATTGTTAAGCCAACCCTCTAACCCACCTTGTCCTAGCAAACCGTTGTTTGGATATGTTACCACTTTGCTCAGCCCCTCTTATAGCATTGTTAGTTGCAGGTGAAGATTGGAGTTTGTTCCTTTTTGGAACATGGATATTTGTTGGGATATCACAATATATCTTATTTAATTAATGCATCTATATACTTGGTAAAGGGTGGAAGGCTTGTCCTTATGCCTGGTGTTTTGTTCCACTCTTGCCGCCCTAGTTTTCGTCATACCGGTGTTATGTTCCTTGATTTTGCGTTCCTTACACGGTTGGGTGTTGTGGGGACCCCTTGACAGTTCGCTTTGAATAAAACACCTCCAGCAAGGCCCAACCTTGGTTTTACCATTTGCCACCTAGCCTTTTCCCTTGGGACTCGCGCATCCCGAAGGTCATCTTTATTTTAACCCCCCCGGGCCAGTGCTTGTCTAAGTGTTGGTCCAAAACAGAGCCACTTGCGGCGCCACCTCGGGGAAACTTGAGGGCTGGTTTTAGCTGTACGTAGTGTTCATCCGGTGTTGCCCTGAGAACGAGATATGTGCAACTCCTATCAGGATGTCGGCGCATCGGGCAGTCTTGCTGGACTTGTTTTACCATTGTCGAAATGTCTTGTAACCGGGATTCCGAGACTGATCGGGTCTTCCTGGGAGAAGGAATATCCTTCGTTGACCGTGAGAGCTTGTGATGGGCTAAGTTGGGAAACCCCTGCAGGCTTTTGAGATTTCAAAAGCCATGCCCACGGTTATGGGCAGATGGGAATTTGTTAATGTCCGGTTGTAGAAAACCTAAAACTTATCTTAATTTAAAATGCATCAACTGCGTGTGTAGCTGTGATGCTCTCTTTCCGGCGGAGTCCGGGAAGTGATCACGTTGTTGGAGTTATGCTTGACGTAAGTAGTTTCAGGATCACTTCTTGATCACAGATTTCTCGAATGTGCTTTGCCTTCTCTTCTCGCTCTCATTTGCGTATGTTAGCCACCATATATGCTAGTGCTTGTTGCAGCTCCACCTCATACCTTTTCCTTACCCTTAAGCTTAAATAGTCTTGATCGCGAGGGTCTGAGATTGCTGAGTCTCTGTGACTCACAGATACTTCCAAAACCAGTTTGCAGGTGTCGATGTTATCATGCAGGTGACGCAACCAAGCTCAAGGAGGAGCTCGTTGAAGTTCGCATTTGTTGTGTTGTTCCGTTTCCAGTCGATCAGTAGTGGAGCCCAGTTGGGACGATCGGGGATCTTTTGCTTTAGGGGTAGTCCTCTTTTATTCTGGTTCAGTAGTCAGACCATGATTGTATCTGGATGATGTAATGCTATATTCATGTATCGTGTGAAGTGGCGATTGTAAGCCAACTCTGTATCCCTTTCATTTCAGTATATGGGATGTGTAAAGATTACCCCTCTTGCGACATGCCTACAATGTGGTTATGCCTCTAAGTCGTGCTCCGACACATGGGAGATATAGCCGCATCATGGGTGTTACATCATGTTGATCAAGGAATATTTCAATCAAATCATCGGAATCATAATTATCTATAGATTCATGCATATCATTATTTTCTTCCGAAGAAACGGTCATTCTTTCAATAAATTCTTTGACATAGACATTCTGAGCGTAGTTTTCATAGCAATATTTAAGTATGTCAAAATTTTCAGATTCGTAGAGAGTAATATCATATTTTTCAATCAAAGAAGCAACTTCATAAGCACCCTTAAAAGCAACAAATTCTTCAATTCGTTCGATATCATAGTAACTATAAACACCTTTTGCATAAGAAGATAAGATTTCAATATCATTAAACTCACATAGGTAGGGGAGGTGTTTTTTAGGGTTCTTAGAGCAACAAGTAAAATCACAAATTTCACAAATATTCGAAGCATAACACAGCAATCTGTTTATTTGATTCCATGATAGTCTCCCTTTTTCAGACAAACGGTGACGCACAAAATGAGCATGCTCATCTAAAGATTTCCCATCAACTAGGCTAGTTGGGGCTTCAGCACGTGCGCATAAGGATCAAAGATGATCTAAGTAGAACACTTTAAGTGGATCCATATCAATAGATTTTTAGCAAGCAAAGATGCAAGCAAATAGAAGGCACATGGAAACACAAACAAGGATACATACGGGAAGAAGGCAAATAGAGATAGAGAGGGAGGATAGAGAGATGGCGAATAAAATGGCAAGAGTGAAGTGGGGGAGAGGAAAACGAGAGGCAAATGGAAAATAATGTAATGCGGGAGATAAGGGTATGTGATGGGTACTTGGTATGTTGACTTTTGCGTAGACCTCCCTGGCAACGGCGCTAGAAATCCTTCTTGCTACCTTTTGAGCACTGCCTTGGTTTTCCCCGAAGAGGAAGAGATAATGTAGCAAAGTAGCGTAACTATTTCCCTCAGTTTTTGAGATCCAAGGTATCAATCCAGTAGGAGGCTACGCGCGAGTCCCTCGTACCTGCACAAAAAAAATAAATCCTCGCAACGAACGCGAATAGGGGTTGTCAATCCCTACACGGCCGCTTACGAGAGTGAGATCTGATAGATATGATAAGATAATATTTTTGGTATTTTTGTGATAAAGATGCAAAGTAAAATAAAGGCAAAGTAAAAAGCAAAGGAAATAACTAAGTAGTAGGAGATTAATATGATAAAGATAGACCCGGGGGCCATAGGTTTCACTAGTGGCTTCTCTCGAGAGCATAACTATTCTACGGTGGGTGAACAAATTACTGTTGAGAAATTGACAGAATTGAGCATAATTATGAGAATATCTAGGTATGATCATGTATATAGGGATCACGTCCGAGACAAGTAGACCGACTCCTGCCTGCATCTACTACTATTACTCCACTCATCGACCGCTATCCAGCATGCATCTAGAGTATTAAGTTAAAAATAGATTAACGCCTTAAGCAAGATGACATGATGTAGAGGGATAAACTCATGCAATATGATGAAAACCCCATCTTGTTATCCTCGATGGCAACAATACAATACGTGCCGTGCTGCCCCTACTATCACTGGGAAAGGACACCACAAGATTGAACCCAAAGCTAAGCACTTCTCCCATTACAAGAAAGATTAATCTAGTAGGCCAAACCAAACTGATAATTCGAAGAGACTTGCAAAGATAACCAATCATACATAAAAGAATTCGGAGAAGATTCAAATATGTTCATAGATAGACTTGATCATAAACCCACAATTCATCGGTCCCAACAAACACACCGCAAAAGGAAGATTACATCGAATAGTTCTCCACAAGAGAGGGGGAGAACATTGTACTGAGATCCAAAAAGAGAGAATAAGCCATCTAGCTAAAAACTATGGACCCGTAGGTCTAAGGTAAACTACTCACACTTCATCGGAGGGGCTATGGTGTTGATGTAGAAGCCCTCTGTGATCGATGCCCCCTCCGGCGGAGCTCCGGAACAGGCCCCAAGATGGGATCTCGTGGATACAGAAAGTTGCGGCGGTGGAATTAGGTTTTTGGCTCCGTATTTGATCGTTTGGGGGTACGTAGGTATATATAGGAGGAAGGAGTATGTCGGTGGAGCAACAGGGGGCCCACGAGGGTGGAGGGCGCGCCTAGGGAGGGGGGGTAGGCGCGCCCCCTAACTCGTGGCCTCCTCTTTTGTGTCTTGACGTAGGGTCCAAGTCTCCTAGGTCTTGTTCGTTGAGAAAATCACGTTCCCGAAGGTTTCATTCCGTTTGGACTCTGTTTGATATTCCTTTTCTTCGAAACCCTAAAACAGAAAAACAACAATTCTGGGCTGGGCCTCCGGTTAATAGGTTAGTCTCAAAAATAATGTAAAAGTGGATAATAAAGCCCAATAATGTCCAAAACAGTAGATAATATAGCATGGAGCAATCAAAAATTATAGATACATTGGAGACGTATCAGTCAACGCTTGCCGCGCTGCGGCTTCGCTTACCCGCCGGTGCCCTTCTTCGCCCGCCGCCCAAGGTCGCCCACGCTTGCGCGCCCGATGCCGCTGGCGCCGCGCCGCCTCCTCCGCCACACGTCGACTCCGGTGACCACCGCAACTCCAATCTCTTCCCCGACCCTCGTCGGCCTCTCCTCAAGCTCCGGCCGATGCCTCCATCAACTCCGGCGCAAGCTCCGGCGACCTCCGACCCTACCTCGAGATCCGTGCCACGGAAACCCTAGATCCGCGTGGTATTTTTTTCACCAAGTCCCTAAATCCCAACATTTTGGGCACCTCTTTGGCATGCCATAACTCATTGCATATAGCTCTGAATCATGCATATGATACATCAAAAATGTCCGTCTCATGTTTCTCTTCATGCTAGTGTCATTTTCATACATGTTACTGTCCATATTGATGCCATAATCATCGTTGCTAAAGTGCTATATGATGTTGTCTGCTGGAATTTAACAGAACTTGATGATTTGTCATTTTCATTGCATTTTGTGTGTGGATCCTATGAGCATGATGTCTACATGTTTTATGAGCTCCATCATGCCATATTTACAGGGGTGCAAGTCTTGTATTTTTGTGATATATGTGGTGACTAGAACAAGGATGCAAAGTAGGCTTCATAATGTTGTTGTTTCCAGACACTTTATTATTTTGCCAAGTACGTTTCCTGTTACATTTTTATGCCATGTAAACTTGTTGCTACCATGAGATCCATGCACATTTTGAGATAGTTCAGTAAGAGTGTTTTGAATATGTGATATTGTTTTATCCATTCATGCCTATGGTTGAAATTATGGAGCAGTCTAGCATGCCATTTCCTTGCTCTACTTTTGCTAAATATTGTTTCTGGCAGATTGTTAACATGATATTCAATATTGCCATGTGTTTTGCTAGTGAGGCATGTACCTTATGAACTTGCTCTTGCAATTCTTAGCTTCTTGTGTATGTCTATTTCATGTTGGTTACCTTGTGATGCCATGAAATGCTTTCTAGTGAGTGGCATGAGCTTGCAAACTGGCTATCATGAATCTGTTTCTGCCATGCTCTATTTTTCTTCCGTTTGAAACTGTTCATATAACTTGCCATGTTTGCATGGGTGCCACATCATTTTTCATGCATCTTTGGTTGAAGTTCATTAAGGGAGTTTTGTTCTATGTGTTTAGTACTAGCATGTCATGCCTTTGTTTTCCATGATGTGTTACTGTAGCAAGTTGTTTGCTAGCTCTAAACATTGCTATATGATGTTGTTTTGACATGTTTAGTATTTTCACCAAGTCTGTGAAGCTGATATATTTTGCATTTTTGCCATGCTGTTTGAGCTTGTTCTAGTGAGAACTAGCAGGAGCTCAGTGTTCATGATTTGTAGAGCTTCATGTGTACTTTATGGCCATATGCTTTGTTGCTATGTTGTAGTGTTGCAGCATAGTTTCTTGTTGCATTCTAAGTGCTATGATGCTGTTAATCGCAGATTTGCATCATTCTTGTTTTGCTTGCCATTTGCAAACCGTGCCTCCTTTTCCGGTGATCCTTATATCGATTTCGACCGAAATCACCACATCTTTCCAGCGGCATACTTGGTTTGCCAAGTCGATGCCTTGATCATCTTTTCCCTTCCGATGTACCCATATGCATTGCATATCTTGCATTCCATGCCATGTATTGCATCATGTTGCTTGTGCATTGCACTGTGATTGATTGTTGTTCCGTTGCTTGTGTTATTGCTTTGGGTAGAGCCAAGAGACGAGTACATGAACGATGAACCTATTGAGTATGCTAACGAGGAGCAAGCTTTCCACAACTCTGAGAACATTGCATGCAAGATGACCATTACCCTCGATATCACTTCTGTCTTTGCTTGCTAGTTGTTCGTTTTATCGCTATGTCGCGCTACCTACCACTTGCTTACCATGCCTCCCATATTGCCATGTCAAGCCTCTGACACACCTTCCTAGCAAACTGTTGTTTGGCTAAGTTACCACTTTTGCTCAGCCCCTCTTATAGCGTTGTTAGTTGCAGGTGAAGTTGAAGTTTGTTCCATGTTGGAACATGGACATGTTGGGATATCATATTATCTCCTATTTAATTAATGCAACTATATACTTGGTAAAGGGTGGAAGGCTCGGCCGTATGCCTGGTGTTTTGTTCCACTCTTGCCGCCTTAGTTTCCATCATACCGGTGTTATGTTCCTTGATTTTATGTTACTTACGCGGTTGGGGTTATGGGACCCCCTTGACAGTTCGCCTTTTCCCTTGGGTTCTGCAGACCCGAGGGTCATCTTTATTTTACCCCCCCCCCGGGCCAGTGCTCCTCTGAGTGTTGGTCCAACCTGGGCGATGTCTGATGACCCACAAGTATTGGGGATCTATCATAGTCCTTTCGATAAGTAAGAGTGTCGAACCCAACGAGGAGCAGAAGGAAATGATAAGCGGTTTCCAGCAAGGTATTCTTTGCAAGTACTGAAATAAGTGGTAACAGATAGTTTTGTGATAGGATAATTTGTAACGAGCAACAAGTAACAAAAGTAAATAAAGTGCAGCAAGGTGGCCAAATCCTTTTTGTAGCAAAGGACAAGCTTGGAAAAACTCTTATATAGAGAAAACCACTCCCGAGGACACATGGGAATATCATCAAGCTAGTTTTCATCACGCTAATATGATTTGCGTTCGGTACTTTGATAATTTGGTATGTGGGTGGACCGGTGCTTGGATACTGCCCTTACTTGGACAAGCATCCCACTTATGATTAACCTCTATTGCAAGCATCCGCAACTACAGCAGAAGTATTAAGGTAAACCTAACCATAGCATGAAACATATGGATCCAAATCAGCCCCTTACGAAGCAACGCATAAAATAGGGTTTAGGCTTATGTCACTCTAGCAACCCATCATCTACTTATTACTTCCCAATGCCTTCCTCTAGGCCCAAATAATGGTGAAGTGTCATGTAGTCGACGTTCACATAACACCACTAGAGGAGAGACAACATACATCTCATCAAAATATCGAACGAATACCAAATTCACATGACTACTAATAGCAAGACTTCTCCCATGTCCTCAAGAACAAACGTAACTACTCACAAAGCATAAACATGTTCATAATCAGAGGGGTATTAATATGCATATAGGATCTGAACATATGATCTTCCACCAAATAAACCAACTAGTATCAACTACAATGAGTAATTAACACTATTAGCAACCCACTAGCACCAATCCCGGACTTGGAGACAAGAATTAGATACAAGAGATGAACTAGGGTTTTGAGAGGAGATGGTGCTGATGAAGATGTTGATGGAGATTGCCCTCTCCCGATGAGAGGAGTGTTGGTGATGACGATGGCGATGATTTCCCCCTCCGGGAGGGAAGTTTCCCCGGCAGAACAGCTCTGCCGGAGCCCTAGATTGGTTCCGCCTCGTGGCGGCGGAGTTTCGTCCAAGAAGATGGCTTCTTATTTTTTTCCAATCGAAAGACATCATATAGCAGAAGATGGCCACTGGAGGGCCACCAGGGGGCCCACGAGGTAGGGGGCGCCCAGGGGGGTAGGGCGCGCCCCCACCCTCGTGGGCAGGGTGTGGCCCCCTGGTGAATCTCTTCGACTAAGTATTTTTTTATATATTCTGAAAACGTCTTCCGTGAAGTTTCAGGACTTTTGGAGCTGTGCAAAATAGGTCTCTAATATTTGCTCGTTTTCCAGCCTAGAATCCCAGCTACCGGCATTCTCCCTCTTCATGTAAACCTTGTAAAATAAGAGAGAATAGGCATAAGTATTGTGACATAATGTGTAATAACAACCCATAATGCAATACATATCGATATAAAAGCATGATGCAAAATGGACGTATCAACTCCCCCAAGCTTAGACCTCGCTTGTCCTCAAGCGAAAAGCCGAAATCGAAAAATATGTCCACATGTTTAGAGATAGAGGTGTCAATAAAAAATAAAATATGGACATGAGGGCATCATGATCATTCTTAGAACAGCAACTTACATAATTCTTGTCATATGATTTCTTATGCTAGAGTAATAATTCAATCACAATTTCAAGTATGAATCGTAAACTTTATTGAAAACTAACAAACTATAATCTTAGTCATTGGAGCAATTGCAATTTATCATAACATAGGAAAGAGTCAATGTATAAGAGCTTTTTAGCAAGTCCACATACTCAACTATCATATAGTCTTTCACAATTGCTGACACTCACGCAATACTTATGGGTATGGAATTTTAATCGGACACAGAGAAAGATAGGGGCTTATAGTTTTGCCTCCCAACGTTTTACCTCAAGGGTAATGTCAACAATGATAGTTCATGAAAACTCACATCCAATTAGCCATATATAACAGGATCTTTCCAACATACTGTGCTTGCCAAAGGATATAATGTAAAAAGGAAGGGTGAAGATCACCATGACTCTTATGTAATGTAGGGGATAAAAGTAAAAGACAAGCCCTTTGTAGTGACCAGACCTCAAACGGTCCAATCTCTGTGCTCAGGTGTCATCCCTGGATCAGTAATGCTGACACCACACAGTACTTGAAGGATTTATAACAGAGTAGCAATCACACACTTATTACATCGAGTGTCTCAAAAGAGAACTTATTACAATAAATATGGCTTAAGGCCATCTAATAACAGTAACAGCGGAAGACTTGGAAGATAAGTGAGTCCATCAACTCCAACGGCATCACTGAGTATAAAACCACGACCTAAAGGCACCTTAATCGTCGTCTGAAAAGTCTGCAACATTAACATTGCAGCCCGAAACGGGTCAGCACATGGAATATGCTGGCAATGTACCACATAGAGAGTAATTGAAGAATAAGGCTATACTACATGCATATTTGGCTAGTGGAAAGCTCTATGGTTATAGTTTTGTGAAAAGCCAATTTTTCCCTACTGCAAAGGAATAAATTTTATTTAACTATCATGGTGGTTGTTAAACATTGAGAATGGTTGACAGCATTCTCAATCCCAATTAAACATCATCATTAAACAAAACCCAAAAAAAATAATTTTAGAGTAACATGATGAGATTCACATGATAATCCAGATACTAGATACTCAAGATGTCCATAACCGGGGACACGGCTAACCATAGTTTATACACTCTGCAGAGGTTTGCGCACTTTTCCCCACAAGACTCGATCTCCTCCGTTGGGATTCTCGCACTACAGGGTGTTTGAGAAAACGGATGACCGAGACATAGTCTTTTAGAAGCGCTTGCACCTTACGAACGGGTAGACCATTACACCTACTTTCCCCTACATCTGCTAGTCTACCACTGTAAAGGTTCGCACGACTTAATCAACTATGCTAGAGCCCATAGTAGCTTGTGGCTGCACACGGAAGTTTCTAGCATGAATAATCTCATGAACCCTTTGAGCCTGGGTGGCGGTCCAAAAGAAAACAGGCAATCACTGGAATACCCAGGTGCCTCAGTCCACCCAGATGTGAATTTAAGTTGCCACCTTAGATAAACCTTTAATTTAACAATCTCACATCTGTCATGGATTTCACTCACCCAATCCATGTCTACTAGCATAGCATGGCGTAATAAGCAAACGTAGAAGTAACTCCCAAAGGTTTGATAATAACAGGTAATAGGTACTACCTCAACTACTTCCCAAACCCACAATTTAATTAGATCCTAATCATGCAATGTGTGAGGATTGATCTAATGCAATAAAAAATGGGTAGTAGGAGGTATGATCGAAGTGTTACTTGCCTTGCTGATGATCCGCGAAACCTAGCGATTCGAAGTAGCAAGCGGCGCACTCCGGGTACTCTATCGCAAACAAACAAGCGTACAATAAGTACTCGACTAATGCACAGGTAAAACTCAAATAAGAGATCTAACCAGAAAGTTCAACTTAAGAACTCCGGTTGACAAAAAGAATCAAATTGAACGAAGCAACGAAAGACAAACGGTAAAAGAAACAAGCTTCATTTACTATTCTGGATCTAGGGCAATTTTTACAGTGGCAAAAACTAGTTTGAGTTGGTTAAACGGAAAGAGAGTTTCGAGACGAAACTCCAGGCGCTTGAATCACCTGATTCTGATAAACGAGCGAAAAGTTATACTAGAACAAAAAACGGATCAGGAATCGCGATCAGAAAAATCGCGGATTTAATCCGAGAAAAAGAAAATGACGAATAGATTAACGAGCGGACATTCGTTAACTGGATCTAGACGATGAACGCGTTCGTTAAAACGAACAAACGAGCGAACGCTCGCTAATTAAATAAACCTGAAAACCGATCTATTAAAAAACGAACTAAAAAAACCGAATGAAACCGACGGAAAACCGATCGGTTTTTCGAAAAAAAACCGGTGGCGGTGAAGTCAACCTCCGGCGGTGGCGGATCCGACGGGCGGCGGCTCCGGCGTCAGCGGCGGCGGCGCGACGCGGGTTGCTGCGGCGGTGGGCTAGGGCGGCAGGGCTGGCGGCTAGGGTTAGGGTTGGGGTCCGGTTGGGCCTTCCCCGGCTATTTAAAGCCGGCCGGGCCAAGTGTCCAGGTCAGACACGGCCCGGTAAGTCGGTTGCATTTTTTTAAATAGTTACGCTCAGAAAAAACAAAAGGAATACTAAACGGACTCCAAAAATCCCGAAATAAATTTTCCCTGGCTTCTAAAATCAAGCCGCACAGGATGGAGATTTATTTGGGGCCTAAATGTAATTTTGAAAAACGCGCATTTTTCCTAAATTCAAATAAAATAACAAATAAAACCAAAATAAAATCTTATTTGATTTTATTATTAAATCCTCAATATTTCTTCATTTTGGGAAAGTCATTTTATTCCCTTTCTCATATTTTGATAATAGAAATAATTGAAGATAAAATAAATAAAACCAAATGATCCTATTTTCAAAATTTGAGAAACTCAAATATGAAAATAACGAGATCCCCCCAACTCTCTCCGAGGGTCCTTGAGTTGTGTGAAATTTCTAGGATCAACCAAAATGCAATAAAATATGATATGCAATGATGATATGATGTATAACATTCCAAATTGAAAATTTGGGATGTTACAAACCTACCCCCCTTAAGATGAATCTCGCCCTCGAGATTCGGGTTGGCTAGAAAATAGGTGAGGGTGGTCCTTTAGTAATTCTTCCTCTCGCTCCCAGGTGGCTTCATCCTCCGTGTGGTGGCTCCACTAAACTTTGCAAAACTTTATAACCTTGCCGCGGGTGACTCGACTGGCATACTCTAAAATCTTGACTGGTTTCTCCTCATAGGTCAAATCATGGTCCAACTGAATTGCTTCCAGCGGCACTGTATCTCTTAGTGGTATATCAACCATCTCTGCGTGGTACTTCTTCAACCGAGAAACGTGGAACACGTCGTGAACTCCTGACAATCCTTCGGGCAATTCCAACTTATAGGCTACTTCTCCCATACGCTCCAAAACTTTGTATGGGCCTACAAAACATGGCGCTAACTTTCCCTTAACTCCAAAGCGCTTAACTCCTCGAAGTGGAGATACTCGAAGATAAACTTAGTCTCCGACTTCGTAAACTGTCTCCTTGCGTTTAGAATCTGCATAGCTCTTCTGCCTGGATTGAGCTACCTTGAGCCTATCGCAAATCAATTTCACTTTCTGTTCAGACTCCTTAATCAGATCCGGTCCAAACAACTGGCGGTCTCCAACTTGATCCCATGACGATGGGGTCCTGCACCTCCTTCCGTACAAGGCTTCTAAAGGGGCCATCTTCAAACTTGATTGATAGCTATTGTTGTAAGAGAACTATGCATATGGAAAATTCTCGTCCCAACTAGATCCGTAATCTAGCGCACAAGCTCTCAGCATATCCTCCAAAATCTGATTGACTCTCTTG
The DNA here is from genome assembly GCF_002162155.2 of Triticum dicoccoides. Taxonomy (NCBI): domain Eukaryota; kingdom Viridiplantae; phylum Streptophyta; class Magnoliopsida; order Poales; family Poaceae; genus Triticum; species Triticum dicoccoides. Next base: position 399,101,901 of record NC_041390.1, on the reverse strand, counting down.
GTCTGTCCATCTGTCTGCGGATGGAAAGCTGTACTGAATTCTAGCCTGGTACCCAAAGTTTCATGCAAATGATTCTAGAACTTTGAGGTAAACTGGGTTCCTCTATCTGATACAATGCTCCTTGGAACTCCATGCAGACATACGATTCTGGTCATGTATATCTTTGCCAACTTTGCACTGGTATAGGTAGTCTTCACTTGAATGAAATGAGCTACCTTTGTCAAACGATGGACTACAACCCATATTGAGTCATAGCCTGAACGAGTCATGGGTAAACCTGTAATAAAATCCATGCCTAACTTATCCCACTTCCATTCGGGTATCGGCAATGGCTGTAGCAATCCTGCTGGCTTCTGATGCTCAGCCTTTACTCTCTGACATACATCACAAACTTCTACATACTCCGCAATATCCTTCTTCATTCTGGTCCACCAGAAAGTATCGTTCAAATCCAAATACATCTTGGTATTTCCTGGGTGAATCGAATATGGTGAATCATGGGCCTCTTGCAGAATTAACTTCTTGATCTCTGAATCATTAGGCACATAAACACGGTCTTCAAACCATAAGGTATCGTGCTCATCTTCATGAAATCCCTTAGCTTTTCCTTTGCTCATTTTCTCCTTTATAGAGGCAATCTCCTTGTCAGTCTTCTGGGCTTCTCTGATCTTATCCATCAAAGTAGACTGAATCTCCAATGCTGCTACATAGCCTCTTGGTACTATTTCCAAATATAGCTCTCGGAGATTTTCGGCTAACTCCCTTGGTAAATCTCCCGTCATTAGTGTGTTGACATGGCTTTTACGACTCAATGCGTCAGCTACTACGTTAGCCTTTCCGGGGTGATAATGCAATCTCATATCATAATCCTTGATGAGCTCCAACCATCTCCTTTGCCTGAGATTCAACTCTTTCTGTGTGAAAATATACTTCAAACTCTTGTGATCCGTGTACACCTCACAATGATTTCCAATGAGAAAATGTCTCCAGGTCTTCAATGCATGCACTACGGCTGCTAACTCCAAATCATGTGTAGCATAATTCAACTCATGAGGCTTAAGCTGTCGTGAGGCATATGAAACAACTCTTCCTTCCTACATAAGCACGGCTCCAAGTCCTCGACGTGAAGCGTCGCAATACACCTCATAATCCTTGGTATGATCTGGCAAAATCAACACAGGTGATGTAACCAAACGTTTCTTCAACTCCTGGAAACTAGCCTCACATTCCTCAGTCCATATGAACTTGGTATCCTTCTTCAACAACTCCGTCATAGGCTTTGCAATCTTTGAGAAATTTTCAATGAATCTTCGGTAGTATCCTGCGAGTCCAAGAAAACTCCGAATCTCTCCAACTGTTGTTGGGGCTTCCCAATTTGTCACGGTATCAACCTTAGTGGGATCTACTGCTATACCTTCTCCAGATATAACGTGTCCGAGAAATCCAACTTCCTACAACCAAAACTAACAGTTGCTAAACTTGGCATATAACTAATGTTCTCTGAGCTTACCAAGTACCAAACGCAAATGCTCCTTATGCTCCTCTTCATTCTTCGAGTATACCAGGATATCATTGATGAACACTATGATAAACTTATCCAGAAACTCCATAAACACTTTGTTCATCATGTTCATAAAATATGCAGTTGCGTTAGTCAGACCAAATGACATAACGGTATGCTCGTGCAGTCCATACCTGGTGGTAAAAGCCGTCTTAGGTATATCCTGTTCTCGAATCTTCAACTGATGGTATCCTGATCGCAGATCGATCTTGGAAAATACCTTAGCTCCTTGCAATCGATCAAACAGATCATTGATCATTGGTAGTGGGTACTTGTTCTTGATGGTTACTTCATTCAATCCTCGATAATCAACAACCATCCTTAACGATCCATCCTTCTTCTCCACTAGAAGTACCGGCGATCCCCAAGGCGAAGAATTTGGGCGAATATATCCTTTATCCAGTAACTCCTTCATCTGCTTCTTAATCTCCACCAAATCCTTTGCGGGCATCCTATATGGTCTCTTAGATATTGGCCCTCTGCCTGGCAAAAGCTCAATCAAAAACTCAATATCTCTATCCGGTGGCATGCCTGGCAACTCCTTTGGAAATACATCAGGGACATCCTTCACTACTGGTACTTCCTCCTGCACAACTCCTGTTAAACAATTTACTTGAGTCCTTTTTGGCACATGTCGAGATACATACTTGATCCTTCTCCCTTCTGGGTGGTAAGCAAAATCGACTTACTGGCGCAATCGATGTTTCCTCCATATATCGACAACCAATCCATACACAGAATTACGTCCAATCCTTGTGATTCCAAAATGATTAAATCCGAGGGAAACACATGCCTACCTATACTCAATGGCACTTGAAAACATCCTTGGCTAGCCATATACTCCGCTCCTGGTGAGCTTACTAACATAGGTGTTCTAAGAACTTTGGTGGGCAGATTATACTTATCCACAAATCCCCTTGATATGTATGAATGCGATGCACCAGTATCAAAAAGAACGAGTGCAGTAAATGACTTAACCAAAAACTTACCGATTACTGCATCCGGTTGCTCTTCAACCTCCTCCACGTTAACGTGGTTCACCTGTCCCCTGTTGAAAGGTTTTAGCTTCTTCCCAGAGCTTCCATTGCCATTTCCATTCTGGGATTCAGGACATTCATTGGCATAATGTCCGGTCTTCTGGCACTTGAAACAAGTGACTTGGCTCAGGTCTCTCTTGGCTGGGATTGATGGGTTGGTACGGTTCTGTCCGCTGCTTCCTCCATTCCCATTACCATTCTTGGGGGCCATTATGATTGTGCGAGCTACCTCCTCCATGGGTATGCTGAAAATGTCCTCCCGGTCTAGGGGTAAAATGTGGCTTCTGCTGAGCTCCTAAATTGTTCTTCCCTTGCCCATACTTCCTCTTGTGGTTCTCAATTTGCTGCTGCTTCCCTTCAATCATGAGAGCACGATCTACCAACTCATGGTAGTTGTTGAAGGTTGCTACCATCAACTGCATGCTCAGCTCATCATTCAGCCCTTCCAGAAACTTCTCCTACTTAGCTGCATCCGTAGCTACGTCATCTGGGGCATAACGTGCTAACTTACTAAAGTCCTCCACATACTGACCAACTGTCCTTCCTCCTTGGCGCAAGTTGCGAAACTCTCGCTTCTTCATGGCCATAGCTCCTGCTGAAACATGGGCAGTACGAAAAGCCTGCTGAAACCGGTCCCATGTGACAGTGTCGATAGGGAAAGTGGTTGTGAAATTCTCCCACCATGATGTTGCGGGTCCTTCAAGCTGATGTGCGGCAAACTTCACCTTTTCCGTATCTGTGCATCCTGTGATGGTCAACTCCCTTGCTGTCTTACGGAGCCAATCATCTGCTACTATCGGCTCGGTGCTACTGGAAAACACCGGCGAATTCAGCCTAAGAAAATGGGCTAAGTGATCAACATGTGGTGGTGGTGGTGGGTTGTTGTTGTTGTTCCCCTGATTCTGATTCTGGACTAGCAACTGCATCAATGTGTTCTGCTGCTGGATCAACTGGGTGAGCTCTAGTGGGAAGGTAAATCCGGGGTCACGTCTCAGAGGCATCTGAGGGTTTAGAAAAGATGAGATTTTAGAATAGAGAGGGGTCTAGAGAGAAAACACTACCCATATGCACATGAGGCAAAAGCAAACAATTCACTTCATTTAATCAACAAGGGCATACAATCGATCTAACTATCGCAAAAGTGCTCAGACTACTATATTTACATGGTGGAATACTACTACAGTTGGGGTGGTCTACTAGAAATATTCTTTGGTTGCAGACTCCATTATATCTGCTCCAGCTTCATCAACATAGTCATCATCACTATCATCTGGATCCGAGTCGGTGTCGTCAATGATGATGTAGTCTTCCGGGCGAATCTCCTTGGGTTCTTCGTCTTCTTCTACTGGTGTAGGGCCTCCCATAAATATTCCGATCTTCATTGTTAAGTCGGCATTCTTATCCACGAGTACTTCAATTTCCTCTTCATAATCTTCACGTGTAGCCTTGAGTTCTTCCTCCAGTTCCTTGATTCTTGTCCTTGCCTTCTTCAGATCTATCATGTTGGCGCACATCTGGTTCTCCTGACGTCGAATGTGCTGGTTTAACTCCTGGATAAAAGCTGCAATTGATCTATCCTTCCTGGTGCTGATCATCTCCTAGTGCTCATCTCGGCGCCCACAAATCTGGTAGATAGTATCCTTGAGATCATTGCGGTAAACTTCTCCAATGCGTCCCATGGCGATGTGAGCTGCCATGCTCTTTCCTAGACTCCAAGTTGGTGCATCAAAATAAAACTCTATGGGCTCAGTGACTGGCATGAACGTCCTTCCTGGAACTTGAACTTGAATCATCCAGCGCTCCTCTTCAGGTAAAGTGGCGTTGTAGGTCCCGGTGAAGCTTGGTACTCCTATGTTCAGGTATCTAGTGACTTCCTTCAAGTGACATCCAAAGGGTGTATCTTCATCCGGTTGCGTGAACTTGTTCCTTGCATCCGCCATCCTAAAAGAGTATAAAAGATGAGAAGTCAGAAAGAGAAGAGAGTGAGTAGTGATCTAGGTCTTTTAGCTTAGTGGTCGTGTCCTACAGTCAGCGTGTGCTCTGATACCATCTTCTAGCAACCAGACCTCAAACGGTCCAATCTCTGTGCTCAGGTGTTATCCCTGGATCAGTAATGCTGGCACCACACAATACTTGAAGGATTTATAACAGAGTAGCAATCACACACTTATTACATCGAGTGTCTCAAAAGAGAACCTATTACAATAAATATGGCTTAAGGCCATCTAATAACGATAACAGCGAAGGCTTGGAAGATAAGTGAGTCCATCAACTCCAACGGCATCACTGAGTATAGAACCACGACCTAAAGGCACCTTAATCATCGTCTGAAAAGTCTGCATCATTAACATTGCAGCCCGAAACGGGTCAGCACATGGAATATGCTGGCAATGTAACACATAGAGAGTAATGGAAGAATAAGGCTATACTACATGCATATTTGGCTGGTGGAAAGCTCTATGGTTACAGTTTTGCGAAAAGCCAACTTTTCCCTACTGCAAAGGAATAAATTTTATTTAACTATCATGGTGGTTGTTAAACATTGAGAATGGTTGACAGCATTCTCAATCCCAATTAAACATCATCATTAAACAAAACCCAACAAAATTAATTTTAGAGTAACATGATGAGATTCACATGATAATCCAGATACTAGATACTCAAGATGTCCATAAACGGGGACACGGCTAACCATGATTAGTTTATACACTCTGCAGAGGTTTGCGCACTTTTCCCCACAAGACTCGATCTCCTCCATTGGGATTCTCGCACTACAGGGTGTCTGAGAAAACGGATGACCGAGACATAGTCTTTCAGAAGCGCTTGCACCTTACGAACGGGTAGACCGTTACACCTACTTTCCCCTACATCTGCTAGTCTACCACTGTAAGAGTTTGCACGACTTAATCAACTATGCTAGAGCCCATAGTAGCTTGTGGATGCACACGAAAGTTTCTAGCATGAATAATCTCATGATCCCTTTGAGCCTGGGTGGCGGTCCAAAAAAAACAGGCAATCAACTGGAATACCCAGGTGCCTCAATCCACCTAGATGTGAATTTAAGTTGCCACCTTAGATAAACCTTTAATTTAACAATCTCACATCTGTCATGGATTTCACTCACCCAATCCACGTCTACTAGCATAGCATGTCATAATAAGAAAACGAAGAAGTAACTCCCAAAGGTTTGATAATAACAAGTAATAGGTACTACCTCAACTACTTCCCAAACCCATAATTTAATTAGATCCTAATCATGCATTGTGTGAGGATTGATCTAATGCAATAAAAACTGGGTAGTAGGAGGTATGATCAAAGTGTTACTTGCCTTGCTGATGATCCGCGAAACCTAGCGATTCAAAGTAGCAAGCGGCGCACTCCGGGTACTCTATCGCAAACAAACAAGCATACAATAAGTACTCGACTAATGCACAGGTAAAACTCAAATAAGAGATCTAACCAGAAAGTTCAACTTAAGAACTCCGGTTGACAAAAAGAATCAAATCGAACGAAGCAACGAAAGACAAACGGCAAAAGAAACAAGCTTCGTTTACTATTATGGGTCTAGGCAATTTTTACAGTGGCAAAAACTTGTTTGAGTTGGTTAAACAGAAAGAGAGTTTCGAGACGAAACTCCAGGCGCTTGAATCGCCTGATTCCGATAAACGAGCGAAAAGTTATACTAGAACGAAAAACGGATCAGGAATCGCGATCAGAAACATCGCGGATTTAATCCGAGAAAAAGAAAATGACGAACAGATTAACGAACGGACGTTCGTTAACTGGATCTAGACAATGAACGCGTTCGTTAAAATGAACGAACGAGCGAACGCTCGCTAATTAAATAAACCAGAAAACCCGATCTATTAAAAAAAAGAACTAAAAAACCGAACGAAACCGACGGAAAACTGATCTGTTTTTTGAAAAAAAAACAGTGGCGGCGAGGTCAACCTCCGGCGGTGGCGGATCCGGCGGGCGGCGGCTCCGGCCTCAGCGGCGACGGGCGGCACGGGGCGGCGGCGGGCTAGGGCGGCGGGGCTGGCGGCTAGGGTTAGGGTTGGGGTCCGGCTGGGCCTTCCCCAGCTATTTAAAGCCGGCCGGGCCAAGTGTCCAGGTCGGACACGCCAGGTAAATCGGTTGCGTTTTTTAAATAGTTACGCTCAGAAAAAAAACAAAAGGGGAATACTAAACGGACTCCAAAAATCCCGAAATAAATTTTCCCTCGCTTCTAAAATCAAGCCGCACAGGATGCACATTCATTTGGGGCCTAAATGCAATTTTGAAAAACACGCATTTTTCCTAAATTCATATAAAATAACAAATAAACCAAAATAAAATCTTATTTGATTTTATTATTAAATCCTCAATATTTCTTTATTTTGGGAAAGTCATTTTATTCCCTCTCTCATATTTTGATAATAGAAATAATTGAATATAAAATAAATAAAACCAAATGATCCTATTTTCAAAATTTGAGAAACTCAAATATGAAAATAACGAGATCCCCCCAACTCTCTCCGAGGGTCCTTGAGTTGCGTGAAATTTCTAGGATCAACCAAAATGCAATAAAATATGATATGCAATGATGATCTGATGTATAACATTCCAAATTGAAAATTTGGGATGTTACACCCTTCGCAGAGGGAAGCAGAGGTTGTCATGCGCTTTTATGGTTTGATGCACAAAATCTTAGTGCGAAAGAACGTCACTTTATATTGCCACTTGTGATATGGACCTTTATTATGCAGTCTGTCGCTTTTATTTCTTTCCATATCACACGATTGTATAAAGTTTATTTTCTCCCACACTAATAAGTCATACATATTTAGAGAGCAATTTTTATTGCTTTGCACCGATGACAACTTACTTGGAGGATCTTACTCAATCCATAGGTAGGTATGGTGGACTCTCATGGCAAAACTGGTTTAAGGGTATTTGGAAGCACAAGTAGTATCTCTACTTGGTGCGATGAATTTGGCTAGCATGAGAGGGAAAGGCAAGCTCAACCATGTTGGATGATCCATGACAATATAATTTATCTCAGATGTAAGAAAACATAACCCATTATGTTGTCTTCCTTGTCCAACATCAACTCTTTAGCATGTCATATTTTAATGAGTGCTCACAATCATAAAAGATGTCCAAGATAGTATATCTATATGTGAATACCTCTCTTTCTTTATTACTTCCTATTAATTGCAATGATGACCAAAACTATGTTTGTCAACCTTCAACAACTTTTATTCATCATACTCTTTTCTATGTGAGCTCATTACTCTCCATAAGACTCAGATGATCTCTTTGTTTCTTTTTATTTCTTCCTCTTTTCTTTTGTTCCCTTAGGATCATGGCAAAATAATTAAGCCCTTGACTCAAGACTAATCTTTATTATATAGCTCACGGACTCGATTACATAGAGGAATCATAAAGCAAAACTCACAACTATATCATACTAAGAACTTTTATTCTACTAGATCAAGATATTACCAAAAGGGTTGAACTAAGAAAAACGGTAAAGGTAAAAGTGATGGTGATACGGCACCGGGGCACTCCCCCAAGCTTGGCAGTTGCCAAGGGAAGTGCCCATACCAGATACTCAATTCTTCTTTATTGGTGGAGACAGTGGTGATTTTGTTGATGGCCTAGGCTTGTCGTCCTTCTTCCAAGGCATAGGCTCACCATCATAGAAGGATGACCGAGTCTTCTGAAACCTCAAATCTGCAGCCAAACTCATCCTCATGAATCTATATTCATACTCACAATTTTGATTTTGCAGGTCATAGATCTGGGCTTGGAGGTGCTCGTTTTTCTCATGAAGCTTGAAGATGGCCCCAACGTCCTTGACGTCCACCTTGTGGTTGTTGGTGAACTCCGTGATCATAATGTGATTGGAATCGAGTCCACGCTCCACCATCTCCTAACACTTGAAAACTTCTTGCTCCAATGCCTCGAGCCTTTCCTCCATGCTTCCGGTTTTCCTTGGTCCCTCAGCATCGCAGATGTGCAACAACCCCTCCCGCATCTCAATGGTTTGAGGGTGTTGTAGCACTTCTGCAAGGTAGGGGTTGGTGACCTTCTCGAAGAACTAGTCCTTGGGGGGCTTGAAGATGACATGACGACCTGGATCTATCAGAAAAACAGCTCGAAACAAAAACAGGGGATTTTTGCGTGATACGGGAGTCAAAACCTCTAGGATATTATATAATGAATTTTTACCGACAAAAATATGTGTCGTGTAAGAAAACAGAGTCCGAAGAGCACACGAGGTGCCCACGAAGTAGGGGGGCGTGCCCTCCACCCTCGTGGAGCCCTCGTGTCCTTCCCAGACTACTTCTTATTTTTCTATTTTTCTAAATATTCCAAAACGGAGAAATATTGCCTTAAAAACTGTTTTGGAGTCGGTTTACTTACCCTACCACATACCTATTCCTTTTTGGAGTCTGAAACGTGCCGGAAAGTGTCCCTTATGTATTCCTCCGGGGTTACGGTTTCAATAACATTGGTTTCAACATTTATGGGATTACCTAAGATATAATGTTTGATTCTTTGACCGTTCACCACCTTCGGATTTGTGCCTTCGAAGTTGTTGATTTTTATGGCACCGGAACGATAGACCTCCTCGATAACGTAAGGACCTTCCCATTTAGAGAGAAGTTTTCCTGCAAAAAATCTTAAACAAGAGTTGTATAGCAATACATAATCACCTACATTAAACTCACGCTTTTGTATTCTTTTGTCATGCCATCTTTTAACCTTTATTTTAAACAACTTGGCGTTTTCATAGGCTTGGGTTCTCCGTTCATCAAGTGAGCTAATATCAAATAACCTCTTCTCACCGGCAAGTTTAAAATCATAATTGAGCTCTTTAATAGCCCAATATGCCTTGTGTTCTAGTTCGAGAGGTAAGTGACATGCTTTTCCATAAACCATTTTATACGGAGACATACCCATAGGATTTTTATATGCAGTTCTATAGGCCCATAATGCATCATCAAGTTTCTTGGAACAATTTTTTCTAGATCTACTAACAGTCTTTTGCAAAATTAATTTGAGCTCTCTATTATTCAATTCTACTTGACCACTAGACTGTGGGTGATAAGGAGATGCAATTCTATGATTAACATCATATTTAGCAAGCATTTTACGGAAAGCACCATGAATAAAATGTGAACCACCATCAGTCATTAAATATCTAGGGACTCCAAATCTTGGAAAAATAACTTCTTGAAGCATTTTAATAGAGGTGTTATGATCAGCACTACTAGTTGGAATAGGTTCTACCCACTTAGTAACGTAATCAACAACAACTAAAATATGTATATATCCATTAGAGGAAGGAAAGGGTCCCATATATTCAAAGCCCCAAACATCAAATGGTTCAACAACGAGTGAATAGTTCATAGGCATTTCTTGATGTCTACTAATATTACCAATTCTTTGACATTCATTACAAGATAAGACAAACTTACGGGCATCCTTGAAGAGAGTAGGCCAATAAAAACCAGATTGCAATACCTTATGTGCAGTTCTATCTCCAGCATGGTGTCCTCCATAAGCTTCGGAGTGACACTTGCGTAGGATCTGTTCCTATTCATGCTCAGGTACACAACGTCTAATAACACCATCTACTCCTTCTTTATAAAGATGTGGGTCATCCCAAAAGTAATGCCTCAAATCATAGAAGAACTTTTTCTTTTGCTGGTATGTGAAACTAGGTGGTATAAACTTAGCAACAATGTAATTAGCATAATCAGCATACCATGGAGCAGTATTAGAAGCATTTATGACATTTAATTGCTCATCAGGAAAGCTATCATCAATAGGAAGTGGGTCATCAAGCACATTTTCTAACCTAGACAAGTTGTCTGCAACGGGGTTCTCAGCTCCCTTTCTATCAACAATATGTAAGTCAAATTCTTGTAGCAAGAGAACCCATCTAATAAGTCTAGGTTTAGCATCTTTCTTTTCCATAAGATATTTAATAGCAGCATGATCAGTGTGAATAGTTACTTTAGAATCAACAATATAAGGTCTGAACTTCTCACAAGCAAATACAACTGCTAAAAATTCTTTTTCAGTGGTAGCGTAATTTATTTGAGCATTGTCTAGGGTTTTACTAGCATATTGAATAACATTTAATTTTTTATCAACTCTTTGCCCAAGAACAGCACCTACAGCATAATCACTAGCATCACACATAATTTAAAAGGGTAAATTCCAATCAGGTGGCTGAACAATAGGTGCAGAGATTAATGCTTTCTTAAGTATTTCGAACGCTTCTACACAATCATCATCAAAGACAAATGGTATATCGTTTTGTAATAAATTAGTCAGAGGCTGAGAAATCTTTAAGAAGTCCTTAATGAACCTCCTATAAAATCCGGCATGACTAAGGAAACTTCTTATACCTTTGATGTCCTTGGGACATGGCATCTTCTCAATAGCATCAACCTTGGCTTTATCAACCTCAATACCTCTTTCAGAAACTTTGTGCCCCAAGGCAATACCTTCATTAACCATAAAGTGGCACTTTTCCCAATTCAAGACAAGATTAGTTTCTTCACATCTCTGCAAAACTCAATCAAGGTTGCTCAAGCAATCATCAAAAGAAGATCCATAGACAGAGAAATCGTCCATGAAAACCTCACAAATCTTTTCACAAAAGTCGAAGAATATAGCCATCATGCATCTTTGACAGGTAGAAGGTGCATTACATAGACCAAAAGGCATACGTCTATAAGCAAAAGTACCAAAAGGGCAAGTAAAAGTAGTCTTTGGTTGATCTTTGGCTGACACGGGTATTTGAGAGAAACCAGAATAACCATCTAGAAAGCAAAAATGTGTATGTTTGGATAGTCTTTCTAGAATTTGATCGATAAAAGGTAAGGGGTAATGATCCTTTTTAGTTGCCTTATTTAATTTGCGGAAATCAATTACCATCCTATAACCTGTAATAATTATTTGAGGAATCAGTTCATCTTTATCATTAGGAATGAAGTAATACCTCCCTTCTTAGGGACACAATGAACAGGACTTACCCACTGACTATCAGCAACGGGATAAATTATACCTGCCTCAAGGAGCTTTAGTATTTACTTTCTTACCACTTCTTTCATTTTAGGATTCAGCCGTCGTTGATGATCATGAACTGGTTTAGCATCTTCTTCCAAATTAATTTTATGTTGATATAGAGTGGGACTAATGCCCTTAAGATCATCAAGAGTATACCCAATAGCAGAACGGTGCTTCTTCAGAGTTTTCAATGATCTTTCTTCCTCATGCACTGAAATGTTAGCACTAATAATAACATGATATATCTTTTTCTCATCAAGATAATCATATTTAAGAGTATCAGGCAACGGTTTAAGCTCAAACACGAGATCACCCTTGGGTGGAGGAGGATCCCCTAGGATTTCAACAGGCAAATTGATTTTCAGAATAGGTTCCTGTTTAAAGAATACTTCATCTATTTCCCTTCTTTCATTCATAAACATCTCATTTTCATGGTCTAGCAAATATTGTTCTAAAGGATCACTAGGAGGTACGGCAATAGAAGCAAGACCAATAATTTCATCCTTACTAGGTAATTCTTCTTCACGGTGTTGTCTACTAAATTTGGAGAAATTAAATTCATGAGTCATATCATCTAAACCGATAGTAACAACATCTCTTTTGCAATCTATGGTAGCATTAACAGTGTTTAAGAAGGGTCTACCAAATATAATGGGACAAAAGCTATCTTGTGTGGAACCAAGAACAAGAAAATCAGCAGGATATTTAGTTTTCCCACACAAGACTTCAACATCTCTAACAATTCCCATTGGTGAAATAGTATATCTATTGGCAAGTTTAATTGTGACATCAATATCTTCTATCTCAGCAGGTGCAATAGCATGCATAATTTCTTTGTATAAGGAATAAGGTATTGCACTAGCACTAGCACCCATATCACATAAGCCATGATAACAATGATCTCCTATTTTAACATAAATAACAGGCATGCCTACCACATGTCTAGGTTTATCTTTAGCACAAGGTTTAGCAATGCTAGCAGTTTCATCATAGAAATAAATAACATGCCCATCAATATTATCAGACAAGAGATCTTTTACAATAGAAATATCAGGTTCAACTTTAATTTGCTCATGAGGTGTATAAGTTTTAATATTGCTTTTACGAACCACAGTTGAAGCTTTAGCATGATCCTTTATCCTAATAGGAAAAGGTGGTTTCTCAACATAAGAAGTAGGCACAATAGGATCATTATAAGTGACAATCTTTTCTTCAACTTTAATAGGTGCAACCACTTTTACTTCTATGGGAGGATGATATTTAAACCACTTCTCCTTGGGGATATCAACATAAGTAGCAAAAGATTCACAGAAAGAAGCTACTATCTCAGAATCAAGTCCATATTTAGTGCTAAATTTACGGAAAACATCAATATCCATAGAACATTTAACACAATCAAACCTATGTGTCATACCTGACTCCTTACCTTTGCCGAGGTCCCAATCTTCAGAGTTGCGTTTAATTCATTCCAATAAATCCCATTTGAATACAATAGTCTTCATCATAAAAGAGCCAACACAAGAAGTATCAAGCATGGTGCGATTGCTATCAGAAAGCCGAGCATAAAAATTTTGAATAATCATTTCTCTTGAGAGGTCATGATTGGGGCATGAATATAACATTGATTTAAGCCTCCCCCAAGCTTGAGCGATGCTTTCTCCTTCGCGAGGCCAAAAATTATATATATAATTGCGATCACGATGAACAAGATGCATAGGATAAAACTTCTGATGAAATTCCAATTTCAATCGTTTGTAGTTCCATGACCCCATATCATCACATAGCCTATACCATGTCGATGCATCTCCCTTCAAAGATAAAGGGAAGACCTTCTTCTTAACAACATCTCCGGGTACACCTGCAAGCTTAAATAATCCACAAACTTCATCCACATATATTAGATGCTCATCAGGATATTTTGTTCCATCTCCTAAAAAGGGATTAGCTAGCAGTTTTTTTATCATACCCGAAGGAATTTCAAAGCAGACATTTTCATTTTCAGTAGGTTCAGTAGGTTGAGGAGCAACTCTTTGTTCTACTGCTCGGGGTGAAGATACCCCGAACAAGCCCCTCAGAGGATTACTTTCCATAGTAACAAGTGACAGTAAATTTCAGCACACTATATAATTTTTTTTCTTACCAAATTCCACCTACCAAAGGCTCTTCACTCCCCGACAACGGCGCCAGAAATCCTTCTTGCTACCTCTTGAGCACTGCGTTGGTTTTCCTCGAAGAGGAAGGGATGATGCAGCAAAGTAGCGTAAGTATTTCCCTCAGTTTTTGAGAACCAAGGTATCAATCCAGTAGGAGGCTACACGCCAGTCCCTCCTACCTGCACAAAACAAATAAATCCTCGCAACCAACGCGATAAGGGGTTGTCAATCCCTACATGGCCACTTACGAGAGTGAGATATGATAGATATGATAAGATAATATTTTTGGTATTTTTGTGATAAAGATGCAAAGAAAAATAAAAGCAAAGTAAAAGGAAAGGAAATAACTAAGTATTGGGAGATTAATATGATGACGATAGACCCGGGAGCCATATGTTTCACTAGTGGCTTCTCTCGAGAGCATAAGTATTCTATGGTGGGTGAACAAATTACTGCTGAGTAATTGACAGAATTGAGCATAGTTATGAGAATATCTAGGTATGATCATGTATATAGGCATCACGTCCGAGACAAGTAGACCGACTCCTGTCTGCATCTAGTACTATTACTCCACTCATCGATCGCTATCCAACATGCATCTAGAGTATTAAGTTAATGAAAACAGAGTAACGCCTGAAGCAAGATGACATGATGTAGAGGGATAAACTCATGCAATATGACGAAAACCCCATCTTGTTACTCTCGATGGCAACAATACAATACATGCCTTGCTGCCCCTACTGTCACTGGGAAAGGACACCGCAAGATTGAACCCAAAGCTAAGACTTCTCCCATTGCAAGAAAGATCAATCTAGTAGGCCAAACCAAACTGATAATTCGAAGAGACTTGCAAAGATAACCAATCATACATAAAAGAATTCAGAGAAGATTCAAATATTGTTCATAGATAAACTTGATCATAAACCCACAATTCATCGGTCTCAACAAACACACCGGAAAAAGAAGATTGCATCGAATAGTTATCCACAAGAGAAGGGGGAGAACATTGTATTGAGATCCAAAAAGAGAGAAGAACCCATCTAGCTACTAACTATGGACCCGTAGGTCTGAGGTGAACTACTCACACTTCATCGGAGGGGCTATGGTGGTTATGTAGAAGCCCATCGTGATCGATGCCCCCTCCGGCAGAGCTCCGGAACAGGCCCCAAGATGGGATCTCGTGGATACAGAAAGTTACGGCGGTGGAATTAGGGTTTTGGCTCTGTCTCTGATCGTTTGGGGGTACGTAGGTATATATAGGAGGAAGGAGTACGTCGGTGGAGAAATAGGGGGCCCACGAGGGTGGAGGGCGCGCCTGGGGGGGTAGGCGCGCCCCCTACCTCGTGGCCTCCTCTTTTGTGTCTTGATATAGGGTCCAAGTCTCCTGGGTCTTGTTCGTTGAGAAAATCACGTTCCCGAAGGTTTCATTCCGTTTGGACTCCGTTTGATATTCCTTTTCTTCGAAACCCTAAAACAGGCAAAAAACAACAATTCTGGGCTGGGCCTCCGGTTAATAGGTTAGTCCCAAAAATAATATAAAAGTGGATAATAATTCCCAATAATGTCCAAAACAGTAGATAATATAGCATGGAGCAATAAAAAATTATAGATACGTTGGAGACGTATCAATGTCCGGTGCTCCCTGGGCAACTAGGGTCTATGCCAACCCGATGTCTGGCCCATCCAGTGTGCCCTGAGAACGAGATATGTGTATCTCCTATCGGGATTTATCGGCACATCGGGCAGTCTTGCTGGTCTTGTTTAACCATTGTCGAAATGTCTTGTAACCGGGATTTCGAGACTGATCGGGTCTTTCCGGGAGAAGGAATATCCTTCGTTGATCGTGAGAGCTTATAATGGGCTAAGTTGGGACACCCCTGCAGGGTATAAACTTTCGAGAGCCATGCCCGCGGTTATGTGGCATATGGGAATTTGTTAATATCCGATTGTAGAGAACTTGACACTTGACTTAATTAAAATGAATCAACCACGTGTGTAGCCGTAATGGTCTCTTTTCGGCGGAGTCCGGGAAGTGAACACGATTTTGTGTTATGTTTGAACGTAAGTAGTTTCAGGATCACTTCTTGATCACTTGTAGCTTCACGACTGTTGCGTAGCTTCTCATCTTACTCTTATTTGCGTATGTTAGCCACTATATTTGCTTAGTGCTTGCTGCAACTCCACCTCATTACCCTATCCTACCCATAAGCTTAAATAGTCTTAATCTCGTGGGTGTGAGATTGCTGAGTCCTCGTGACTCACGGATACTTCCAAAACAGTTGCAGGTGCCGATGATACCAGTGCAGGTGATGCTACCGAACTCAAGTGGGAGTTCAATGAGGACCTTGGTCGTTACTATGTGTTGTTTCCTGATGATTAGTAGTGGAGCCCAGTTAGGACGATCGGGGATCTAGCATTTGGGGTTTATCTTCCTTTTCATTTGGATTTGACCGTAGTCAGTCTATGTGTGTATTTTGGATGATGTATGAATTATTTATGTATTGTGTGACATGGCGAGTGTAAGCCAACTCTATTTATCCCTATCTTGTTCATTACATGGGATGTTTATGAAGATGACCCTTCTTGCGACAAAACCACTATGCGGTTATGCCTCTAAGTCGTGCCTCGACACGTGGGAGATATAGCCACATCGTGGGCGTTACACTGACTTCCAGCCAATGGATAATCAAGGAGATGAAGACAAAGACGCGCGGGATGACCTGGAGGCTTCGACCTGCCAAGACTAGAAGTCTTAATTCATGAGCCGGTTTCTGTGTATCTCAAAAACACCTTATTGTTTTGCGGCCGTATGATGCCTTGTAATAGGCTATTTTCAACAATCCTGGTTTGTCACGCCATCGTGCGTGTTTATTTGCATAACATTGCCGATCCATTATTCGAAAACCCGCCACTTATGCTTATAATATCATTGATTATGCATACCATGCTTATCATTTCTCATTGGGCATAAGTAGATAACAAGTGCCCTGTCGGTTTACCCCAGGGCGGGTCACAATATCCCATATAAAAACCACTGATGACTAAATAGTCAATAACCAGGATCGGTTTATAAAAACCTCATATAATCACAACAAAATAAATATCATACCTGTGATATTTGTTCACACTGTCGGCTTATCATGCGTCGTGTAGTAAGGGTCATAGCTCAAAGATTGAGAGCACAACGCCCTGTTCAATTTATTCATACTGCCGGCTTACAACGCCATATGCAGCAAGGGGTAACATCCCAAAGCTTATTAGAGCCAGTACTCCAGGCACATAATCATCACACACTAGCGACTTAAAGCCCAAAACCGGGCCGGGTTAATAAAACACCGAATAGATTCATATATGAACCATAAGGCAACCTGGCCCTAACCAGTTTTTCAACCATGTATCAACACGGCACAAAAGATGAACCTCAAAAAATGTTCAAACCAAACATAAACCAGAAAAAACAAGGCATTCATAGGTTGCCAAGCCTCAATGTCAAGTGCTTTTCAAGGGCCACACAACCGTTGAGTTAAACCTTAATTCAAACCCGTAAGCCGGACCTCACATGACCAATTGTCGTTTTAACTTTGACAAATTCAGGGTTTTTATAAGATTGATTGTCAAGAGTACGGCGAGTCATTCCAGGATTACCTGGTCGGAGTGGCAGGCAAACAAAGGCAGGATAACCCGGATTTTTTTGGTGAATACACCTGGAGTCCAAGCCTATTACAAGGGACAACAAAGCTATGTTCATGAACAAGGAGCCCCCAAGTAATATTTCATTCCAGACGTATAAGCCAGATTAATAGGGTAGTCATACCTATGCTCAATTAGCAGGAAGCCCCCAGGTGATCGTATGAAGGGACAATAAAGACTCATATTCTCAGAAATGAAATGATAGAGGTCCTGAATTATCAGGGATGTCGGCTTTATTATATTTGATATAATATATACATGGACAAAGTATGTACATCACAAGAGCCGGTGGCTCAGGTGTAATAAGGCCGAAGATGAGCAATATTCCACGACCGGTGGGTCTCCTCCTCCGACGTGCGTGAGTCCTTGTGGTCTCGAACATTGATAAGGTAGTATGACCCGTTGTTTAGATTTTTGCTGGCCACAAAGGGCCCTTCCCAAGGTGGGGATAGCTTGTGCATGTCAGTTTGATCCTGGATGAGCCGGAGCACCAAATCTCCTCCTTGAAAGGTCCTGGTTTCAACCCGACGGCTATGATAATGATGCGGATCTTGCTGGTAAATCACCGAACGAGCTGCCGCACGGTCATGCTCCTCATCCAACAGGTCAAGAGCATCTTGATGTGCTTTTTCATTATCAGCTTCAACATAAGCCGCCACACGGGGCGAGTCGTGACAGATGTCACTAAGGAGAACCGCCTCTACTCCGTAAACCATGAAGAAATGTGTGTAGACCGTAGATCTGTTGGGGGTAGTATTGATACTCCATAACACTGAGGGTAATTCCTCCACCCAACAACCCGGCGTCCTCTGTAAAGGGACCATAAGTCGGGGCTTGATGCCTCTTGAAATTTCTTGATTGGCTCTTTCAGCTTGGCCATTGGACTGGGGGTGAGCCACTAATGATACATCAAGACGAATATGCTCGTGTTGACAGAATTCTTTCATAGCACCCTTGGACAGATTGGTGCCATTATCAGTTATAATGCTGTGAGGAAAGCCAAACCAGAAAATCACCTTTTTAATGAAGTGAACCGATGTTGCCGCATCATACTTACTGATCGGCTCTGCTTCAACCCACTTTGTGAATTTGTCAACTGCCACCAAAAGGTGGGTCTTTTTATCTTTGGACCTTTTGAAAGGTCCAACCATATCCAGCCCCCAGACTGCAAACGGCCAAGTAATTGGAATCATCCTCAATTCTTGAGCCGGTACATGAGCTCGTTTTGAAAATTTCTGACACCCACCACATTTACTGACCAAATCCTCTGCATCAGCATGAGCGGTCAGCCAATAAAACCCATGACGGAAAGCCTTGGCTATGAGGGACTTAGAGCTGACATGATGACCACAATCTCCTTCATGAATCTCTCATAGAATCTCACAGCCTTCCTCAGGAGAAACACAATGCTGAAACACCCCCGTGGCACTGCAATGATGCAACTCTCCATTGACAATAGTCATTCACTTAGACCGTCGGGTTATCTGCCTGGCCAAAGTTTCATCTTTAGGCAATTCGCCCCGGGTCATATAACCCAAATATGGAACTATCCAATCAGGAATAGCATGAAGAGCTGCCACCAATTGCGCCTCCAGGCAGGAATAGCAAGATCCTCCTCCGTAGGCAATTTGACTGAAGGGTTATGCAGAATATCAAGGAAAACATTAGGTGGTGCTGGCTTACACTGGGACCCTAGCCGGCTCCTCATTTTTCCTGCGATCAACATGTTCCACTTGATAGCCTTTGAAATGACCAGCAATAGCATCAACCTCCCAGCGGTAAGCTGCCATGTGTGGGTCTTTAGAATCCCATCCTGAGACTTGCTGAGCCACCAAATCTGAGTCGCCAAAGCACCTCACCCGCTTAGATTCATCTCCTTAGCCATCCGAAGACCATGGAGAAAGGTTTCATACTTAGCTACATTGTTAGTACAAGGGAACATCAACCTTAAAACATAACAAAATTTATCACCTCGTGGGGAAGTCAAAACAACTTCAGCCCCCGAGCCTTCGAACTGCCTGGATCCATCAAAGTGAATAGTCCAATATGTTCTATCTCGCTTCTCCTCAGGCATCTGCAGCTCTGTCCAATCATTGATGAAATCCACAAGTGCTTGAGACTTGATGGTTGTGCGAGGCATATATATCAAACCATGGGGTCCAAGATCAATGGCCCACTTGGCTACCCGACCTGTGGCCTCTCTGTTCTAAATAATATCCCCTAAAGGAGCAGAACTAACCATAGTGATGGGATGACCAAGGAAATATTGCTTGACCTTTCGACTAGCCATGAACACCCCATATACTAGCTTCTGCCAATGCGGATACCTCTGCTTGGATTCAATAAGCACCTCGCTGATATAATAAACCGGCTGTTGAACCTGATGTGCCTTACCTGCTTCCTTCTGTTCCACCACAATCCCTACACTGACAGCTCGGCCATTGACAGCCACATATAACAACAAGGTCTCCTTATCAATAGGAGCGGCAAGGATCGGCGACTTAGCTAACTGTTTCTTCAGGGCTTCAAACGCCTAATCAGCAGCATCACTCCAGACAAAGTGATCTGTTTTCTTCATCATCTGGTACAGAGGGATAGCTTTTTCTCCCAACTACCTTATGAACAGGCTTAAGGCCGCAATACGACCCACCACACGCTGAACATCATTAATGCATGCCGATTCAGACAAAGAAGTAATAGCCTTGATTTTCTCCGGGTTAGCTTCAATGCCTCGTTCAGAAACCAAAACACCCAAGAGCTTGCCTGCTCGCACACCAAAAACACACTTGTCCAGGTTAAGCATCATCTTGTAGACCCGAAGATTGTCAAAGATCTCTTTCAAATCATCTATCAAGGTTTTCTTCTTCCTAGATTTCACAACAATATCATCCACATAAGCATGAACATTACATCCAATCTGACCACGAAGGCAATTTTGACCACACCGCTGGTAAGTCGCCTGGGCACTCTTGAGCCCAAAAGGTATAGACACATAGAAGAAGGCTCCAAAGGGAGTGATGAAGGTTGTCTTCTCCTGGTCCTTAACTGCCATCTTGATTTGATGATACCCAGAATAAGCATCCAAAAAACTCAAACACTCACAACCCACTGTAGCATCAATAATCTGATCAATACGAGGGAGAGCCAAAGGATCAACCAGACAGGCTTTATTAAGGTCTGTGTAATCCACACACATGCGCCAAGTACCATTTTTCTTAAGCAACAACACTGGGTTAGCCAACCATTCAGGATGAAAAAGTTCAATAATGAACCTAGCTGCCAATAGCCGGGCCACTTCTTCATTGATGGCCTTACGTCTCTCCTCATTAAAGCGACGAAGGAATTGCTTGACCGGTTTAAACTTTGGATCAATATTAAGAGTGTGCTCAGCGAGTTCCCTCGGTACACCTGGTATGTCTGAAGGCTTCCATGCAAAGATGTCCCGGTTTTCATGGATGAACTTGATGAGCACGCTTTCTTATTTCAGATCTAGATTAGCACTGATACTGAACTGCTTGGATGAATCGCCAGGGACAAAATCAACAAACTTAGTGTCATCTGCCGATTTAAACTTCAACAGAGGGTCATGCTCCGTGGTTGGTTTCTTAAAAGGTGTCATATCTGTCAGGTCAGCATTATCTTTGTAAAACTTCAATTCTTCCGGTGCACAAATGGACTCAGCATAGGCAGCATTGCCCTCTTCACACTCCAAGGATATCTTCTAGTTCCCATGCATTGTGACGGTACCCTTATAACATGGCATCTTATGCTCCAATAAACATAACAAGGCCTCTCCATGAACTTACCATAAGCCGGCCGCCCAAACAAAGTGTGATAAGGGCTCTTAATCTTAACCACCTCAAAGGTCAACGTCTCAACTCTGGAATCACGATCATCACCGAAAGCCACTTCCAAAGCTATCTTGCCCACTGGATATGCCGACTTACCATGCACCACACCATGAAAAACAGTGTTAGACGGCTTAAGATCCTTGCCAGTCAAACTCATACGACGAAAAGTTTCATAGTAAAGGATATTGATGCTGCTGCCTCCATCCATGAGCACCTTAGTGAACTTATAACGTCCATCCTGAGGTGCAACCACTAAAGCCAAGTGACCCGGATTGTCAACCCGGGGTCGGTGATCCTCACGGCTCCAAAGAATAAGATGTTCAGACCATCGCAAGTAACGGGGAATCGTCGGCTCAACTGCGTTCACCGCCCTTTTATGAATCTTCCGGTATCGTTTACATAAACTCGTGGTGAACACATGATACTATCCACTATTCAACTGCTTTAGCTTACTCTAATAACCAGATTGTTGTTGCTGATTCCCTTGACCAGACTGTTGATTAAAACCACCTTGATTGCATTGGCCCTGGAAACCAGAGTTTGAATCGCCACCACCAAAGCGAGGCCTGTGAGAGCCGGATCCTGAGCCGCCATTCAGGCCATGATTGTTCTGGAAAAAATTGGAATTTCCATACTCCCTCATGATGAAGAAATCCTTCCACAGATGATTGGACGACTTCTCTTGCGTACCATGCTTTGGACAAGACTGATTCATCATCGCCTCAATATTAAATTTTGGCCCTCCAAGCCGGGGTGCTTTCCCTTGCGACGCTGATTATTATTCTGCGTATTGGTGTTAGCCACAAAATCTAAATTGCCATCAGCCTTGCGCTTACCGTTGCCACTTTGACCCGCTGTATTATACTCATGCCCCTTCGTATTGCCGCTCTTCTTCCCCTTACCCACCTTCTCTTCATCAGAGTCGGGGTCTTTGGTACTATCAGAGTCGGCATATTTGACGAGAGCCGCCATGAGCTTCCCCATGTCATTGCAATGGCGTTTAAGCCGCCCTGGTTTCTGCTTAAGGGGAAGGAAACAACAATTCTTCTCCAACATCAGGACTACTGAACCGGCATTGATACTGTCCGGTGAGTGTATAACAGTTGAGATCCAGCGCACCCAATAGGTTGTTGACTTGCCCTCACCTTGGACACAAGAATCCAAATCCAGGATCGACATAGGCTACTTGCACGTGTATTTAAAATTTTGGATGAAACGAGGTTTCAACTCCGCCCATGATCTAATGGAGTTAGCAGGCAACCCTTTCAACCAAGTACAAGCCGGCCCATCCAACATCATGGTGAAATACTTAGCACATCCAGCATCACTAAAATCCAGCATCTCCATGGCCATCTCATAGCTCTCAATCCAAGCCCCAGGGGGCTGATCTGCCATGTAATTAGGCACCTTACGAGGACCCTTAAAATCCTTAGGCAAATGCTCATTACGCTGAGCCGACACTAAACACGGCACACCCAAGGTTCTAGAGGTCACTCCTGCCTCCACCATTGCTGATGGATAAACCGGAGATTGTTGTTGAGCCGCCAGCTCAGCCTCCCAACGCGCCCTGCCCTGATCCACCAAAGTCTGGGCATCAACACCACCACGCACCGGATCATGCCTACGAGGTTGGTTATGGTGTTGCTCACTACTTGAAACTGTCAGCGAATCAATATGTCTACTATAACTACGGCTTGGGTGAGGGGTTGAATGAATCCGTTCACGGCTATATGAATAAGCCGCCTGCTGGGCCACTACTATCTGAAGGAGTTCTTTGGCCCTCCTCGTCTCTATCGCAGCTGGAGACATGCCTTCAACTGAGAGAGCCGCCAATTGTGACGCTGCAGCAATCATATTATCCAAAGGGTTAAAATAATGACCCGATGGTGTCAGAACATGCTGAGGCAGAGTCATATCCAAACGAGGCGGATCCATAGTACGCGGCTGAACCAGTGCTCCAGTCACGGGCGCCTGAACTGTCTGGTTCACCGCAGGCGGGTCACTGGTCCCTTGCCCCGGCGTGTTGAAAAGGTTTCTTGCATCGTACTCTAGAGGTAAGCGACTCTGGTGTCTCCTTCTCATGATGGCATTTGGAGCATTTTGATCCAAGGTAAGCCGAAAAGACTCTGCCTGAATCCGTTGTGCCTGAGCGTCCAAAGTAGCTCGCTCCATTGCCATCCTTGCGTTCTCAGCCGCCAGCTCTTCCTTGGCTTAAGCTATCTCATCTCGTAACTTCGCAACATCCACCTTATGTTGTTCTTGAGTGTCCGGGGTCACCTCCACCCCCATCAAAGTCACCAAAGCCTCCAACAACTTTGTCAGAATCTGAGCTGGTGGGCGCATAGAGCCGCTAGCACCAGCCGACACCGCAGCCATTGAGCTGGAGTTCATGGCCGCGGCGGCCGTTGAGCCAAGCGTCGGCTGTGTATTGGCCATGAAAATCACAACCATGTTCGGCGGCTCATAGGGGTCCGAAATACTGTCGCCATCAGAACAGCCCCCATGCCGGCCGTCCTGCAGTTGGTACATTGAATTGGTCTCACCGCTTGAAGATTCGCCGTCCGAGCGGACGGCCATCTCACCACCAGATACAGATCCTTCCTCAAATTCCACCCCATGGATGAAATCAACAAAGGCATGCTTCACAGCGGCTTGAACCTTGGTGGGTCGTGCATGCTGAGCCGTCTCGATGATGTCAGAGCAGGTGTCTGGATCAGGGCCCGATTTATTGATCTTGCCGATGAAGATCTGGATTCCGCCGAAGGCACTACAAAAGAGACACATCCGTGACATTTTGGGCCCAACAAAATTTTTTCCTGTCATACTTATGACATTTCTATGACGTTAATTGTGACAAAACCCGGTATCATCATAGATGTGGTGGTCTCCTACTTCTATGCCAAAAAATCATATCAGGAAATGGGCTTTTCGTCCTGGGCGGGCCGGACACGCAGCTGCATGACATTCTTTGGGCCGTCCATGACAGAAAAAACCGTGGTAGAAGCGAGGGCGAGGAAAATATCGGGGTGTTCCCGGTTATGATGGGTGGTCGGGGCCGAGCGATGCGTGTTTCTCTCGTACACGCACGTGCGTGGGTGCGAGGCATTGGGCTCTAACTGAACCCGAGCGAGGCGTTGGGTGCTAACTGAACCCGAGCGATTGCACTGTAGGCTACGCGTTACTGAACTCGAGCGATCGATCGATGGCTGTTAACTGAACCTGATCGAGCGATTCCTTCGCTACTGCTGCTAATTGAAGCCGATCGATGCTGCCTCTGGATGAACAGTGAGCGTTGCTGGGGGGTTGGATGAACAGTTCCCGATGGGGGTGGATGAACAGGACCCCGTGGTGTTGCCTCTGGACGAACAGGACCCCGATCGATTGAGCCGGTTGGGGCTGGATGAACAGGACCCCATGGAGGGCAGGATGAATAGGACCATCCCGTGGAGGGCAGGATGAACTGTAGATGGTGGAGGGCTCGATGAACAGTAGCCGGTGGAGGGGTGGTTGAACAGGAGCCCATGGAGAGGGCTGGTTGAACAGTAGCCGGAGGAGTAGCGCGCGGTGGAAGCTGGATGAACAGGAGCCCGTGGATGAACAGTCGTAGGTGGAGGCTGGAGGAGGTCGATGGTGGATGAACAGTAGCCCGTGGAGGCTGGAGGAGGTCGACGGTGGAGATGAAAAGTATCCCGTGGAGTCCCGTTTTGCAGTACGCCACACCTCTCCCAATGAACAGGACCCCCGTTTCGACCGTAGCACTCCAACAGAAGTCTGTTTCCTCCATTTTGCGGTACGCCACACCCCTCCCGATCAACAGGACCCCCGTTTCGACCGTAGGAGGTCCGTTTCCTCCGTTTTGTGGTACGCCAGACCCCTCCCGATAAATAGGATCCCGTTTCAAACGTGGCTGGTCGAACACAAGGTTGTTTCCTCTGTCCTGCCGTACGCCAGGCCTCGTTTCCATCGGTTGTTCCGTCCAAGCCCTCCCGATGAACACGATGACACATTCCGTTTCGACCCAGCCGGTTGGCTCCCCATGAACACAACGACGACACAATTTCTCCGTTCCGACCCAGCCATGTACACGAGCCCTGGCCATACGTATGCGCGAGTAGGCGCTCGAGACCCTGCCCGTATGTACATACGTGGCCGTATTTTCTTTCTTGCACACTGGCCGCTGTATGTACGTGTACATGCTACGTTTGCGCCTCTACTACGACACGTGCGCGCCTCTACATCGACCAGTATGTACGTACACATTCATGACCAGAATGACAGCGCTATGCAGGCACTTCCTTGCGTGCGAAGATGTAGCTAGTGGGTCCTAGCAGTCAGGGGGCGAATCGTTTTTTCTTTGCCCGGATGCACTTCCTTGCGTGCGAAGATGTAGTTGGTGGGTCCCAGCAGTCAGGGGGAAACGTTTTTTTCGCGAAATACGATGGCCCGTCCGGTGGGTCCCCGCTATCAGGTGGAGGAATAATTATTTTGCACGTAATAAGGAGGCACTTCCTTGTTGCGGCCGTGGACCCGGCTGTCAGCCTCTCCACGTACAGTCCACGTCCGATGGAAGCCGTACCTTGACCACGTTGACCATGCTGCGCCGAGAGCACCAGGGCGGTGGACGACAGCGAGGCCTAGGAAGGGGACGATGTGGAGCCGGGGAAGACGCGGCAGTGGAAGCCCACGCGGAGAGGCGTACGTGGGTTCACTGGTTCGACTGCAGTGTGAGGCTGCCGTCGCCGCAGGGCCTGGCCAGCGGTGGGAATAGTAGGGGCGGTGAGGCCTCCACGGCAGCACAGCTAACCACAGGAGGCAGGAGCATGCGGCACGACCGGCGCTGCTTTGGGCGGCTGGAGCAACAAGACCAGTGGTTGAAGAAGCACTACGGTCGTTGGATGGACATCGTATGGTCACTAGAGCTAGAATCGTTCATATTGACTAAGTTGACAAAGCACTCCGTCCCCGTCAACTTAGTAGGCCCACAAGTCATCCTCCCACAAAGGTAGGTCCCAACCAGCAGGGGGAGTATTCATTTTTTGTGCGTAATAAGGACGCACTTCCTGTGGGGCCGAGCTAACAGCGGGGGGGAACGTTTTTTCGTGCAATATGGTGGCTCGTCCGGTGGGTCCCAGCAGTTAGGGGCAAATGTTTTTTTCGTGAAATACGGTGGCCCGTCCGGTGGGTCCCTGCTGTCAGGTGGAGGAATCATTATTTTCCGCGTAATAAGGAGGCACTTCCTTGCTGCCGTCGTGGACCCAGCTGTCAGCCTTTCCATGTACAGTCCACGTCCGTTGGAAGCTGTTCCTTGACCACGTTGAGCACGCCGCGCCGAGAGCACCAGGGCGGTGGACGACGGCGAGGCCTAGGAAGGGGACGACACAGAGCCGGGGAAGGCGCGGAAGTGGAAGCCCACGCGGAGAGGAGTACGAGGGTTCACTGGTTCGGCCGCGGTGTGAGGCTGCCGTCGCCACGGAATAACAGGGGGTGTGGGTGAGTAGAGGGATGGCCTGGCCAGAGGTGGGAGTAGTAGGGGCGGTGAGGCCTCCCTGGCATCATAGCCGGCCACGGGAGGCAGGAGCACGCGACACAACCGGCGCTGCTTTGGGCGGCTGGAGCAAGAAGACCGGAGGTTGAAGAAGCACTACGGCTGTTGGATGGACATCGTACGGTCACTGCAGCTAGAATCGTTCATATTGACTATGTTGACGAAGCCCTTGGTACGCGTCAACTTAGTAGGCCCACAGGTCAGCTTCCGAAACGGTGCGCCCCAGATGTCAGGGGGAGGAATCATTTTTTGGGCGGGTGAAGCTAGAATATCCGAGATTGACGAAGAAGCACGGCATCCGTTGGATGGACATCCAACAGCCACTGCTGCTAGAACCGTGTGTTGACTATAATAAGTTCACAAAGCCTTGCATACACGTCAACTTCTTTTTTTAGGGGACGCGTCAACTTAGTAGGCCCACAAGTGTGTGGGAGAGAACTTACAGCCCATTTGTGATTTGTAAGAATGTACAACCCTTTTTTGAATTCTAATGGAATTTACTACAACCCATTTACAGTTTGTTAAAAGTACATCCCATTTTCTAGCTAGGACAACGATTAATAATTTCAACCAACCATTCAAGATAGAACTCAATAAAATTTCCCACATTCTGATGGGATCCGAAATATTTTTATCCCGAAATTTCTAGTCAGATTAAATATAAATTTGTATTACATAAAAATCTAACGAAACATTGCATGCGCAATAATTAAAAATTAATATTTTCAAAATCCATAAATAATATTTTATAAACTAATTCCGTGCTTGGTGCATTTTTTATAGTTACTGCCCAATTTTTATAATTACATCCCATTTATTATTTTTTAAAGCCCATTTTCCTATTAAGCCTAATGCATCCCTCCTAGGAAAGATTTGTAGCCCAGCGGGGCGGAGAATAACAAGTTAACCTTGCGTGGGTATTCCTCAAAAAACGTATAGTTGGGTGATGCGTCTCCAACGTATCTATAATTTTTGATTGTTCCATGCTATATTATCTTCTGTTTTGGACATTATTGGGCTTTATTATTCACTTTTATATTATTTTTGGGACTAACCTATTAACCGGAGGCCCAGCCCAGAATTGCTGTTTTTGCCTATTTCAGAGTTTCGCACAAAAAGAATATCAAACGGAGTCCAAACGGAATGAAACCTTGGGAACATGATTTTCGGAACGAACATGATCCAAGAGACTTGGACCCTATGTCAAGCAACCAACATGGAAGCCACGAGGTAGGGGGCGCGCCTACCCCCAGGCGCGCCCTCCACCCTCATGGCCCCCTTGTTGCTCCATTGACGTACTCCTTCCTCCTATATATACCTACGTATCCCCAAACGATCAGGGAAGGAGCCAAAACCCTAATTCCACCGCCATAACTTTCTGTATCCACGAGATCCCATCTTGGGGCCTGTTCCGGAGCTCCGCCGGAAGGGGCATCGATCACGGAGGGCTTCTACACCAACACCATAGCCTCTTCGATGATGTGTGAGTAGTTTACCTCAGACCTTCGGGTCCATAGTTATTAGCTAGATGGCTTCTTCTCTCTTTTTGGATCTCAATACAATGTTCTCCCCCTCTCTCGTGGAGATCTATTCAATGCAATCTTCTTTTTGCGGTGTGTTTGTTGAGACCGATGAATTGTGGGTTTATGATCAAGTCTATCTCTGAACAATATTTGAATCTTCTCTGAATTATTTTATGTATGATTGGTTATCTTTGCAAGTCTCTTCGAATTATCAGTTTGGTTTGGCCTACTAGATTGATCTTTCTTGCAATGGGAGAAGTGCTTAGCTTTAGGTTCAATCTTGTGGTATCTTTTCCTAGTGACAGCAGGGGCAGCAAGGCACGTATTGTATTGTTACCATCGAGGATAACACGATGGGGTTTTTATCATACTGCATGAATTTATCTTTATACATCATGTCATCTTGCTTAAAGAGTTACTCCGTTCTTATGAACTTAATACTCTAGATGCATGCTGGATAGCGGTCGATGTGTGGAGTAATAGTAGTAGATGCAGGCAGGAGTCGGTCTACTTCTCTCGGACGTGATGCCTACATACATGATCATACCTAGATATTCTCATAACTATGCTCAATTCTGTCAATTGCTCAACAGTAATTTGTTCACCCATCGTAAAATACTTATGCTCTTGAGAGAAGCCACTAGTGAAACCTATGGCCCCCGGGTCTATCTTCCATCATATTAATCTTCCAACACTTAGTTATTTTCATTGCCTTTTATTTTACTTTGCATCTTTATCATGAAAATACCGAAAATCTTATCTTATCATATCTATCAGATCTCACTCTCGTAAGTGATCGTGTAGGGATTGACAACCCCTTATCACGTTGGTTGCGAGGATTTATTTGTTTTGTGTAGGTGCGAGGGACTCGTGCGTTGCCTCCTACTGGATTGATACCTTGGTTCTCAAAAACTGAGGGAAATACTTACGCTACTTTGCTGCATCACCCTTTCCTCTTCAAGGGAAAACCAATGCAGTGCTCAAGAGGTAGCAAGAAGGATTTCTGGCGCCGTTGCGGGGGAGGTCTACGCAAAATTCAACATACCAAGTACCCATAACAAACCCTTATCTCCCGCTTTACATTATTTTCCATTTGCCTCTCGTTTTCCTCTCCCCCACTTCACCCTTGCCATTTTATTCGCCCTCTCTCTTTCTATACCCTCTCTCTTTCTCTATTTGCCTCTTTTTTACCCGTTCCTTGTTTGCTTGTGTGTTAGATTGCTTGCTTGTCATGATGGCTCAAGATAACACTAATTGTGTGACTTTACCAATACCAACAACAATGATTTTATTAGCACTCCGATTGCTCCTCTTACTGATGCTGAATCTTGGGAAATTAATGCTGCCTTGCTGAATCTTGTCATGAAAGATCCGTTTTCTGGCCTTCCTAGTGAAGATGCTGCTACCCATCTAAATAGCTTCGTTGATTTGTGTGATATGCAAAAGAAGAAAGATGTGGAAAATGATATTGTTAAATTGAAGCTATTTCCTTTTTCGCTTAGAGATCGTGCTAAAGCTTGGTTTTTGTCTTTGCCTAAAAATAGTATTGATTCTTGGAATAAGTGCAAAGATGCTTTTATCTCTAAGTATTTTCCTCCCGCTAAGATCATCTCTCTTAGAAACGATATTATGAATTTTAAGCAACTTAATCATGAATATGTTGCACAAGCTTGGGAGAGGATGAAATTAATGATACGTAATTGCCCAACACATGGTTTGAATTTGTGGATGATTATACAATTTTTTATGCCGGATTGAATTTTGCTTCTAGAAATCTTTTAGATTCGGCCGCGGGAGGCACTTTTATGGAAATCACTTTAGGAGAAGCTACTAAACTCCTAGATAATATTATGGTTAATTATTCTCAATGGCACACTGAAAGATCTACTAATAAAAAGTGCATGCGATAGAAGAAATTAATGTTTTGAGTGGAAAGTTGGATGAACTTATGAAATTATTTGCTACTAAGAGTGTTTCTTCTGATCCTAATGATATGCCTTTGTCTACTTTGATTGAGAATAATAATGAATCTATGGATGTGAATTTTGTTGGTAGGAATAATTTTGGTAACAACGCGTATAGAGGAAACTTTAATCCTAGGCCTTAGCCTAGTAATTCCTCTAATAATTATGGTAATTCCTACAACAATTCTTATGGAAATTTTAATAAGATGCCCTCTAAATTTGAGACTAGTGTTAAGGAATTTATGAATTCACAAAAGAATTTGAATGCTTTGCTTGAAGAGAAATTGCTTAAAGTTGATGATTTGGCTAGGAACGTTGATAGAATTTCTCTTGATGTTGATTCTTTAAAACTTAGATATATTCCTCCTAAGCATGATATCAATGAGTCTCTCAAATCCATGAGAATTTCCATTGATGAGTGCATAGAAAGAACCGCTAGGATGCGTGCTAAGAAAGATTCCTTTATAAGAGCGTGTTCTTCTAGTTTCCATGATAATAAAGATGAAGATCTAAAAGTTATTGATGTGTCCCCGATTAAATCTTTGTTTTGCAATATGAATCTTGATAATGATGGGACTGAATATGATCCACCTTTACCTAGAAGGCATTCAGAAAATACGGAGTTTTTAGATCTTGATGCTAAATTTGATAAAAGTGGGATTGAAGAGATCAAAACTCTAGATGTTAATGAACCTACTATTTTGGATTTCATGGAATTTAATTATGATAGCTTCTCTTTGATAGATTGAATTTCTATGTTGCAATCCATGCTAAATTCTCCCCATGCTTATAGTCAAAATAAAGCTTTAACCAAACATATCGTTGATGCTTTGATGCAATCTTATGAAGAAAAACTTGAGTTGGAAGTTTCTATCCCTAGAAAACTTTATGATGAGTGGGAACCAACTATTAAAATTAAAATTAAAGATCATGAATGCTATGCTTTGTGTGATTTGGATGCTAGTGTTTCCACGATTCAAAAGACTTTGTGTGATTTGTTAGGTTTCCGTGATTTTGATTATTCCTCTTTAAACTTGCACCTTGCGGATTCCACTATTAAGAAACCTATGGGAAGAATTAATGATGTTCTTATTGTTGCAAATATGAACTATGTGCCCATAGATTTTATTGTTCTTGACATAGATTGCAATCCTTCATGTCCTATTATTCTTGGTAGACCTTTCCTTAGAACGATTGGTGCAATTATTGATATGAAGGAAGGAAATATTAGATTGCAATTTCTGTTAAGGAAAGGGATGGAACACTTTCCTAGAAATAAAATTAAGTTACCTTATGTATCTATTATGAGAGCCACTTATGGATTGCCTACGACAGATGGCAATACCTAGATCTATCCTTGCTTTTTATGCCTAGCTAGGGGCGTTAAACGATAGCACTTGTTGGGAGGCAACCCAATTTTATTTTTTCCCTTGATTTTTGATCCTTTTTAGTAATAAATAATTTATCTAGCCTCTGTTTTTGTTGTGTTTTTTGTGTTTAATTAGTGTTTGTTCCAAGTAGAACCGTTGGGAAGACTTGGGGAAAGTCTTGTTAATCTTGCTGTAAAAAACAGAAACTTTAGTGCTCACGAGAACTGCTACCATTTTTATTTGGAAAGAGCTATTTAGTTAATTATTTTTGAAGATGATTAATAGATAAATTACTCACGTCCAGCAATTTATTTTAGAATTGTTGGGGTTCTAGATATTGCGCTACCTACAGATTACTACAGACTGTTTTGTTTTTTGACAGATTCTGTTTTTCGTGTGTTGTTTGCTTATTTTGATGAATCTATGGCTAGTAAAATAGTTTATAAACCATAGAGAAGTTGGAATACAGTAGTTTTAACACCAATATAAATAAATAATGATTTCATTACAGTACCTTGAAGTGGTGTTTTGTTTTCTTTCGCTAACGGAGCTCATGAGATTTTCTACTTTAAGTTTTGTGTTGTGAAGTTTTTAAGTTTTGGCTAAGGATTTGATGGATTATGGAACAAGGAGTGGCAAGAGCCTCAGCTTGGGGATGCCCATGGCACCCCCAAGATAATCTAAGGACACCAAAAAGCCAAAGCTTGGGGATGCCCCGGAAGGCATCCCCTCTTTCGTCTACTTCCATCGGTAACTTTACTTGGAGCTATATTTTTATTCACCACATGATATGTGTTTTGCTTGGAGCGTCTTGTATGATTTGAGTCTTTTCTTTTTTAGTTTACCACAATCATCTTTGCTGTACACACCTTTTGAGAGAGACACACATGATTCGTAAATTATTAGAATACTCTATGTGCTTCACTTATATCTTTTGAGTTATATAGTTTTGCTCTAGTACTTCACTTTTATCTTTTAGAGCACGGTGGTGGATTTGTTTTATAGAAAATATTGATCTCTCATGCTTCACTTAGATTATTTTGAGAGTCTTAAATAGCATGGTAATTTTCTTAAATAATCCTAATATGCTAGGTATTCAAGATTAGTAAAAAAAAACTTTCTTATGAGTGTTTTGAATACTAAGAGAAGTTTGATGATTGATGATTGTTTTGAGATATGGAGGTAGTGATCTTAAAGTTGTGCTAGTTTAGTAGTTGTGAATTTGACAAATACTTGTGTTGAAGTTTGCAAGTCCCGTAGCATGCACGTATGGTAAACGTTATGTAACAAATTTGAAACATGATGTGTTCTTTTATTGTCCTCCTTATGAGTGGCGGTCGGGGACGAGCGATGGTCTTTTCCTACCAATCTATCCTCCTAGGAGCATGCGCGTAGTGCTTGGTTTTTGATGACTTGTAGATTTTTGCAATAAGTATGTGAGTTCTTTATGACTAATGTTGAGTCCATGGATTATACGCACTCTCACCTTTCCATCATTGCTTGCCTCTTCGGTATCGTGCATTGCCCTTTCTCACATTGAGAGTTGGTGCAAACTTCGTCGGTGCATCCAAACCCCGTGATATGATACGCTCTTTCAAACATAAACCTCTTTATATCTTCCTCAAAACAGCCACCATACCTACCTATTATGGCATTTCCATAGCCATTCCGAGAGATATTGCCATGCAACTTTCCACCATCCCATTTATCATGACACGTTCATCATTGTCATATTGTTTAGCATGATCATGTAGTTGACATAGTATTTGTGGCAAAACCACCATTCATAATTCTTTCATACATGTCACTCTTGGTTCATTGCATATCCCCGTACACCGCCGGAGGCATTCATATAGAGTCATACCTTGTTCTAGTATCGGGTTGTAATCATTGAGTTGTAAATAAATAGAAGTGTGATGATCATCATTTAATAGAGCATTACCCCAATTAAAAAAGAGAAAGGCCAAAAAAGGAAGAAACGAAAAGGGAGAATGCTACTATCCTTTTTTTCCACACTTGTGCTTCAAAGTAGCACCATGACCTTCATGATAGATAGTCTCTTGTTTTGTCACTTTCATATACTAGTGGGAATTTTTCATTATAGAACTTGGCTTGTATATTCCAACAATGGGCCTCCTCAAGTGCCCTAGGTCTTCGTGAGCAAGCAAGTTGGATGCACACCCACTAGTTTCTTTTGTTGAGCTTTCATACATTTATAGCTATAGTGCATCCGTTGCATGGAAATCCCTACTCCTTGCATTAACATCAATCGATGAGCATCTCCATAGCTCATTGATTAGCCTCATTGATGTGAGACTTTCTCCTTTTTTCCTTCTACACATAACCCCCATCATTATACTCTATTCCACCCATAGTGCTATATCCATGGCTCATGCTCATGTATTGCGTGAATGTTTATAAAGTTTGAGATTACTAAAGTATGAAACAATTGCTTGGCTTGTCATCGGGGTTGTGCATGATGAGAGCATTCTTGTGTGACGAAAATGGAGCATGACTAAACTATATGATTTTGTAGGGATGAACTTTCTTTGGCCATGTTATTTTGAGAAGACATAATTGCTTAGTTAGTATGCTTGAAGTATAATTATTTCTATGTCAATATTAAACTTTTATCTTGAATCTTTCGGATCTGAATATTCATGCCACAATTAAGAAGAATTACATTGAAATTATGCCTAGTAGCATTCCACATCAAAAATTCTATTTTTATCGTTTACCTACTCGAGGACGAGCAGGAATTAAGCATGGGGATGCTTGATACGTCTCCAACGTATCTACAACTTTTGATTGCTCCATGCTATATTATCTTCTGTTTTGGACATTATTGGGCTTTATTATTCACTTTTATATTATTTTTGGGACTAACCTATTAACCGGAGGCCCAACACAGAATTGCTGTTTTTTGCCTATTTGAGAGTTTCACAGAAAAAGAATATCAAACAGAGTCCAAACGGAATGAAACTTTCGGGAACGTGATTTTTGGAACGAACATGATCCAGGAGACTTGGACCCTACGTAAAGCAAACAACAGGGAAGCCACGAGGTAGGGGGGCGCGCCCTCCACCCTTGTGGGCCCCCTGTTGCCCCACCGACGTACTCCTTCCTCCTATATATACCTACGTACCCCCAAACGATCAGGGACGGAGCCAAAACCCTAATTCCACCGCTGTAACTTTTTGTATCCACGAGATCCCATCTTGGGGCCTGTTTCGGAGCTCCGTCGGAGGGGGTATCGATCACGGAGGGCTTCTACATCAACACCATAGCCTCTCCGATGATGTGTGAGTGGTTTACCTTAGACCTTCAGGTCCATAGTTATTAGCTAGATGGCTTCTTCTCTCTTTTTGGATCTCAATACAATGTTCTCCCCCTCTCTCGTGGATATCTATTCTATGTAATCTTCTTTGCGGTGTGTTTGTTGAGACCGATGAATTGTGGGTTTATGATCAAGTTTATCTATGAACAATATTTGGATCTTCTGAATTCTTTTATGTATGATTGGTTATCTTTGCAAGTCTCTTCGAATTATCAGTTTGGTTTGGCCTACTAGATTGATCTTTCTTGCAATGGGAGAAGTGCTTAGCTTTGGGTTCAATCTTGCGGTGTCCTTTCCCAGTGACAGTAGGGGCAGCAAGACACGTATTGTATTGTTGCCATCGAGGATAACAAGTTGGTTTTTTTATCATATTGCATGAATTTATCCCTCTACATCATGTCATCTTTCTTAAAGCGTTACTCTGTTCTTATGAACTTAATACTCTAGATGCATGTTGGATAGCGGTCGATGTGTGGAGTAATAGTAGTAGGTGCAGGTAGGAGTCGGTCTACTTGTCTCGGACGTGATGCCTATATACATGATCATACCTAGATATTCTCATAACTATGCTCAATTCTGTCAATTGCTCAACAGTAATTTGTTCACCCACCGTAAAATACGTATGCTCTTGAGAGAAAGCCACTAGTGAAACCTATGGCCCCCAGGTCTATCTTCCATCATATTAATCTTCCAACACTTAGTTATTTTCATTGCCTTTTGTTTTACTTTGCATCTTTATCATAAAATACCAAAAATATTATCTTATCATATCTATCAGATCTCACTCTTGTAAGTGACCATGTAGGGATTGACAACCCCTTATCGCGTTGGTTGCGAGGATTTATTTGTTTTGTGTAGGTGCGAGTGACTCGTGTGTAGCCTCCTACTGGATTGATACCTTGGTTCTCAAAAACCGAGGGAAATACCTACGCTACTTTGATGCATCACCATTTCCTCTTCAAGGGGAAACCAACGCAGTGCTCAAGAGGTAGCACTGGGCTAGCCATTTTTATCTTGAAAAAATTAATATCTGAGCTGGATATCTGTTCTGGGCTAGACGGGCCACAACCTGCCCAGTTAATACCCTGCTCTCCTCTGAACAACAACGAAAACATTGCCAAGAAAAACTCTGTAGTGCTCACACCTCAAAACACAAATACTGCTCGAGCCGCTTGATCCCAGCTGTCGGCCGCACCTTGTGCAATTCTCTCGTTTATTGACTACATAGGTTGACAATGGTGTGGGACCGTGATGTCCGGAAACCAGGAGGAAGCAAAAAAAATAGTTGTACATAATAAGGAGGCACTTGCGTACGTACGGTTATGGCCCTAGTGGGTCCCTACTGTCAACCAGTCAAAATAAAGTCATCTCCTGAATCCTCATGTTCATTGACCATGTTAACAATGCTTGGCGCCATGGCGAGCGCAACAACTCTAAGGACGACGGAGAGGGCCTTGCGGGCCCTATGGATGGTCTGATACAGCGCCCGCTGCTCATTCAGGAAGCCAGGATCATCGAACACCTATGAGCACCTTCGAGAGACTGAGACGACACGAAACGGTAAGGCCACGCTTGGGAGCTCTGGTTTATTTCACAACTATATTAATATACAAGTGTAATTTACTCGTCATCGGAAACAACACGTAAATACAGGCGTAATGAAACCGAGGGCCCGAGGTCTGTAAGTAAAACCGGCGGGTTATGCGTGTAATTTGAGAGACCGATGTATATTTTACTAGTCGAAATCGACCAACCAAGCGCTGCGCCCGACACCATCTGCTTTTATTTACAAGCGGTTTTGGTTGGAAAACGAATATCCAATCACGGCCTAAGATGATGAGTTGGTCGGAAGATCATATGGTTCCACGTCTAACCTACCCGACTTATCGTATAGGCTATGAATGAAACGTAAGACAATGAACTTCTTAAGCACGGAAACAACAGAAGAGGATGATATTCCTAACAAGAAAATCACTGGCATTAGATGGACATGCAAAAAAATACAATGCATTATTCTTAGGAGGCACGGTGAACAGCTCATGATGTCGCATGCCACAACATTCCAAGCTCAACTTTGCAATCAAACACAACGCCTGGCATTACATAGACAATATTCAGAACAAACTATTAAAATATCTTACATAAGTCAACATTCATGTGACTATGCATCTCAGCAGAGTAAATATTTACTTCTGAACTGAAGACAGGAATAGGAAAAAACGATCGACGTTGCTCACACCAAAGGGCATCCCACTCAAAAA
Organism: Triticum dicoccoides; assembly: GCF_002162155.2. Classification (NCBI taxonomy): domain Eukaryota; kingdom Viridiplantae; phylum Streptophyta; class Magnoliopsida; order Poales; family Poaceae; genus Triticum; species Triticum dicoccoides. The sequence continues at coordinate 399,064,537 of NC_041390.1, read as the reverse complement.
TATCAAATGCATGTCTTCTGGCTAACATCAATCAGCAAAAATTGACAAGGTTTTCCAATTCCAATATATTAAACTAATGTCAACTTTCACAAGCTTTTCCCATTCAAAATATGTAATGCCTATGATTGTGGAACGGGCAGGGTTTGTCATCAGTTTGTCATCTGATAGTCCGGTGGCTCAAGGTGACGACGAATGATTAGAGAACCATTCGATGTATTGTGCATGATGAAGTATTATTATGGAGGACACGAATCATCTGAACATTTTGGGCAGTTCCACTAAAATCAAGCTGAGCATCCCTGTGGATTTCGTATTTATATGCTGCCAGAAAACAAAGACACATCAACACACACGTGAATATTGGCCCCAGTGTCAACCCACCAATCGGTGGACTAACAAACTGAAAGTACGGTAAACAGATTACCATACCCAGATGCCCCATCATCGTTGCTTAGAGTGACATTGATAGACTTGGAGTCCTGTCCTGGCTTCTTGGTACTTGTTTGGGCACTTGTTTGCCCAGTGTTCCTCCGAACCACAAGTAAAGCAGCCATCTCTGTAGACTAGTCATGTCACCAGCGTCTACTAATACTCTGTAAAGCTTCTCGATCATTCCTTGTGTAATGTAGCGCAAACAGTGACTGCTTCTTTCTGCAAAGTGGTAAGACCAGCTGGACCCACTAATGGAGAAGCTTTCCTTAGACACATTGGCTCCTTTTGTGCAGTTCAACTAAAACCAAAGTCGGAATATAACCGAGCTTTAATTTTGATATCCCTGTAAGCAACAAAAGGTATAAGGGAAACAATTACTGAGAAATAACGGTTGATGACTTCTACTCCCAGAAGAAAAACATCTGCTAATCTACCTTATCTTAATGGGAAACAAAGCAGGAGAGTAGCAATTCTCAATCAGTGTGATTCATTCATATTAACTGAGACATTATCTTAACAATGCCTTGTTTCAACATGTATAAAGAACGGCAAAGCAGAAAAGTATCATTCCTAAAACACTGCGACTGATTCATTTTAACAGAGACATTATCTTAACAATACCTTGGTTAAACATGTAGAAAGAACTACAAAGCAGGATAGTACCAAAACATTGTAACTGATATATAATAATAGAGACATTATCTGAACAATACATTTCTTAAACATGTACTCCGGCCGATCCCTAATGGAAATGGTACTCCCGCCGATCCCTAACAAGTGTTGCAGTTTTGAACTAAGATTCAGTAGTTAATTCTGAGGAAAGAAGGTACTGACCTTTCAAGACCAAGATTTGAAACAACACCTGAGGGGGATCTAAAAGAGATCTCAATACATATATGGAAATCCGGTCTCATTTTGTGCAGTTCCACCAAAATTAAGCAAACAAAAATGTCACAATAGCAACAAGTTGAATATATATCCCTATTTTAACAGAGGCAAAAAAGGAATCAATTACTGGCCAATAAAGGAGGATGAAACATGCGGCCACAAAAATGGTAATCCCGCCAATCCCTAACAAGTGTTGTAGTTTTGAAATAAGATTCAGTAGTTAATTCTGAGACTGGCATTGCTTAATTTTACCAGCGGCATTAGATTAACAAAAAGCAGAAACAGTTCCAGGGGAGAGTGGGCGCAACAACAACATGTGCTTCCATCTACTTATAAAGGGGGTGATGCAGAGTTTGTTGTAACAAAGCAACAATCATAATGTCTGGGTTGGTCCCATTTTTGTTCACTACTTAATGGGAAAAGACAGCAATACAATAGCTTCAATTCAACATTTATTTAAAATAGTACCAATACAAGTAGCACATCATCTCAAAACACACTGCACGATCATGTGGATGAAGGCAAGTACCTACCTGTCATGACGCACACAAGATCACATATGAATCTGCCAACACAAATAGGAAATCCAATCTCATTTTGTGCAGTTACTCTAAAATCAAGTAAAGTCGCCGATGAGACATTTAAGTTTGCTATAGCAACAAGTTGAATAGATATCCCTGATTTAACAGAGGCAAAAAAGGAAACAATTACTGCCAATAAAGGAGGATGAAACATGCGGCCACAAAAAGAAGCATCTACCTTATCTTGATGGAAAACAAAGTATAGGACAGTAGCATTTCTAAAACGGTTACATTGATTCATATTAACAGAGAAATTCTCTTAAAATAGTTCAGTAGTTAATTCTGAGAGTGGCATTGCTTAAAATACAATAGCTTCAATTCAACATTTATTTCAAACAGTACCAATACAAGTAGCACAACATCTCAAAACACACTGCACGATCATGTGGATGGGACATGGGACATGCCAGCACCATGTGCGTCCACACGTATAAATGGGTGATGCAGAGTATGTAGCCAAGTAGCATATCTGCGTTGGTCCCATATTTGTTCTCTTTGAAACTTTTTCCGATGTGAGGGCAACAAATCTAGTCCTGCACAAACTACCTGACCCCCAGTTTCTTTCCCTTTTCAACAAAGAGTTGGGTTCCTTACAGATGTGTGTACTGGGTTACCCCCTTTTTCCCTTTTCGACCAACGAAGCGGCTGAATAGTTAGTCTATACTACTTTCCCTCCCTCCTTTCCTCATTGAACCACGGCCTAGATTCATGCACCACCCCACCGCACCCTTCTTTCCTCTTTGAACCAAGTCCTAGATTTGACTATATAATCGGAAAAGATCAGCATGCAGCCAGACCAATGACGGTTTCAAAGAAACTTATACCTTAGGGTCATCGGGATGTGGCAAGGCGTGCGGCGGGAGGTCCGATCTGCCCACACTACGTACGGCTGCGAGGAAGAAGGGGTCGGTGGCCCTCCCGCACAGGCGCTGGGTGAAAGAGAAAATCGCAGCCAGCAGTGGATTGCATCCCTCGCCGAAGGCGATAGAGTGAACGCTGCACCTCCTCCCCTTCCCGGTGCGACGGATCCTGACGCCTCCTTCGCCAGCTGTCTGTGAGGGGGTGAGAGATATAGAGGCCACAATGCAGTCTTGTTTAGATCTGGTGAAGAGGGTGAGAGACAGTGAATATAGCAAACCCTAGCAAAGGAACGCTAAGCCTCCAGCGTGTATATATATATGTAGTGCGGCGACAGTGTGGAGAGTGCAAACCCTAGCGAACAGTGTGTAGTACGGGCTGAGCTCCGGTGCCTTAACAGCACCTGCTTTTGGCTGTATGACAGGAGGGCCAGCCACATTTTGGGCCCACCTGTCATAAACCCAAAGGCAGGTGCACTAAAGTCAATGAAGCTGCGTCCATATAATACTCGTGTATACGACTAACATATAGTGGAGTGGTTTTCTTATTCTCTCCATAACAATCGTTTTAAATTGTGTAAGTACGAAACAAAACTCTTTATTTAACGTACCAGTGAAGAAAACTACTACTCCCTCTGTACCTAAATATTTGTCTTTCTAGAGATTTCAACAAATGACTACATATGGAGCAAAATGAGTGAATCTACACTGTAAAAAATGTCTATATACATCCATATGTGGTAGTCCATTGCAAACCACATGAAAGACAAATATTTAGAAACGGAGGGAGTACTTCCAATGAACTAACGATCCACGCGTCCTGGTCGCACTTCCTGTCCTTCACTAGCGGTACACTACCCTCCCTTAAGTGAACAACCACACATGCGCCAAATTATTGGAAACGTGTGGGAGTGTGTACAAATAAAGAATTTTAATTTCAATTATCGGAAAGGTTTGAGAGTATGTACAGTTTGCCCTCTCTAATAATTATGGTTTGTTGTGTTCGGCCTAAACTTGGTCAAACTTTACAAAGTTTGACTTCAGTCAAATCTAATGTGCGGAGTAAATAAAAATGGAGGGCTACTACGTCCATCTGGGTTTTTAGTCCACACCATTTTTTTAATCAAAGTTAATAGCTGGACAAATAAAATTACAGGGGAGCTGGAGACAAAGTTGTGAGAAGGCTTAGAAATCAATATAAAACTTATGCTCTTAGTACCAACGTCGATCCTTCTTCGAGGAAACATTTGGTTCATAGCCAATTGTGTGATAAAATTGCACCAATGTGAAAGACGACTGCGTCTCCAACGCAACCAAGGTGAAATGATGAAGGATATTATCTTTGTGGGTAACAAGCAAAGAGCACTGATGGAAGACAGCTTGTTTTTCATTGAAAATCGATCAGCTTCATCAGCCGACGCTACCATGAGGCGCAACCATGAGCATCGATAGGTCATCATGGTGATGCATCATCCATTTGGCATCAAGTTTGGGTGAGGCACCTATGAAGTTCGAAAAATCCTCACTGTGGTCTGTTTCTTCTCAGTAGTCAAGCTTGAGGATGGAAGAACCACATGGAAGAGGACAGTGAGGCGGAACAACAATGGCCATCCAATTTTGTGCAGTTCCACTAAAATTGAGGAAGACATGCCCGGGTATGGAGATACGCATCGTTGTTTCCAGAAATATGAAAAAGGGATATAGTCTTGTTACTTTGTTTTACAAGATTAACAACGACATCTCAATTGTCAATAAGAACTATGAAAAGTACATCAAGAAACAGAAGCATCATGATTATCTAGATGGGAACTAAACCAGGATACCCGAGAAAAAAGCATTTCTTCATTTAACCAGTGATAGTATTAGATTAGCAACATCAATAGGAGCATATGGACAATGACCACACAACCACCATGTACTTTTTGTCGAAACAAAATGTATACCTCCACCGAGGCATAAATCAGGACAACTTTTCGAGTGGCATTTCCTCGATAATAGTAGGTGATGTTGGACCAGCCGACGAACCCTAGCTACTATACATGGGGAGCTGGGGAGTAGTCGCATAGAAGAAAACCCGCATGCAGCGACCTGGGGAGCTGGACCAGTACAAGAAGTTATACCACAGGTGGGCGAGATGTCGCTTAGGCGGGAGGGCGGGATCTGCCCACATGACGGTACCGAACAAGGGCGCGGAGGACCTTCGTCCGCGCCAGCGCCGGCTCCGAGAGGACGGTGCGCATCGGCTTCCTCCATCGCCGACGGCGACAACGTCAACGCTGCATCTCCTCACCTCCTGCAGCGGACGGGATTCGGCCAGATCTGTGACCACTGGTGAGGAGAGAAATAGTGTGGACACTGTCATCTTGTTTTATATGGAGAGGGTGAGAGAGCGAGACGCGAGAAACTCTATCAAACAAGAGGCTATAATGGAGTAAAACAATCTCTCCATAGAAGTGGTTTTAAATATAATACGCGCGTTCCCGGAAAAAAGAAACGAAAACTGGCGGACAATTTTTTAACGTACCAAGAAAGAAAACTCGATCAAAAACACGCCCTGGCTTCCAGGTCGTGAGAGTCGTCGTGCACACACACATAGACATAGACAAGCATATCCGGTGTTTACGTAAAATTCCATTTCCATCTCCATCTCCAATCATATTTGTCCGACTGGCACATTATTTACGCTATTAATTATATACGCGACAATATTAACGTGCAACATCTCTTGTTTGCGGGAGTCCGGACCGCTGCCACGGCCGCTCCTGACCAACCCGAACCCTCTTCCTCACTTGTGTGTGCTTCCCGCCCGAAACGGTCAGTGCCGCATTCATGCCTGGCCAGAGCGGACGCGACCTCTCACTGGCGCCGGCATTGAAGCGGCGCGCCAGCCGAGAGAGCGTCACCCGCGCCGCTTCTTGGTGCACGTGACTTCTCCGTGTTCAAAGGTCGCAATAGTCGGCCACAACATGCATGTAAAAAGTTCTTGGGAGTCCATGCTACGGCTAGCTATCCTCCCCAACTCGTCAATCTCTTCTAGTAGTACTAGTACTCCATGGCACGATCCATCGACAAGCAGGCGAGAAAGTTATCATATACTCGGTTTGCGGTGGGTGGCATGCCGAGCGACCGTGTGGGGTCGAGCCCTGGAGGAGGGTGAGACGAGGACGCGAAAGACGTGATTTAAACGTTGGTTTTGCTTGATGGCACGATCCAACGAAACGAAACGTTGGTTTCTCTCCGTTTCCATTTTTCTTCGGATAAACGGAAACTTTCTGCTCCATTTTCATTCCTACTCCAAGGTTGCCCCGTTACAACATTCCATCAAATATAAAGGAAAACTAACATGCATGATGTTGCATCTCAATGATTCATAGATCATAGCCAATATTTACTTCACAACTAAAGACAAAAGTTGTGAGAGCATGTACGAAAGAAAAACTACTGATGGGGTCACTACGACTTAAACCCTAAACCCTGAACAGGATTTAATTTCCTGGCCAGGTAGAACCTGTTGAAGGAAAGACGGCTGGCACCCTCGGATCATACGATGCTTTTGTGCAGTTCCACTAAAATCGAGCTGAGCATCCCTGATGGCAAAGATATTGAAGAAGTGTGATTAGAATAATAGTACTGGCACTAGTTCATGAGACATAAACTCATCACAAGTAGAAGCCGGTAGAAGTAGAGAAAGATCGACATGGAGAGGGAGCTACGTGGGGAGCTGCGGCAGTGGAGCAAGCTGGCTCCAAAAGGAAGATGGACTACCTGGGACGTCGGGCTGTAGCTAGAAGGGCGGTTGGGACACGGCATCGGCCCATACCACGGTGACCCCTGATTGGGACGTACCGACTGTGGATTTTCTCCTTTGCCGATGTCGACCGTGTCTACGCAGAACATTGTTCCCTTCCCCCAGCTGCGGGATTAGGCCGGATATGTGACCAGCAGTGTGGCCACCGTCGTTCTATGCTTGTGAAGAGAGCAACCCTAGCAAGCAGGCTTGTAGCTTAGGCTCCTGCTATTGTATATATAGTGGTTTTCTTTCTCTCTCCATATCAACAATTTTATATTCTGTACGTGTCATTGAAGAGTGAAATGATGGTTCCTTCTTCCGACTAACTTACTGTGTGATTTGACTGCTCCTTTAGTGGCCCCTACATGTACTCGCACTATGTGTATGCAACAGTCACACATACACATGGACGCAAAGCGCGTGCAGCACCCTAATGCATGCATGTCCGAGCACACGACGAAACATACACGGTCACGCTCAAGTGCTCAACCTACACGTGCATGCACACACATACTCAGCCAGGGTGAGCTAGTGACCGTATAAACACCGGAAAATGTATATAGTGAGCGCAATGAGCGTATTATGAAGTCCACTGACCGTATTTTTACAAATATACAATGACAGACAATGTATTTATCTCGTTTGAAAATAAGCCATATTAACCAGAGAGGAGGCAATATGGACTAGCATTACTTTGCTGTGTCCCATCAACTTGCCGAACGAGGAGAAGCTTGCAGGACGGGAGAAGCTTGCGCGTGGTGGCTCGCAGGACAAGGAGAAACTTTTGACTAATGCAAGCTGTCCTTCGCTCAGGCGGTGGACGTGCAACAGTTAATTCGGTGTCAGATTGCCAGAAGCATACACTATACTAGTAGTAAAGCGCAAAGTTTACTAGTACTAGTACTACTACCATAGTCTATAGAGGTAGTACTAGGAACCGTATGAAGGAGCGTCTGCACTCTTATTATATTTTTAAAATGTGATAAAGAAATCTTCAACACATTTGGTTATCTTCGAGGGTTCTTGCATGTGATAATGGAAGTTGATTACATGGAACACTCGCTACAATTCTCGCTTAATTCTGGCTCATATCCTGTTACAAATAGGAGCGCTCGGTAATATTTCCTCTTTTTTTGTTATTCAGCATGTAAACAGGTCAGCAAACCTTGCGGCGCATCTTTGTGCAAACCATGCTTGCTGCACTTTGAATGTGGCCGAGAGCTGGCTTGATGAAACACCTCGCTTCCTACTTCTTTTTTTGCGGGGTACCTCCCTTCCTAGTGACCAGTGTCTTGGTTGATCGTCCTAAGAATGCTTATATATGAATAAAGCTCTCTCATTTACCCGCAAAAAAGATTAAGCCATATTAACCGGAAAGGAGGGAGTATGGACTAGCACTACTTGTTGGTGTGTCTCGTCAACTCACAGAACAAGGAGAAGCTTGCAGGACAAGGTGAAGCTCGCTTACACCTTTTGACTAATGCAACGTACCCTCGCCCAGGCGGTGGACATGCATCAATTCAGCATCAGATTGCCAGAGGCATACACTATAATACCGAACATGCGGAGTACCATCATTGTTTGACTTCACGAAGAGGCGAAGAGCCAAGCGCAAGGTTTAGTAGTACGAGTAGTACTACTACTAGAACTGCGTGGTGGAGCCTCTGTACTATTATTTTTCTTAATCTTTGATAAAATACACATTTATTCCGGAGAAGGGCAGAAAACGGCAGCCCAACATGTAATGATGATATCGATCAACCATGCTCGAATATATCTTGGCCTCCATGCGAGCCCGTCTGTGTGTTCTCACTCCTCGTCTCTCTCAAGGAACGGCGGATTGGCCATTTTGCCGTGAATTGAGATCGGTTTGCTCACACTCCGGTCCCACATGTCAGTGATATGCCAAGAGGAGGTGCGTTGACCGACTGGCCATACGCGTACTTGGTTTTGCACCTTCATACTACTCCTCCCTCCGTCACAGTTTACAGGGCATGCTTCATTATGATGCTTTTCTCTCAATGCATTTCCACCACCAGAGAGACTTTAGACACGTTTGGTTTAATGCTCAATTAATTAAGGCGTGGTAACCGCAATTTTCTCTCTATGTAGTACTATGGAGTGGAGTAAGTGCATGCATGTGTCTACCCGGGGTGGAAGCACTGCATGCATGTGTGTACGCATTCTCTAGTAATAGACGCCATGCTATAACTACCAATGCTATTTTTCAGGCTGGTCGCCAGTCGCCTTGGTCCTAGAGATTTTCTCTTTTTCTGAAGCGCGCTCTATAAATAGTGACGAATGGGGTAGTATGAGTGGATTCAAAGAAGAGCGTATTGATGGTTGCTTCTTCCGAGCAACTTACAGTGGGAAAGGTGGGGATTATGATTTGACAGCTCATTACTCACTATTAATGCGGCGCAACGACCGGTCTGAGTCTTCCATGCGGCTGTGCACTACCCCCTCGGTTCTTAAATATACTCCGGAGTATTTGTCTTTCTAGAGATTTCAACGAGTGACTACTCAAATATTTGTCTTTTTAGAGATTCAAATGGACTACTACATATGAATGTATATAGACATATTTTAGAGTGTAGATTCACTCATTTTGCTCCGTATGTAGTCACTTGTTGAAATCTCTAGAAAGATAAATATTAAGGAACGGAGGGAGTAGACATACGAAGCAAAATGAGTGAATCTACACTCTAAAATATGCCCATTTGAAATTTGTAAAAGACAAATATTTAGGAACGAAGGAGTATAATTTTGTGCATGGCACATGGACCCGGATGCCGAAGAGTCTTATGGCAATGCTATCAAGCTTCCAGCATTTGATTACATAATTGACATACTATACAAATAATTTTCCAGTGACATGAAATTGTACAATGGTGTGAGCTTTCAGCTTTTGTTTCGTGTGTCTTGCCATCGATCCTCTTTCGGACACAATAAAAAACTAACTTCCTTGCTAATCAGAGCTAATATTTACATCACAATTGAAGACAAAGTTGTGAGAAGGTGCTAAATTAAAATTGATCCATGCTTGCATTGGCAGCAACATCCCCCCAGCTTTGTCTAAATCAACAAGGCGTGTTGGGAAAAAAGTAGCTGTCTAGAGCATGCAACATTCCAATCATTTTGTGCAGTTCCACTAAAATAGAGCTGAGCGTCCCTGTTCCAAAGATATTAAGTGTGATTACGATAATAGAGGACTGCTGATGAAACAATAAACACACAAATAGAAGTCGGTCACCTTTGCAGTCTCTCTTAAGACTAACTAGTTGGAGAAGATTAGGCTCGGAGTTGGATGAGGAGGATAGAGCAAAACCAATCTCCCTTTGTGCAGTCACAATGAAATGTAGAGACGTTGCTCGTGTGACATTTTGGCAGAACTGCACAAAACACTCTTACGAAAAAAGTGATTTGTGCAGTTCACCAAAAGGTCGCAATAGCAACGAGGTGAAATGGATAGCTTTGTTTGCAAAAAAGAGGTAGAAAGGAAACAATTACCGGCCAATAACAGTTGATGACACATGCGACGACAAAAAAGAAGCGTATTCCTTGTTCTAAGGGAAGATAACAACACTGTTGTGTTTGTCTAAAACGGTGTGAGGACGAGATTGCAATATGGAAAGTACGCCGGACGAGCTATGTTTTGGGCAAAGAACTATGGAAGATCCACATGCAGCGACATGGGAAGACGGACAGTGGAGCAAGGCCGGAGGGGATACCTGGAGGTCGTCGGGATGTAACTAGGTGAGCGGCGGCGGGCGGAATCTGCCCATACTGCGGTAGCGAGTAGGTGGCGTAGGCCCTACCACGCCGGAGCTTGGTCAGAGAGAACGACATGTACCGCAGATCGGGACGTGCTGCCTCGGCGCCGTCGAACGGAGAAATGATGCACGTCCTCCCTTTCTGTCAGCGGATGGGATGCGGCTGGATCAGTGACCAACGGTGAGAGAGAGAGAGGCCACCACAGCCTTGTATGAGATACTCTGAAGAGAGACAAACCAGGCAGGCAGGCTCCATTGTATATAGTGGAGCGGACGACCTTTTTCTCCATAAAAATCGTTTTATATTCTGTGTACCTGCCATTGCGCAATATAACTTTATTTAAAAATAACGCACCAACGCATCAAGTCGAACTTTGTTTCGTGCACGCGTGGTACGCGACCTCCGTAGGTAAACAACAGCTACACATGTTCGAATTAGCACGTGGGCTGCCATTTCGTACAGAAATGAGCTCCACCGTGTACCCGCGTGGGTGTGGCTAGGCACGAAGCGTGAGTACGTGCACGGTGCACCTATTCTCTTCTTGTATACGTACGGCACCTACGTGGGGTTGTGTGAGAGAGATACAAACATAGAGAGATATAGTGTGTGGGT
>NC_041390.1:398955957-399053593 GCF_002162155.2 Triticum dicoccoides | reverse complement strand
AAAATGTAACATATGCAATGTGTGTGAAATAGAGTCTTGGATATATCATATATATAGAGGGGGTGATCCACGAGAAGAGAGTGGAGGTATCATCGGCTTGAGGTGCCCATAGAATCGAAGAGAGGGATGATGTGTGTGTCTGCGCGCGCAATCGATAAAGAGTGCCATCGAATTTGTGTGTGCCCACGTCAAAGATATAGAGTGGCTGGCCTACTGGAACGTGAGAGGGGACAGGTGCAATTTGTCTCTGTGGCATGGATACCTACCTACAGCGCTCGACTATCGGTGTGTGGTGGGGGGGAGGAAGGCCTAATTAACTATAGAGGTACAATGGCTGGTATATGTGTGGAGGAGGAGAGAGGCCTACCTCATGTATTAAGGGAGATCGATCTACCTCATGTATTAAGGGAGATCGATCGGCATCCATGCATATGTGTAGGAGAGGAATAGGTTGGGAGAGAGACAGAGCTAGAGTGTTGGAGGGGGTGGTAGTGGAGTTGCTTCTAACAAATGGTGGGATAGGCTTGCTAGACAACCGGAGGGCACGCCTGCAATATCAATAAGAGAGGGGATGGCTGCCTGTCTGTGCACGTGCGTGTGAGAGATGGGTCAGGAGGCATGCACGAATGATGAGGGGGGCGATATGGATGTGGTAAGAATACATAACTATATAGGAAGATCAATCGTCCTTTGTCAAAGAAAGGAGAGACATAACTTGTGAGGTACGTCGATCGATGGGGGGAATAGTTAAAGTCGACCTAGGTATATGTTGGGAGATCGATCGGTATACATGCATGTGTGTGTTAGAAGCAAATGAGGCACGGGGAGAAGGATAGAGAGAGGGGGATGCATCTAGGAGGTGGTGAGAGAGTCATACTATATCGAGGGGGGAGAAGTGTGCGAGTACGAGATCGATGAAAAGAGTGGTGGGAGTGAGGCATGGATGGTGAGGGAGTCCTGGATTAGGGGGTCTCCAGACAGCCGGACTATATCCTTTGGCCGGACTGTTGGACTATGAAGATACGAGGTTGAATACTTCGTCCCATGTCCGGATGGGACTCTACTTGGCGTGGAAGGCAAGCTAGGCAATACGGATATGTATATCTCCTCCTTTGTAACCGACCTTGTGTAACCCTAGACCCCTCCGGTGTCTATATAAACCGGAGGGTTTTAGTCCGTAGGACAACATACAATCATACCATAGGCTATCTTTTAGGGTTTAGCCTCTCCGATCTCGTGGTAGATCAACTCTTGTACTACCCATATTATCAATAATAATCAAGCAGGACGTAGGGTTTTACCTCCATCAAGAGGGCCCGTACCTGGGTAAAACATCGTGTCCGCTGCCTCCTGTTACCATCCGCCTTAGACGCATAGTTTGGGACCCCCTACCCGAGATCCGCCGGTTTTGACACCGACATTGGTGCTTTCATTGAGAGTTCCTCTGTGTCGTCGCCATTAGGCTTGATGGCTCCTACGATCATCGATAGCGATGTAGTCCAGGGCGAGACTTTTCTCCCCGGATAGATCTTTGTATTCGGCGGCTTCGCACTACGGGCCAACTCGCTTGGCCATCTGGAGCAGATCGAGAGTTGCACCCCTAGCCATTAGGTCAGGTTTGGAAGCTTAAACTACACGGCAGATATCTGCTGAGACTTGATCTTCGACGGATTCGAGCCCCTACCTAGTGCGCCACACGGTCACGATGAGCATGATTTAGCTCTGCCATCGGATGGTGTCCAGGAGATTGCTCCGGCAACCGCTCCGACCCTCAATTCAGAGCCAGCTGTGCCATCCATGGGCGGGTGGATAGACCCCGCCACGGAGGCCGTATCCTCAGCGGCGATCAAGCCGAATATCGACCTTACCCCTCACAAGAGCCGTGATGTCACACTGCCGGATCCTTCCCCGGCCACGGACTCCCAACCGCCTACGCCTGTGCCTATCGAATCCGATTGGGTGCCGATAATGGAGTTTACCTCCACGGATATCTTTCAGTACTCGCCCTTCGGCGACATACTGAACTCATTAAGGTCTCTCTCCTTGTCAGGAGAATCCTGGCCGAACTATGTCCGACAGGATTGGGATGCGGATGACGAAGAAATTCGCCGCCCACCCACCACCCACTTAGTAGCCACTGTCGACGACTTAACCAACATGCTCGACTTCGATCCGAAGACATCGACGGTATGGACGATGATGCGGGAGGCGAAGAGGAACCACTGCCCATAGGGCACTGGACAACCACCTCATCATATGATATATACATGGTGGACACACCCAAAGAAGGCAATGGCGACGAGACAGCGGAGGATGACCCCTCCAAGAAGCAACCCAAGCGCCGGCGTCAGCGGAGCCGCTCTAAGTCTCGCCAAAGCAAAAGCGGTGACCCCGGCACAGGAGATAATAACACTCCGGACAGTGTCGAAGGCGACAGCAATCACCTCCAGCAAGATTTAGGGCAGGAGGATGGAGAAGCCATCCCTCCAGAGAGAGTGGCAGGTGGAGAGGCGGAGGATGATAATTACATGCCTCCCTCCGAAGACGAGGCAAGCCTCGACGATGACGAATGCGTCGTGCCTGAGGATCCCATTGAACAAGAGCGCTTCAAGCGCCGGCTTATAGACACGACAAATAGCCTTAAGAAAAAGCAACAGCAGCTTCAAGCTGATCAAGATTTGCTAGCTGACAGATGGACTGAAGTCCAAGCTGATCCCGTTGAACTCGAACGCCCCTCCAAGAGCTACCCAAAGCGTAGGTTGCTACCCCGACTGGAGGAGTAAGCACTCAAACCTCCATCTCCAGCATATGATGCGGCTGATCGGCCACCTCGTGGCCACGACAGAGAGACATTTCAGCCAAAAACTCAGCCCGCACCCCGACGCCACTCAAATAAAAATGACAAGGCACGGGGAAATATGCTAGACCTGCGAGACCTATTGGAGGACAAAGCAAAACATGCAAGATCAATCTACGGATCACGAGGGCGCGCCACTATGTGAGACGATAACCGTCACACCGGATATAGTAAAAGTAAATCCGGCCAGGCCGAACACAGCGGACAAGACTCATTTGAGCTGCGTCGCGATATAGCGCAGTACAGAGGCACCGCACACCCCCTATGCTTCACAGACGAAGTGATGGATCACCAAATCCCAGAGGGCTTCAAAGTAAATATCGAATCATACGACGACACAACAGATCCTGCGGTATGGATCGAGGATTTCCTCTTGCAGATCCACATGGCCCGCGGTGATGATCTACACGCCATCAAATACCTCCCGCTCAAGCTCAGAGGACCAGCTCGGCATTGGCTCAACAGCTTGCCAGTAGAATCCATTTGTTGTTGGGAAGATCTGGAAGCCGCATTCCTCGACAACTTCCAGGGCACTTATGTGCGACCGCCAGATGCCGATGACTTGAGCCACATAATTCAGCAGCCAGAGGAATCGGCCAGGCAATTCTGGACACGGTTCCTAACAAAAATTAATCAAATTGTCGACTGTCCAGATGCAGAGGCCCTAGCATATTTTAAGCATAACATCCGCGACGAGTGGCTCGCCCGACACCTTGGCCAGGAAAAGCCGTAATCCATGGCAGCCCTCACGACACTCATGACCCGCTTTTGTGCGGGAGAAGACAGCTGGCTGGCTCATAGCAACAACATATCAAAGAACCATGCTACTTCGGATAACAAGGATGGCAATGGCAGGTCACGTCGCAACAAACACAAGCGCCGCATTAACAGCGACAATACAAAGGATACGGCAGTCAATGCCGGATTCAAAGGCTCCAAACCCGGTCAACGGAAAAAGCCATTTAAAAGAAGCACTCCGGGCCCATCCAGTTTGGACCGTATACTCGATCGCTCGTGTCAAATACACGGCACCCCCAACAAGCCAGCCAACCACACCAACAGGGATTGTTGGGTGTTCAAGCAGGCCGACAAGTTAAATGCCGAAAACAAAGATAAGGGGTCGCATAGCAATGACGAGGAGGAGCCCCGGCAGCAGAACACCGGAGGACAGAAGAGGTTCCCCCCACAAGTGCGGACGATGAACATGATATACGCAACCCACATCCCTAAGAGAGAGCGGAAGCTTGCGCTAAGGGACGTACATGCATTGGAGCCAGTCGTCCCAAAGTTCAACCCATGGTCCTCTTGCCCGATCACCTTCGATCGCAGGGACCACCCCACTAGTATCCGTCATGGCGGATTCGCTGCACTGGTCCTAGACCCAATCATTGCCGGATTTCACCTCACTCGACTCCTTATGGATGGCGGCAGCAGCCTGAGCTTGCTTTATCCGGACACAGTGCGCAAAATGGGTATAGACCCCTCAAGGATCAAACCCACAAAAACGACCTTCAAAGGCGTCATACCAGGTGTAAAGGCCCACTGCATAGGCTCAGTGACACTGGAAGTGGTCTTCGGATCCCCGGATAACTTTCAAAGCGAGGAGTTAATCTTCGATAATGTCTCGTTCCGCAGTGGCTATCATGCACTGCTCGGGCGAACCGTATTTGCGAGATTCAATGCGGTACCGCATTATGCATACCTCAAGCTCAAGATGCCAGGACCTCGGGGGGTCATCAAAATTAGTGGAAACACAGAGCGCTCTCTCTCCATGAAGGAGCACACTGCGGCCCTCGCAGCAGAAGTGCAAAGCAGCCTCTTAAGGCAGTCCACCAGTTCGGCGATTCAAGACCCGGACACCTTCAAGCGCGCCTGGAGTAATCGGCAATAGGACCGACTGGCATGTTCCAAGCTCGCATAGCAATGCGGCCCCCACCCCAGTACCAGCCAAACGGCGAAATTCATGCCACGCGTACATAATTATGCATTAAAAATACCATGGGCACAGGTGGGGAGGGGGGCATGACTACGACACGCCCCAAGATGCGGCTCAACCGCACTAGGGGCTTCTCATTTTGTTATTTTTCTCTCTTTCGGGACATTAATCTCTGGAAACCCCGTTCGGCAGTACGGCTGCCGGACACGCGATGCAACAACCAAGGAGGCAGAAAGCTACGTCGCACCATGGAACTCCCAGGTGGTCTCTGACAACGAGTGAAATACCTACTTTAAATACCACTCCTTAGCTTGCCCTTGGAGGGGACATGTCAAATAGTCCTACTTTCTGCTTATCGCACTACTTGTATCATTCTGCTTTACGCACCTTTTTGAATAAACAATGCATAGCACTAGACTATTATCGCATTTTCTATTCCTCTTTTTATATGTATATATATACATGTTCATTCATGACATTTCGCACACGTACACTTTGGTACGGCCAATACGCCAGGGTCTTAAGCATACCCCATAATATGGCATGAGAAGTCCGAACACTTTGACAGTGCGGCACCCTGAACTTATAGCCTTATATACATCAGCTCCGAATCATGTCTTCGGTCAATAGTTGGGTTTGCTTGGCTACCATGTTTTGGTACCTTACGTTCCGCTATATCGACTAAGGTAGCACTGGGAGAACTACTGCGATTGTGCCCCGGTTCAGCTGGGCTAAGCACCTTAGTAGAGAAAGCTAAAACTGACTGTCATGATAAGGCGAGAGATTGGTCGCTGTTCGAGGGGTTTCGAGTCCCTAAAGACTTATGGCGCTTAGAGCAAGGAGTTGCCTTTGTCCGGCTTAAGGCATGTATAGCGCCCCGAATTTGGCCTTCCGAATACTAGGGGCTTCGCCAAAATTTAAAATTATAGAATTCTATGGCTAAGTGAGAGTGATAACGCATTTTAGTCTGATTGCCTTGTTCGTTGTGCTGAGCACCTCCCTCGAACACTACAAAAAAAATACACTTCCGTGATGATACGTGTTTGTCACAGTAGGTCGCTTTTTTTGTCATGCATGTACATCCATGACAAATTTATAACAGAATCAAGATAGTCATACCTGTGTTGTCGTAGAAGTGTTCCATGACATTACCAAAATTATCATCACGGAAGTGTCCACTTCCATGACGATAAATCGCGCGTCACAGAAGTGCTTTCATCAAGGGTGACCAACACGTGGCATCCACCATAACGGAACGCCGTTAAGCTATCAGGTCGGGTTTTGGATCCGATAACCCGTTAACAGCCCCGACCAATGGGGATTTTCCACGTGTAAAATCATCATTGGCTGGAGGAAACACGTGTCGGCTCATCGTTGGGACAGATGTCAACCACTCATTGGACGGAAGGCGCCTATGATACGTCGACACGTGGCACGGCCCAACCGAGGCCCATTCCTGTGAAAATGCCGGCCCGTTTGACTTGGTCAAAAGCTGGCAGGCCGGCCCATGGAAAGCCTGTTAATGGCTTGTTCGAATATAGCCCATTTATAGTCCGCTAACCCAAGGCCCATTACACCCTATCCGAATTAGGCCCAGTAGCGTCATCTGAGCCATCCAATATGATTCCAGCCCGTTTTCACTTCTGGCCCATGTATGGCCCATGACGTCTTTCGGACCATATGAGGCCCTATTTAACTCTTGGCCTACTAACGGCCCGTGGTGAAACTGGCCCGTAATGAACAGTGTATCACTTTACACCCATTAACGGCCCGTGGTGAAACTGGCCCGTAATGAACAGTGTATCACTTTATACCCATTAACGACCCGTTATCCCGTTGGGCCGTTTCCAACCCATGTTATCTTTCGGCCTTCTCAGAGCCCATTTATTATTGGGCTCATTTCCAGCATTCGTTTACTTACGGCCCGTTACTGTCATTTTCTGCTTGTGGGCCAAATTCAGCCTGTGGTTACAGTCGGCCCATTTGTGGTCCGTTAATACGTTGGGCCGTTTTCATAGCGTCATCAACTACGGCCTATTAACGATGGCCCGTTATGGTCGGCCCATGAACGGACGATTCCAACTCTAGCCCGTTTATGGCCATAATGCGGCCTGTTATTGGCCCATGTTTGGCCATCGATCATACTACCCGTATAAGGCCCATTGATGATACGGCCCGTAGAAGGCCCATTGTTTCTACGGCCCGTAGAAGGCCCACTGTTTCTACGGCCCGTAGAAGGCCCACCATTTCTACGGCCCGTAGGAGGCCCAGTGTCACTACAGTAAATATTAGCCCATGGTTATTGTGGCCTAGTTTTAAAAAATAGGTTATTGCAGCCACTAGCAAACCGCGGAAAAAGAACTGCAATGACTAGAAGCAAACAAATAAACAAGACAACAAGGAAATAAATAAGCAAGCAACTTACGCTAGGCTATCACGGCTATCACACATATTACATCCACTAGGCATCAAAGTTCGCCACCAGTGCAAATAAACGTGCCGACAAAAGAATATACAAAACTGAGAGCACTTCAGAAGGCACTAGGCCTGGACAGGTTGGGCCCCCCCAAACAGCTGAAGAAGCTGAGTAGACCTCAGTTGTGTCAACGATAGATGCATCAACACTAGATTTAAGGCATGATGGTGCGCACGGCAGTCCTCTGACATCTTCATTGCATCTTTGACTTGAAGTCGGAGCTGAGCTGAAGCAAGCCTTCCCGCTTTAAGTTGAGATTGAAGAAGTCAAACTTATTGAGGCAGCGACTGCATAGAGGTTGTCTCACACCTGCTGGTGAGTAGCTTCAACTCACTATCTTCATCAAGACAAGACCTTGGGGTCATCTCGCTGTCCTCAAGATGGTTTGGCTCACTATCTTCCCTAAAGTTCTGCCTGGCGTAAGAGATACAAGTCTGAAAGAGAAACAAGGAGACACGTAACAGGTTTCACAATTATATAAGAAAATAAATGGATCTGTTCTGCATAAGGAACATGTTTTTACAACTACAATTTGAAACTGGTAGTTGTTGCAAACATCCAATCAGATGTAAACAGCAAAGCAAACAACAGTGGAGGAAATGATGCCTATCCAAATCTATACTAGAACAAAGTTTGAAGGCTTGAGAAGGATGAACTTACATTACGTGTTAACACGGGCTGGACAAGCCCTTCTCCATGTTGATGGAAGGATAATTCAATAAATTCCCCAAAGAAAATTCTTTACAAGCGTTGCCATTATTCTACATTTTGCAAAGAGTAAATATTGATCAAATAATATTGGAAGAAACAAAGGATAATGAAGCTCAGGTGCAGACTGATGATACATAATCAAATAGCAATTATTTAAGTACAACGTTACAAGGCAAAAGGGAGAGAGGTACTGACAAGAGCAATACAGAGCCCATTATTGTTTTGAGATCGTATGATCCTTTGAGCAAGGAGATTCATCTAAAATTAGTTTTCATACAAGAGAGAAGGTAAGGCACAAGCAGAAATTTAGGAGTTCAAATTTTGAATTGATATCACAGACAGTACCTGACGCTGGGCTCCCAGCAGTTCTAATAGGGGTTTGGCCACTGGAGTAGGGGTAAACTGTGGTACAGTTGGGCCTGTGTTTTCTGTGGCTGCTGATCTATCTGATTTAACAGGTATCACTACCTTTTCCAAAAACCTAGTTTGTACTCCTTGACGACCTACACTCACCCTCTTCCTTTTGGACACCTATTACGAAAGAACAACATTTGACTGGAAAAACATAGTGTGACGACACATGGAATAGGTACAGAAAATGGATAGGTATGGCATATACTCATATATGATGCTTAAACTAAGAATATGGTGTAACAAAGTAGAAGTAATGCAAGAGGTCAGAAGCAAAATATGTGCGACCAATACAACTTTGCAAAGTTAGAGCAAGCACCTTGATGGGTGAATAATATAGGCCATCCTCCACCATGCCAAGTTTGTTAGGCAGTGGATCATTCTGCAATAGTCCTCTCGTGCGCCCATTCTCATATTCATTTTGATAATGTTCAATATCTGACATGCATGAAAACATAAAAACAAGTGAGATTTTCTTTGTAATGCAGAAGTGATTCTAATCCAATACTACCTCCTTGTAAACCCCTTTGTGCTATCTCTGCAATTCTTTTAAAAGATGCCATGCATGCTGTAATTTGTTGTGTGCATTAATATAATGTGGCCTACTACTCAAAATATGAGAGCTCCAGAAGTGATGACACTTCAGAGATGATAGCTTCAACATATAGTAAAGAAGAACAAGTCGACCTGACCTGACAGATTCAAAATATACTAAGGGAGAACAACTCGACCTGACCAGTCGACCGCAAGGGAAGAGTATCATCTTAAAGAAGAGCATAAGAGCAAGCAGATTGAAGATATGACAAGTCTTTTAATACAATGTCGGTTGGCCACCCATGATGAACCAGAGCGTACAGAGAAATATTATTCTTTCCGGTCTCTCCATATGTGGCTCACATGCATTTTGAAACTAAAGTAGGAACATTTAGCTAACCAATTAAACATCTCTCAGTTTTACTAATATCAACAATAATATTAGATATGAATTTGTACAACTAAGCTTGTTTAGCTCGATGGGTGGAGCAGTGCTATTACGACACGAACCACGTAGGCTGATTGTGGTCATCATAAAATGCGGAAAACATAAGCATGATGAGTACAGTGTTGACCGTGGCAATGGGGCAGATCTGAAGCTGCAAACCACGCAAAGGGTAGCTAGCAACCGATGTTTGCTTTGAAATAACAACTAAGATTTGGTATGGACAAGAAAGTACGGTCAACAAGTGACAAAGAAATGCAATTATGATGTCTCTCTATATGTCGCGACATGCATTTGGAAACTCAAGTGGGACCTTTAGCTAACCAATTAAATGTGTCGGTTAACTAATATCAGTATCATATAACAATCATATTTGAACAACTAAGCTTTCGAATTCTGAGTGTTGTGTTGTTTAGCTTGAAGGGTGGAGTAATGCTAGTACGACAGAAAGCACCTACACGGATCATAGTAGAGTAGATAAAAGGGGAAAACCCTAATCATCAAGAGAAAAATCAGGAAAGTGGAACTAGCTGGACCAGTGGGTGGCGCACATGCTTTTCGAAACGAATATAGGAACATTAGGTGACCAATTAAACGTTCTCTGTTTTAGTGATATGAGCATCATATCAGATTCGTATTTCAACACGTAAGCATTGGGTTGAGGTCTTGAGGAGCAGTGCTAGCACGACACGAAGCACCTACGATGATGGTAGTGAATATAAAGGGGGAAACCATAAGCTTTATGAGTATAATGCCCATGCCATGGCGGATCTGAAGGTGCAAACCGGACAAAGCTACTTCGCAACCAATGTTTGCTTTCAACCAGCCACTACGATTTGGTACGGACAAGAAAAGTACAGTAAACAAACTACGATCTATTTTCCGGGTGAGATCAATAACTTAAGCACATATGGAAGAGTACCACCTCTCTTGCGACGCCGTGTAGGCCTATGCTGATACGTTGAGGGTGCTGCGGGTGCGATGGCTGTCGGCGGCGGGGAAGAAGGCTTTAGACGGCAGACGGCCGGGTCGAGGGATATATCCTGTTGCCGTGGACGAGGCGCTCGTAGGAGCGGCAACGGCAAGGTGGACGACGACGCCGATGAAGCGCGAGGAGGCGATGAAAGGATGCTGGTCCAGCGCCGTGGATGAGAGACGTCCATCTCTTGCAGTGGACGGCGGGGTAGGGGTAGCGGCTCCGGCAAGGTGGAGGATGGGGTGGCGGACGGAGGAGGCTGGCCGTAGTGCGGAGGTTGTTGTGTCGCCGACGGTGTATGAATGGGGAAATGGAGGGGAGGGGGGATCTCAAACTTTGGGACGCGCTTCTCTGAAATGGAGGAAAGTTACGAACTTATCCCCCGTTTAAAATTTCGGACATCGCATGATGGTAATCTCGCATCTCCCAAATATTTGTCGGTAACTATTTCGGGCGAGGAGAGGGTGTTTTGCCGCCCACGGTTGGCGCCCACGGTGTATGAACGGGGATGACAGGTAGGGCGGTTGTGTCACGTCTGATGGAAGTTACACATCTGCCCCTATTTAAAATCTTAGACTACATCGATTTCGGGCGAGGAGAGGGTGTTTTGCCGCCCATGGTTGGCGCCCATGGTGTATGAACGGGGCTGACAGGTAGGGCGGTTGTGTCACAGATGATGGAATTTACACATCTGCCCCTATTTGAAATATAAGCCTACATCGATTTCGGACGAGGAGAGTTTGTTTTGCCGCCCACCGTGTATGAATGGGGAAATGGAGGAAGAGACACATGTCTTTCGGACGAGCTTGAATCAAATGTGTTTTTCCGCCCACGTTTGGCGCGCACCATGTCTGAATGGGCTCAGAGGCCGTCGTGTCACGTCTGATTGAAGTTACTAGTCTACCCCTATCGAAAGCAGTGTAAATCTTGTCGATAAGGATGTCAAGTGTCAGGGGTAGACAGTAATTTCCATCTCGCAAACACTTGCTTCGAGCAGCCCACAAATTATAGTGGGTGTTTAGCCGCTTCGTTCAAAACTTGGGAGAATTAGCATTCACGTTTTCCCTGGGACCTGGCAAACTAAATTCAAATCCAATTTGTATTCGATTACGAATATCCACAGATAATTATACGTTTTGTTATTTATTTCTTCAAAACCACAGCAAAGATTTATTCCACCTTTATATATGATTATGATTTTGAAATGTCGTGATCTTCGAATTCAGTAGGTTGGATACACTCTGAGTCAAACAGTTATTTCATCCAATACAATATGCTCACACGACAAACAGTTCACCTTATGTCAATCATACAAGTCCTAAGGATTACTTCGCCTAAAAAATTCGGATCATTACAACACATGGACAACATAGGGGGTCTTGCAACATAATCCATTCACAGACATGACACAACATGCAAGTACAATAATCTAATGAAAATTTGAACTAGTATCTAAAGAAGAACCGGGATTATCTTGGGCTTCAAATAGCAGAAACAGCAGGACCTCCTCCGTCTTCAAATGCAACATTCTTACTTCCTCCAATTCTTGGGTTGCTTGCATAATGCGTGTCGCTAACTCCGTAATTTTGAGCCTCAAGATAAATATTACCCCATTCATAGAAGCCACACCATCTCTTTATGCCTCTAGTAGAGCCTCAAGCACTATAATATATGTGCTCAGACTGCTCTCCGACGGTGTTTCCTCTGAACTGCTACCATCTGGTAACATGGATGGCGCACTGCTTCCACAAATAGATTCTCGGGTTGTACATTGTGTCCTAGTGTGAACGGCATCCTGAAAGGTTTCCGCTGGACATCAGTAAGAGATAGTTATCGTATGATCCAGGCAGTAAGCTTACATGGTAAACGACGGACGAATTATTGCCGAGCATGGCAAACTATATTTAAATGGTTCGAAGCAGCATCAGCCGAAAAGAAATTAAAATGGTAAGATGAAACTAGGGATGTAAGTGGAAAATAAACGAAATCCGCCAGTCCCATCTAGTTAGTTTTTGCTACCTCCCTAGTTCATTTGCCTCAAAAAAAAACTCTTTTGAACTATCATACCACTAGTGGACTTTAATCGGGATTAAACTGGACCCAGTTGACATCCCTAGTTGAAAGGGAGTGTACAACCGCTATATTTAAGTTGCCAAGGCATCTAAGCAGTTGAAATAATCTGAGAAAGCACTTAACAGTGTGGCCTGATATAAACTACGAAGACAGTCTTGTGATGAAGTTGAGAGGAAAAGTTAAGGACTCAAATGAAATAGGCATGCATTTCTTTACAATAGTACAGCAGGCACTACTGACATATTGGCCAACTCAGGTATAGCGTAACAACAAATAAGCATTCAAATCAAGCAATACAGCAAAGCAGACAACTGAACTATTTGAAATTTGGTAGGATTACACATTGAGGGCACAAGCCAAGAAAGCAGCCCACTCGCATTACATTTCACATGTACTAAAACACACTGGCTTACCATATGTTGCTGTGAAGCCTAGCTGCTGTTGCAATGTTCTTTGAAGATATCGTCAGCATCCCGTGGTTGCAAATCTAGTTGTTGTAGTTTATTCTGCACCATCTATTTAGGTAAAATTAATTTTAATCGCATGCACTGGTCCGAATTGTCAGCAATGGTTCATCTAAACTAATCAAAGAAGGGTGTGTGCATACACGACAATACTCCCTCCGATTCTTTTTACTTTGCGTATAACTTTTTCTCAGTTTTCTCGTATTAGTCTGCGCGTTGCCGATTCCTAGAGCTGGTTTCCTTTTGTGCCCCACCCCATCCGCCTCTGCCCTAATTAATTGGAAAATTAGTCCAGAAAAATTAAACCAGTGCCCTCCTTGGTATGTGGGTCAAGAGTTATGCGTAGAGTAAATAGAATCGGAGGGAGTATATCTGCGTCCCTCTATTTTTATGCTTGTTTGAGGTGCTTGCCCCAAAAGAACAAATATTTTGCTTGATGGGGTCGGCAGCTCCATAATTAATAGAAGCATCAAATTAGTCATGCAACTTGGGAAGATCAAGAACACACAAACAAGTAATAAACAGAGGCTCGGTGAAGTGATGTAATAGCTAGCATCAGAAAATGTAGGGTAAAACAAACAAAAAGCAGCGGAACCACATGCTAGTTTGCTGGTTAGTAATTAAGCATAGAGAACATTAAGCAGTCTGATGGAACCAACAGGTGGCATCAGAACAAAACTAAAGCATATTAACTATATGTGCACTGGTATGTAATTTAGCACATGTAACATGTTCACTGCTAGAAGTATGGCCCTACAGGTGCAAGAAGAATAACGCGTCTCATGAAAAACTGAATGATGCCCCGAAGAAATTCAAAGGTGCGGTGCTTATGCTAGGAAAGTGAACGTAGGCGCCGGCCGTTGGATAATAGCACCTGATTCTCGGTGACATACGGGTATCGTTGTCATACTTGATAGCTAAGGATCGTCGATGGTGCTCGTGTTGCGGTTGAGTTTGGGCCGGCTGTCGCCGTTGCTGAAGCGGCTCCGGTTCTATGGTTGCGGCGCCTGTCGACATACAAGAAAGCTCATCTTTGGTAAGTGAAAAGTTGCACGATAAAGAAAAAAACCGAAGGAGTACAAATCAAAATAACCTGATGAGGCTGCGGTGTCGGTAAAGCAGGGCCGGTGGAGTTGAATATGGCGTCCGTGGAGCGGGTCCGTGCAGTGGACGAAGGCTTCGACGGGTGCGTTGTACAGTGCTTTCGGTGAGGCGGATCTGATGTGGCGGACGAGGGCTTGTATGAAGGGCCAGCGAAGGAGCGGACGAGGGAGTCAGTGAAGGGCCTACGCTGTGGTGGACGAGGGCGCCGGTTAAGCAGATCCTGTGCGGTGGACCATGATGGCGGTCAAGGAGATCTGGAGCGGTGGACAAGCCAGTCGCTGAAGCAGCTCCGGTGAAGTGGTGAGTTGGCAGTTGGGGGTTCCAAGGTGCGGAAGGTAGATCCGGCGAGGTGTGAGGTCCACCGCTGCGGCGGAGGACTAGATTCGGTGGTTTGCCGTGGTTGGGGGTCGAGGAGGGGAAGGGGAGGGGCTCTGGGGAAGAATGTTGGGGGCAAAGAGGGGAAAACAATGGAGTTACCAAAGCAGCCCTTTTCCGTTCATGTGGTAGGGGTAAAACAGGAATATCGCAGGGCTAAACTTTCGGGCACGTGATATTTCGATGTGAGCGGGAAGTTTGAAAGCTTTTGGCGCCTAAAATTATAAGTATTCTGCTCTCGTACGGCCGACTATGATATCATGGCCGACAATTTGTTTGTTTTGCACGCAAAAAAAGTGCAAGTTTTGAAAATCAATGTCTCCAACTCGAAACTTAGATTGTCCATTCAATTCAAATATGGATCATTGAGCTACTACAAGCAAATACCATCATACAGTCCAATTCAAATGAAATTCCAAATGTGTTTATCCTAAATAGGATGACAAAAATAAAAATGTGTATTTGTATGAATAAAGTGGATGATTATAAAGTTTGAACATGCCCGTATGTGTATATCTCTAGGTTTGATATATGAATTTGAAATCACGAAATCCCAGCTTAAAAAATGCACCTCCATTTAAATGAATTGCAAAAGCTAATGATGGAGTCGAATTCCAAAATTCCAATCTTAGGTTTGTAATTCTGGTACATCAAGGTATATCACGCATGTTCAAAAGTATCGTTATCTCATAGTACAAACTGTGAAACAAATTGATCAACCATGAGTGCACAATATCTCAATTACGCTAAAGTCCCTCAAATATAGACA
Source organism: Triticum dicoccoides (assembly GCF_002162155.2). Lineage (NCBI taxonomy): Eukaryota > Viridiplantae > Streptophyta > Magnoliopsida > Poales > Poaceae > Triticum > Triticum dicoccoides. Next base: position 399,038,462 of record NC_041390.1, on the reverse strand, counting down.
CCTCATTCTTTATCTGAAGTCAACCCCCCCCCACCACACACACACACACACACACAGAGAGAAGTCGTTCTCTCCCCCAAACACCAACACATGAGCACATTAACACCCCTCTCTCTTGTAAAGTCCGGACCCCAGCATAGGTCTCTATCACTTTGGGGCTGTTTGGTTTTAGGCCTAGGAGTGCCACATTTTTCCACACATTTCTTGCCACACTTGCCTAAGGTTAGTTTTTCAAAATGAGATCCACAAGTTGGCAAGCCTAAGAGAATCTTGCCACACTTTTTGAGTGTATGTCATGTGGGGTCCTAGTGTGGCAAAAAGTATATTGCCTAAGGTAAGTCTTGAACCAAACACCCTCCTAAGTTGGTCAAAGTTGCCTAACCTTAGGTGTTGCAATATGCGGCAACCATAGTCACAAACCAAACAGCCCCTTTGTCTCTCGGGCATGCACACATCTCTTCCCTCACTCTCTAGGTCTCCCGCTATCTCTCTTACCCAAGCACACACACTATGTAGAGTGTATATTTCCCATACACACAAAACGTCACCCCCGAACATCTATCTCCCTAGTTATGTGGTTCTCGCGCACTCACCTCACACACCACCCCCACTACAAACAAGAACACTTTGTCTCCTTGTGCACCACTCTCCTCTTTCTATCTCTCCCACATGCGGACCCGCCCCAGCTCCTTCCCTGTATACATATATGTCGTGACTCTTTGCATAGCTCCCTAATGTATAATCGTTCTCGATTTCGCACATTGTTCTCTACACCATCTATTCTAGCTCTCTCATGAAGTCCCTATCACACACATGATGACTCGCTTCCCTTGTGTCTCCGTTCATAGGCCAATTTCGGACAACATCAACATTGTCTCCCTATCTATACGCCATTTATGGACACAAACGACCCCTCTCGCCCCCTCTCTGCCTATCTCTCTCTCCGGCGCTAGCTCTCTCTTTCTCTCTCTCTCTCACACACCCCTCTCCCCCACACACACTCGATGTCTCTTACAAATAGTTTGCTCCCCCCGCCCGCACCCATGCTATCTCGCTACTACACCTGTCACACCATTCCCCCTTCCCTTATACTAGGTTTACATCACCAGTGGTCTCTCTACTCCACATACACTCTCTCCCTCTCACACACAAGCGCGTGCACAAACACACACAGACACGCACAAACACCCATTTACCTAGATCCTCATCTCTCCTCATGTCTGCATGTGTATCTCACACACTCACTCTCTAATTATGTATATGTGTCTCCACGTTACACAACACAAAGCCCCATGTACATGTCTCTCTCTATCCTCCACACACATGGACACAAAGAATCTGTTATCATTGCCTCAGTCTCTAACATATCACACACGCAAACTCTCTCTCTCTCGCAAACACGCTCAACAAGGGTTTCCCCGTGAATAACTTACCGTCTATTCATGAACAGTCGTGGTAGTACGGCGAACACGAGACGTGAAAAAGAGTAAATCTACACGTGCTTAGACCACCTCCTCCTTGTCGGCGACCACCCCATAAATCTAAACGTACGAGAGAAATGCGCATCGCTCGGCCCCCGACCTCCCACCATAACCGGGAACTCCCCGAAATTTTCCTCGCCCTCGCTTCTACCACGGTTTTTTCTGTCATGGACGGCCCAAAGAATGTCATGCAGCTGCGTCTCCGGCCCGCCCAGGACGAAAAGCCCATTTTCTGTCATGATTTTTTGTCATAGAAGTAGGAGCCCACCACATCTATGATGATACCGGGTTTTGTCACAATTATCATCATAGAAGTGTCATCTGTATGACAGAAAAAAAATTTGTTCGGCCCAAAATGTCACGAATGTGTCTTTTTTTGTAGTGGAAGGACCCAAAAATGGGAACAAGAATGCTTAGGTTTATCCCGAACAGCCCAGCACTCGTGGGACGGGGGCAGAAGCCGATGCCTAGCCATCTCTCGGATTTGATAAACAGCCGAACAGAAGGTAATATTTTAAATTCAAACAAGCGTTGCATAGCGCATATGAATAAGTTTTCATAATACAGGATCACATGAGCAAGTTCATTCAAATATTACATCTTTCGCACACTCATCCGCTACAAGACGGGCACCCTTCAGGACACCCTCATAGTACATCTTGGGGTGGCGCTGTTCCTTGCCCTGCAGCGGCCCCTCCTTCACCAGCTTCTCGGCGTCCATCTTGGCCCAGTTGTCAGGACCCTGACTCGATGACACATCGATCTAGCCTGTAACACCTCATATCACTTTGCGGCCTCACGCACGGTATCCCCACGGGTGTCGCCTTACCTTTGCCCGGGACCGTTTACGCCTTTTGGCTCACGTATATGATAGTGTCGCTAGCATCCATATGTTAAGGAGCCCGGGCTGACATGACTAGTTGTAAACCCAAAGTGGCACAGACTTACAGGGATAGGCATCCATGACCCAGCAACGAACGTGTCGGTCATCAGCAAGTGGGTCCGGGCTGTAGCACTGGGCTAGCAGGACTCCGGTAAACCGGGCTGTAGCGGGCTAACAGGACTCCGGTACTCAATGCGTGACATTTCCCCGAAGGGACAGACACAGGAACGAAGAAGGACACATGCCGGCCAGCCTAAGTGTTCCAGAGCAGTAGCAAGCTACCATGGCTCAGTGGTAACACTAGGAGACATTTCCCGGTAAGAGAGGCTACTAAGGATAAACAACTAGATAGTCAGATCCCACACATACCAAGCATTTCAATCATACACACAATATGCTCGATATGTGCAAATACAACAAGGCATCACAACATGACTCTAAGACACAAGTACTTTATTTAAGGCTCAGAGAGCCATACATAACATACACAAAGGTACGGGTCACACGACCCAGCATTCAAGTCATACAGTCATACAAACCAGCAGCGGAAGTAACTTGTCTGAGTACAGACAACTAGAAAAATAAAAGAGGCTTGGAAAGGCTAGCTATACTACGTGGTCCTTCACAAGCTCAGGATCACCACCTGGGTCTTAGCCTACTCATTGATGTCAACGTCTACGTAGAACCCATCAGAAGGGGTTGCAGCGTCTTCTGTAAAAATGTAAATTATAGCAACATGAGTACAAAGGTACTCAGCAAGACTTACATCAGATCCTACATACATGCATATTATCAAGAAGGGTTGGTGGAGTTATTGCAGCAAGCCAGCTTTGACTCTTGGCTAGGCTAACCTACGAGACTCCAACTTGAAATGGTTTTGCGCACACGAGTCCACTACTCACCACTTCAATACACTACCGAGGATCCACCTCCGTCTTCCTGCGGAAGAGCCATCCTCGGCACTCACACTTATCTTGAGGCTTTTAGTAGATTCCGTTTACTTGTCTATGAACTGTATAGGCAACCAAGTAGTCCTTTACCGCGGACGCGGCTATTCGAATAGATCATGATAACCCTGCAGGGGTGTACTTCTTCATACATGTTTCCACCACTTAGCGTCTGCACACGACATGTGCTCGGCAGACTTCAAGCAAAAGCCGACGTGGGTGTAGACCACGCCCTACCTAAACACCTAAGCCTCTAGTCCAGGTTTATCGCCTATCCAGGTTCCATCCGCAGGGAGTCCGGCCGAGGTTTCCCATACGGCCCCGAACGATGTGAACAGGGTTCCCGAGATACCTAACGGATATTCGGTACACCCGGCCACGTACCTACTGCATCACAGCCCACCCCTACGGTCAGCGCTGTCCACGGCCTCCAGTAGGCTACAAACACCAGAAACTACTTGCAACTCCTGGACAGAGAGCTAGGGTGAATAAGAAGTCGAGCGGGGTCATATTTCAGGGCCCAATGCATGGTAGTAGCTGTGTCTTAAATCACACATACAGATCTCAGTGCTTAAGGTCGGCTTCAATGAAACAACCCACCATGTACTCCTACATGGCCTCTCATCGATACCTTTACCAAATCGTGTTCACCACACCACTCTCATTACAGACATAATCATTTCACTCTAGCCCATCACCCGGATGAACCAGACCTGACACGACTCTAAGCATAGTAGGCATAGCAAGGTAGGAACAACACATACATATGGCTCAATCAACTCCTACACATGCTAGTGGGTTTCATCTAGTTACTGTGGCAATGACAGGTCATGCAGAGGAAATGGGTTCAACTACCGTAGCACACAGCAGTTTGAAACGCGTTGTCTTAATGCAGTAAAAGAGAGCAGGAGCGAGAACATGGGATTGTATCGATATGATCAAATGGTTGGTTGCTTGCCTGATGGTTCGATGCATTGATACGGTTCTTCGTTAGGGTAATCACGATACTCCTCGGAGGCAGAACCTGCCGCAAAGAACACCGATACACAACCATCACCAAACAACATGCAACAATATGATGCATGCATGAAACATAGCAATATGAGTGTGTTGGGCTAATGCAACTAAGACCAGAAGGGTTTGAACCAATTTGAATCAAAGATTCAAATTTCAAACTCAAACATGGCCCTTTAAAGTGTTTTCCTTGTTCTGCATTAAACATCAGGTTAACTTGTTTAATCATGCATGAAAATAGTACAGATGGATAGATTGGATTTTTCTGATCATTTTTCATATATAATTTGTCTGATTTGGAGTTACAGAATAAAAGTTATGAATTTTTGAAGTTTAAACTATATTCTGGAATTTCCTATATTAGATTAATTCCAGAAAATCAATTATTACGTCAGCCTGACGTCAGTGTGACGTCAGCAGGTCAACAGAACACGTCCGGGTCAAACCTGACAGTGGGTCCTGCGTGTCAGGGTGATTAATTTAATTAAAGTTTAAATAAAACTAAACATGTTTAATTAGCAGGGCTGGGCCCCACCTATCATTGACTCAGGGGAGTCAACCAGGGCCCACCCGTGGTCAAACCCGGGTCGGCTACACCGGCGTTTAGCCGCCGGCGAGCCCGACGCGGCAGCGGAAGTGGTTTTGGCTGTTTCAGCCACCAAATGGGTCGCGGAGACCACCGGAGTGGAGCAGAGGACGAGTCGCAGCTCTTGGTGGAGTCCGTTGGGGTCGGGGTGGCCGGAGTTGGCGCCGGCGATGACTTTGGCGGCCACCGGGGTTCGACCGAAGACGAACTTGACGCTAGAGGGGTCGGTGAGGCGCGGGGAGTAGCTAGCTAGGTGCTACATGACACGGTGAGCATGATGGACACCGTGGAGTGGTCGGAGGGTGACCGGGAGCACGTCGGCGACGAGCTCCACGGCGGTGGTTGCGGTTGAGCTCCAGGAGGTCGCTACACAGCTCGGGAGCAAGAAAAGGAGGGGGGGAAGATGGTTAAGCTCACAGTGAGTGCGACGAAGCCCTTGGTGCGGCCGGGGATGGACCGGAGCGACGGCGGCGTTGAAGGGGATCTCCGGCGACGGTGGTTCGGGCGAGGTCGTCGCGGTGGACTCGGGCGTTGCGAGCGCTCGGGGCTCGGCTTGCTCGATGGAGTGGACAGCGGCGGAGCTCCTGGACACGATGAGAGGACGCACGGGCGGCGGGGAGCACGGCTACGACGAAGGCACGGCGATGGTGGCGTCGGTCATGGCAGGGGAGCACGAGGGGGAGGAGCTGGAGAGGAGAGGGGGTTTCTGGGGGGTTCGGGGGAGCGAGGGAGGCCGATCCACGACGTCACCGGGCGAGGGGAGTGGCGAGGCGGCGAGCAGGTGCATGGCGCGCGCTGCGGTCGCCGTCGGGCACCTGCCTGCCTGCCTGGCCGGCAAGCAGCTCGCTGGAGCGGCGCTAGGCTGGGCCGGCAGGTGGGCTGGGAGCAGGCGTCAGGTAAGTTTTTCCATTTTCTTTCTGTTTTCTGTTTTTTTAATACTTCTGCAACTTTGTTGAATTAAATAAAATACTTAGGCAACTCCTAAAATCACCAAACTACTCCTGGTCCATAGTTGGATTATTTCCAACATGAAACATTTTAGTTTGGAGATATTTGAGCATTTAAATATTTTACATAATTTTAAATGCCCAAATTCAATTATTTATGATTTAATTCAAAAACCCTAAGATGGCCTAGGAAAATGTGCATCACTTTTGGCAGAGGTTCTGAACCAAGACAAAAATGATGGGCATTTTAGAAGGGCATTTCAGGTTCATTGAAAAAGTTTTTAGTAAACCCTAATTGGTTTGAGAGGGGGCTGGGGGTTCTGTCATCCCCATTTCAGGTTTCTTATGAAAGAATAAACATGATGCAACACTCTAATGCATGAACTACCTAGGGTGTGACAACTCACCCCCACTCAAAAGAATCTCGTCCCGAGATTTGGGTTCCTCCGGAAAGAAGGCAGGATACTCAAGTCGAAGACGATCCTCCCTTTCCCAAGTTGCTTCATCCTCAGAATGGTGCGACCATTGTACTTTGAGAAACTTGATATTATGATGTCGAGTGGTACGCTCGGCCTGATCGAGGATACGAATGGGGTACTCTCGATATGTAATATTATCTTGGAGATCAAGCGTTTCGTGGTCCACTCCACGGATAGGATCCGAGAAGCAACGCCTGAGTTGAGAAACGTGGAAGACATCGTGGACTCTAGAGAGATGCGGAGGTAGTTCCAACTGGTAGGCAACTTCTCCTCGTTTAGCGAGAATGTGAAAAGGTCCAATGTAACGAGGAGCCAATTTGCCTTTGATACCGAAACGATGGGTTCCCTTCAGAGGAGTAACCCGAAGGTAAGCTTTCTCGTCAACCTCGAAAGTCATAGCCTTATGTTTTCGGTCATATTGACTCTTCTGACGAGATTGGGCTGTTTTCAACTTTTCACGAACGATGCGAACTTGCTCTTCTGCTTCCTGAATCATATCCGGGCCAAAGAATTGTATTTCCCCGGTCTCTGACCAGTTAAGGGGTGTTCGACACCGTCGTCCATAGAGGACTTCAAAAGGGGCTTTACCCAAGCTAGACTGATAGCTGTTGTTGTAAGCGAATTCGGCAAATGGAAGGCACTTCTCCCAATCCATTCCAAATGACATAACAGAGGCTCGAAGCATGTCTTCTAGGATCTGGTTGACGCGTTCCACTTGACCACTCGACTGAGGGTGGAAAGCGGTGCTAAAGGAGAGACGGGTTCCCATAGCATTTTGGAAACTTTCCCAAAATCGAGAGGTGAAAAGACTTCCTCGATCCGAGTTAATTTCCAAAGGAACACCATGGAGAGACACTATCCGGGAGATGTATAAGTCTGCCAATTGACTAGCGGTTATACTCTCACGAACAGGTAGGAAATGGGCTACTTTGGAAAGACGATCGACAACGACGAAGATAGCATTATTCCCTCTCTTGGTCCTGGGAAAACCGGTAATGAAATCCATACCAATTTTATCCCATTTCCATTCAGGAATAGCTAAGGTTTGAAGGGTGCCAGCAGGCCGTTGATGCTCTGCTTTTACACGACGACAGACGTCGCAATTAGCAATATAATGAGCAATTTCTCTCTTCATCCTAGTCCACCAGAACCTCTGGCGTAGGTCCTGATACATCTTGGTACTACCGGGATGAATGGTGAGAGGAGATTCATGAGCTTCCTTAAGGATCAACTGCCGTAGGTGCTGGTTCTTGGGAACCACTAAACGGTTCTCAAAGTACACAACACCATGATCATTTGTGGAGAAACAACTAGCACCTCCGCTAGCAATGTTCTCCTTGATTTTAGATATTCCCTTATCTCGCTTTTGGGCAGCGATGATTTGATCCGTAAGAGTAGGTTTCGCTACCAAGGTGGAAAGAAATCCTTGAGGAACAATGTGAAGGTTAAGCTTCCGAAATTCCTCATGGAGAAGCGGTTGACTTTGTGGTAACATCAGGTTGTTACAATAAGATTTACGACTTAGCGCATCAGCCATGACATTTGCTTTCCCTGGGGTGTAAGTTATTCCTAAGTCGAAATCTGTGATCAACTCGACCCAACGTCTTTGCCTGAGATTCAAATCCGGTTGGGTGAAGATGTACTTCAGACTTTGGTGATCAGTGAATATTTCGCAACGATTACCAAGAAGGTAATGTCGCCAGGTTTTAAGTGCATAGACTACGGCTGCAAGCTTTAGATCATGAGTAGGATAATTCTCCTCATGTGGGTGCAATTGCCGTGAGGCGTAAGCAATTACATGTCGATCTTGCATGAGAATACAGCCTAGTCCTTGTCGCGAGGCGTCGCAGTAGATAACAAAGTCCTTAGAGAAGTCTGGCGGTACCAGTACGGGAGCAGAAGTCAGGCGTCTTTTCAGTTCCTGAAAGCTGTGCTCACATTGTGGAGTCCATTCGAACTTCTTATCTTTCTTGAGGAGTTCGGTTAGAGGTTTAGCAACTTTGGAGAAGTTTTCGACAAAGCGACGGCAATAGCTCGCTAAGCCTAGAAAACTCCGAACTTGCTTGACCGATTCAGGTGGAGTCCAATTAAGGACGGCTTGAACTCGTTCAGGGTTAACAGCAATACCTTTACCAGATATTACATGACCCAGATAGGTCACTTCCGACAACCAGAATTCACATTTAGAAAATTTGGCATAAAGGCGATGCTCTCGAAGTTTCTTCAACACTAGCCTTAGATGTTCGGCATGTTCCTCCTCGTTCTTGGAGTAGATGAGTATATCATCGAGGTAAACCACGACGAATTTATCCAAATACTCCATGAAGATTGAGTTCATTAACCGAGAAAAGGTGGTTGGAGCGTTGGTTAAACCGAAGGACATGACGGTGTACTCGTATTGGCCATAACGAGTAACAAAGGCCGTTTTAGGGATGTCTCCGTTCCTGATTTTGATTTGATGGTAGCCCAACCTCAAATCCATCTTGGAAAAGACTGAGGATCCAGGGAGCTGATCATACAGGTCGTTGATCCTGGGGAGCGGATATTTGTTCTTGATTGTGACCAAATTGACAGGTCGATAATCTATAACCATCCGGTCCGTACCATCCTTCTTCTTGACGAATAGGACGGGGCAAGCCCACGGAGATGAACTAGGTCAGATGAAACCCTTTTTCAAGGACTCATCGAGTTGTTTCTTAAGCTTGGCTAGTTCTAGTGGTGCCATCTTATAGGGTCTTCTAGAAATCAGAACGGTTCCTGGAATGAGGTCTATTACTAACTCAACATCCCTGTCAGGTGGAACACCTGGCAATTCCTCTGGGAAGACATCCGGAAAGTCACGGACTATCGGAACATCCTCAAGGTCTGGCAAAGGGCTGGCGTTAAGAGAATATAATTGTCGCTCGGCTAACCGGGTCAAGACATTGACTATCTTCCCCGAAGGATGAGTGAGTTGAACAGTCCTAGAGAAGCAATCAATTTTGGCATGATGAGCTGACATCCAGTCCATACCCAAAATGATATTAATATCTGAAAATTTGAGAGCTATCAAAGATGCAAGGAAAACAAGTCTGTCGACTTGGATTTCATTTCCATAACTTACCCTGGAGGTCTGCCATCTAGAACCGGGAGTAGTAATTTCCATAGTGGATGGCATGTCACAGAATGCGGTGTTATGCAAACGAGCATAGTTCTCGGATATAAATGAATGAGAGGCTCCTGTATCGAAAAGAACAGATGCCGGGTGGCAATTAACAAGGAGCGTACCGAGAACGACGTTGGGATCCTCTTGAGCTTCTTCGACAGAGATACAGTTGACATGGCCACGTGTAACGGTGGCCGGCTTGGCGTGGAACACTTTCCCTGTCGGCTTGCCACGGCCAACAGCTTTAGCAGATTGGTTGGGGTTGGTCTGGGGACACTCACGCATATAGTGGCCAGATTCCCCACACTTGAAACAAGTCACGGAACTGGTGCGTGGAGGAGCACTGTTGGTTGGACCCCCATAGGGCTTGGCTGGTGCAGACTGTTGAACGGGGCGAGGCGCCTGGAAGGATGGCCTCGGTGTGAACCTGGGTGGCAGGGCAGTGTTGGGCACCCACATGCGGCGCTTCTGAGGACCAGCACCGGATGAGGAACCCATGTCACGGCCATGCTTGCGTGTTGCGTCATAATCAGTCTGACCAGTCTCAGCACTGATGGCCTTGTTAACAAGTTTCTGAAAAGATGTGCACTCATGCAGACGGAGGTCGCGGCGAAGCTCAGGACTAAGTCCCTTACGGAACCTTGCTTGCTTCTTGGCATCAGTAGAAACTTCCTCAGTTGCATATCGTGCGAGGTTACCGAATTCCCTGCTGTAAACATCCACAGAGAGTCGGCCCTGAGTGAAACTGCAAAATTCCTCACGTTTATGGTCCATGAGACCCTCCGGAATGTGATGTTCACCGAAAGCCTCGCTGAATTCAGCCCAAGTAGTGACATGGCCCGCTGGGCGCATAGCTCCATAATTCTCCCACCATAGACTGGCGGGGCCTTCAAGATGATATGCAGCAAAGGTGACCTTGTCAGCCTCAGCTACTAGCGCGGAACGCAGCTTGTGAGAGATACTGCGAAGCCAGTCATCAGCGTCGAGAGGCTCGACGGAGTGGTGGAACGTGGGTGGATGTAACTTGATGAAATCACTGAGTGACACCACGTTAGTCCTCTGATGGTGTGCTGTGTTCTGTTCAATACGCTCCAATAAACGGTTGGTCTCCCGCTTGTTTCTTTCGGCTTCCATCATAACCTCGGCTAGGGAAGGAGGATGAGGCAGATTTGCATTCCTGACTTCACTGCCTTCGGCCTGCTCTTGAGGAGCAGGGTTAGTGCGCGTGTTGACCATCCTAGGTAAACAAGACAATGATTTAGTCAGAATGATAAAATTCCGACATAGGGTATAGAATGTAAGGAATAACTCGGAATGCAAGATGATCATCCGTATGACATGGTAGATACAGAAACTGCTTCTTTATTCCATCGTCATACACACCATACAGGGTTTAGTACAAGACCAAACAAGGTACTATTACGGTGAAAAGAGGATTACATCTCATCGGAGGCATTCCCAGCTCCTATACATTATTTTTCTACACCTCCGGAAGGCGATACAGCTAGGTCATATCCCACGAGTCACGCAGGACGATAGACGACATAGCTAACACGAACTAGTGATACTACCACTAACTCAGACCGATCTGTAGTAGTCCTCGTAGAAGTCACCTCCATAGCCTGGAAGCTCAACATGATCATCCGGAAACAGACGATCTTGCGGAGCTTGTGGACCATAGGGGCTAGGATGAGGTCTTGGACCAACAGACGGTGTCCTGCGGGGACCGCGAGGTGGGGTGATGCCTCCTACATCACGCCAACCCATCACGTCTGGCAGAGCAGATCTCACAGGATAGAGATCGCGCATATCCGAATATCCAGCTTGCACCGCCGGTGCAAACCGAGTCAATGTGGCCCAGTGGTCAGCACGGGTATTGAAGAGCTCTAACCTCAAGGCCCGATTTTCACGGTCCTTATCCTCGAGCATCTCAGCAGTAGTGCGAGTCCGTGAATCCTCCTGAGTGGAGTCAGCATAGATAGCCTGGAGATACACTTGTGCTCCCGGAAGTGATCCTGGCATATACCGGAAATCAGAGTCCCGAAATAGGCCAGACCTGACTCGCATGATGGTCATCATAGAGTAGGCGGCGTCCTGCACAACCATCTCAATAGTAACCCCGAGTCCATAGGAGCAGTGAAGGGGCTCGGTGGACCCAGGATAAGATGGAAATATCCTGACAGTGCAGAGATACTGGCTTTGATTAAAGTCTCGGAATTGCTCTTCGACCGTGTACTCAGGATACCAACGGTATCCAGCCTCAGTCATTACCCTGACCAACATGGCAGTATGGCCGGGTACATCTAGGCATCGAGTCAGGCGAACCACTTGATTGAGGTCGCGAGTGGCCATCTAAAAGCACAACCATAATGCAAAGGCATTAGAATTTCTAGCAAAATTTCGGCAGCATAACAGCTGTAAATGCTCAAGAAGGATTTTGAGACATTTGACAAAGGATTTCATACACACTCAACATCATCATATCAAAGTTATGAGTCCATCCTAACAACATAATGTGGTAGTAGAACTGAACTAGGCTTGTATCCATCAACCCTATAAGGTACTACTGATTAGTAACACGTGAACCTGACAGAGAGAATAGATCCTAATTCCTTAACCCCCGGTGGAAGAATAGACTGACTCAGATCAGAATGTCATAAGATAAAGGAGTAAAAAGAGCCTTACGTTCCACCCACAAACAATTCCCCTACATATAACTAAAGAATTTCTAGACTCAACATCGACCAATTTGGCTTGGAGAACCTACATGCAGTCTGGCTCTGATGCCAACGCTGTCAGGACCCCGACTCGATGACACATCGATCTAGCCTGTAACACCTCATATCACTTTGCGGCCTCACGCACGGTATCCCCACGGGTGTCGCCTTACATTTGCCCGGGACCGTTTGCGCCTTTTGGCTCACGTATATGATAGTGTCGCTAGCATCCATATGTTAAGGAGCCCGGGCTGACATGACTAGTTGTAAACCCAAAGTGGCACAGACTTACAGGGACAGGCATCCATGACCCAGCAACGAACGTGTCGGTCATCAGCAAGTGGGTCCGGGCTGTAGCACTGGGCTAGCAGGACTCCGGTAAACCGGGCTGTAGCGGGCTAATAGGACTCCGGTACTCAATGCGTGACATTTCCCCGAAGGGACAGACACAGGAACGAAGAAGGACACATGCCGGCCAGCCTAAGTGTTCCAGAGCAGTAGCAAGCTACCATGGCTCAGTGGTAACACTAGGAGACATTTCCCGGTAAGAGAGGCTACTAAGGATAAACAACTAGATAGTCAGATCCCACACATACCAAGCATTTCAATCATACACACAATATGCTCGATATGTGCAAATACAACAAGGCATCACAACATGACTCTAAGACACAAGTACTTTATTTAAGGCTCAGAGAGCCATACATAACATACACAAAGGTACGGGTCACACGACCCAGCATTCAAGTCATACAGTCATACAAACCAGCAGCGGAAGTAACTTGTCTGAGTACAGACAACTAGAAAAATAAAAGAGGCTTGGAAAGCCTAGCTATACTATGTGGTCCTTCACAAGCTCAGGATCACCACCTGGGTCTTAGCCTACTCATTGATGTCAACGTCTACGTAGAACCCATCAGAAGGGGTTGCAGCGTCTTCTGTAAAAATGTAAATTATAGCAACATGAGTACAAAGGTACTCAGCAAGACTTACATCAGATCCTACATACATGCATATTATCAAGAAGGGTTGGTGGAGTTATTGCAGCAAGCCAGCTTTGACTCTTGGCTAGGCTAACCTACGAGACTCCAACTTGAAATGGTTTTGCGCACACGAGTCCACTACTCACCACTTCAATACACTACCGAGGATCCACCTCCGTCTTCCTGCGGAAGAGCCATCCTCGGCACTCACACTTATCTTGAGGCTTTTAGTAGATTCCGTTTACTTGTCTATGAACTGTATAGGCAACCAAGTAGTCCTTTACCGCGGACGCGGCTATTCGAATAGATCATGATAACCCTGCAGGGGTGTACTTCTTCATACATGTTTCCACCACTTAGCGTCTGCACACGACATGTGCTCGGCAGACTTCAAGCAAAAGCCGACGTGGGTGTAGACCACGCCCTACCTAAACACCTAAGCCTCTAGTCCAGGTTTATCGCCTATCCAGGTTCCATCCGCAGGGAGTCCGGCCGAGGTTTCCCATACGGCCCCGAACGATGTGAACAGGGTTCCCGAGATACCTAACGGATATTCGGTACACCCGGCCACGTACCTACTGCATCACAGCCCACCCCTACGGTCAGCGCTGTCCACGGCCTCCAGTAGGCTACAAACACCAGAAACTACTTGCAACTCCTGGACAGAGAGCTAGGGTGAATAAGAAGTCGAGCGGGGTCATATTTCAGGGCCCAATGCATGGTAGTAGCTGTGTCTTAAATCACACATACAGATCTCAGTGCTTAAGGTCGGCTTCAATGAAACAACCCACCATGTACTCCTACATGGCCTCTCATCGATACCTTTACCAAATCGTGTTCACCACACCACTCTCATTACAGACATAATCATTTCACTCTAGCCCATCACCCGGATGAACCAGACCTGACACGACTCTAAGCATAGTAGGCATAGCAAGGTAGGAACAACACATACATATGGCTCAATCAACTCCTACACATGCTAGTGGGTTTCATCTAGTTACTGTGGCAATGACAGGTCATGCAGAGGAAATGGGTTCAACTACCATAGCACACAGCAGTTTGAAACGCGTTGTCTTAATGCAGTAAAAGAGAGCAGGAGCGAGAACATGGGATTGTATCGATATGATCAAATGGTTGGTTGCTTGCCTGATGGTTCGATGCACTGATACGGTTCTTCGTTAGGGTAATCACGATACTCCTCGGAGGCAGAACCTGCCGCAAAGAACACCGATACACAACCATCACCAAACAACATGCAACAATATGATGCATGCATGAAACATAGCAATATGAGTGTGTTGGGCTAATGCAACTAAGACCAGAAGGGTTTGAACCAATTTGAATCAAAGATTCAAATTTCAAACTCAAACATGGCCCTTTAAAGTGTTTTCCTTGTTCTGCATTAAACATCAGGTTAACTTGTTTAATCATGCATGAAAATAGTACAGATGGATAGATTGGATTTTTCTGATCATTTTTCATATATAATTTGTCTGATTTGGAGTTACAGAATAAAAGTTATGAATTTTTGAAGTTTAAACTATATTCTGGAATTTCCTATATTAGATTAATTCCAGAAAATCAATTATTACGTCAGCCTGACGTCAGTGTGACGTCAGCAGGTCAACAGAACACGTCCGGGTCAAACCTGACAGTGGGTCCCGCGTGTCAGGGTGATTAATTTAATTAAAGTTTAAATAAAACTAAACTTGTTTAATTAGCAGGGCTGGGCCCCACCTGTCATTGACTCACGGGAGTCAACCAGGGCCCACCCGTGGTCAAACCCGGGTCGGCTGCACCGGCGTTTAGCCGCCGGCGAGCCCGACGCGGCGGCGGAAGTGGTTTTGGCTGTTTCGGCCACCAAATGGGTCGCGGAGACCACCGGAGTGGAGCTGAGGACGAGCCGCAGCTCTTGATGGAGTCCGTTGGGGTCGGGGTGGCCGGAGTTGGCGCCAGCGATGACTTTGGCGGCCACCGGGGTTCGGCCGAAGACGAACTTGACGCTAGAGGGGTCGGTGAGGCGCGGGGAGTAGCTAGCTAGGTGCTACGTGACACGGTGAGCATGATGGACACCGTGGAGTGGTCGGAGGGTGACCGGGAGCACGTCGGCGACGAGCTCCAAGGCGGTGGTTGCGGTTGAGCTCCGAGAGGTCGCTACACAGCTCGGGAGCAAGAAAAGGAGGGGGGAGATGGCTAAGCTCACAGTGAGTGCGACGAAGCCCTTGGTGCGGCCGGGGATGGACCGGAGCGACGGCGGCGTTGAAGGGGATCTCCGGCGACGGCGGTTCGGGCGAGGTCGTCGCGGTGGACTCGGGCGTTGCGAGCGCTCGGGGCTCGGCTTGCTCGATGGAGTGGACAGCGGCGGAGCTCCTGGACACGATGAGAGGACGCACGGGCGGCGGGGAGCACGGCTACGACGAAGGCACGGCGATGGTGGCGTCGGTCATGGCAGGGGAGCACGAGGGGGAGGAGCTGGAGAGGAGAGGGGGTGTCTGGGGGGTTCGGGGGAGCGAGGGAGGCCGATCCACGACGTCACCGGGCGAGGGGAGCGGCGAGGCGGCGAGCAGGTGCGTGGCGCGCGCTGCGGTCGCCGTCGGGCACCTGCCTGCCTGCCTGGCCGGCAAGCAGCTCGCTGGAGCGGCGCTGGGCTGGGCCGGCAGGTGGGTCGGGAGCAGGCGTCAGGTAAGTTTTTCCATTTTCTTTCTGTTTTCTGTTTTTTTAATACTTCTGCAACTTTGTTGAATTAAATAAAATACTTAGGCAACTCCTAAAATCACCAAACTACTCCTGGTCCATAGTTGGATTATTTCCAACATGAAACATTTTAGTTTGGAGATATTTGAGCATTTAAATATTTTACATAATTTTAAATGCCCAAATTCAATTATTTATGATTTAATTCAAAAACCCTAAGATGGCCTAGGAAAATGTGCATCACTTTTGGCAGAGGTTCTGAACCAAGACAAAAATGATGGGCATTTTAGAAGGGCATTTCAGGTTCATTGAAAAAGTTTTTAGTAAACCCTAATTGGTTTGAGAGGGGGCTGGGGGTTCTGTCATCCCCATTTCAGGTTTCTGATGAAAGAATAAACATGATGCAACACTCTAATGCATGAACTAGCTAGGGTGTGACACCAGTCCACCTTTGCGCGGGCAAAAGCCCGGCGTGCACCTTCGATGCAGACGGACCGCTTGATGACTTCCAGCCATGGGAAGACATCCACAAGCCGCCTTACCAGGCCGAAGTAGCTATTGGGAAGGGCCTCGCCAGGCCACATCCAGACTATAAAGCCCATCATGGCCTGTTCGGCTGCCTTGTGCAGCTCGACCAGTTGCTTCAGCTGGTCGCTCACAGGCATCGGGTGTTCGGT
Organism: Triticum dicoccoides; assembly: GCF_002162155.2. Classification (NCBI taxonomy): domain Eukaryota; kingdom Viridiplantae; phylum Streptophyta; class Magnoliopsida; order Poales; family Poaceae; genus Triticum; species Triticum dicoccoides. The sequence continues at coordinate 399,021,906 of NC_041390.1, read as the reverse complement.
CCCAGTATAGTGAGACCAGAACAGCTTCTTCGTCGAGCTTCCCTCCTCGGCCTGATAAAACTTTGCGGCGTCCGACACACTGTGGGGCAAATCTGCGAATTCTCCTGGAGAGCTCCGGACTCGGGTAAGTAACAAGTAATTTACTTTCACATGCTTGATTCGCATATTGAATGCCTTACCCGCCGCTATCTTCCTTATCGCCTCAATCTCCTAGAGGGCCTTTTGGGCTTCGGCCTTGGCATTCTTTGCGCTCTCGAGGGCTGCGGCAAGCTCAGACTCTCGCGTCTTCGAGTCAAGCTCCAAATCCTCGTGCTTCGTCACGAGAGCCTGGAGCTCTTGCTGCACCTCTCCCACACGTGCCTCTTGCTTTTCCCGCTCGGTGTGATCCTTGGCCGCTTTGTCTTCAGCCTCGGACAATGCTTGCTTTAGGGTCGCCACCTTTGTTGTGGCCCCTGGCACATTCATGATGATCCTGTCATTTCGCAACCACATTTTCTTTTATGTATATAGACAAGGTATTGCTTACCTTCATTCTCCTCGAGCTACCTCTTGGCAAGGCCGAGCTCTTTCTCGGACCCCTCGAGGTCCTGCTTCAGTGCGGCGACCTCCGAAGTCAGTGCGGCAGAGGCCAGCAGTGAAGCCTACATACGCATACAGACATACTTATATTAGACTCCTGCATATTTTATTTGATCCTCTATTCGGCTTTTCTTTGTGAACACCAAACAGAGCATCAGGGGCTACTGTCTATGCGGTAATATTTTTCCTACATTTTCAATACTTACCTCAAAGCCTGTTAGAAGGCTAGCACAGGCTTCAGTCAGTCCTCTCTTGGCGGACTGAACCTTCTTGATCACCGCACTCATAATAGTGCGGTGTTCTTCGTCGATGGAAGCGCCTCGAAGCGCTCCCAACAGGTTGTCTGGTGCCTCTGGATGGATAGAGGTCACCGGCACGGGCGTCTTACCCCTTTTGGAAGGGGGCCGCCTGCCCGAGTCCGGAACCACTGGAGGTTCTGGCGCGGTGTTCGATTGAGAGCCGAACTTGGAGCCCCCGGGAGTCTCGCGCCTTTGCTCCTGGAGTCCGGAAGGTTGCCTTGAGGCGCCTCGGGGACTGTCTCCCCCTGCCTCGGTGCCCCTGGAGACAATACATCGGCATTGTCCGTAGGGCAAGGGGAGGAGGCGGTCGAAAGTGGATCGCTATCCATATCCGACGAATCCAAGGAGCCGTCCGACGAGGATACGTCGATACGGGCTTGGGGCGGTCTGCATAATCATATTCGGCGTTAGGAGAAGCAGTGCGACAAAGGTATGCTATGAGTTACTCTGGTATTCGAATACTTACGACTTTGCCAGGGGCTTGGCCCTGAGCAGCCACTCGTCTTCGTCTTCGGCGGCGGTGGCGGAGCAGTCCGGAAGAAGAGTCCTTCCCTTCTTGGACCCTTCGGCCTCCCCGGTTGGGGCGGCCTTCCTTTTCTTGTCTCCCTCGGCTGGAGGGGGAGCATCTTCATCTTCCTCCTTGTTGTCATGGGAGGAGTGTGTCGCGGAGTTATCGGACGATGAGTCTAATACCACCCGGCGCCGGGAACTCTTTCGGGTTCCCTTGGCCTTCTTCTTGGTCTTATCCAGCACCTCATAAGGAGCCGGAGTCAGCATCTCCGTCAGGAGAGCGTCCGCGGTGTCTTCGGGCAGAGGGGCCGGATAGTTAATCTGCTCTGATGTCTCCACCCAGTCCTGTCAAAGGCATGGGAGCTTAGATCCCGCACATGTTTAATCTATGGGAAATAAATACCCTATGTATAGAACTTACCGAATGCGTAGGGCGCTTCGCGCTTAGCCCATGGTCCTCGGTAAGAGAGGGAGGGACCTCGGCGGCCTTGAACAACACCCTCCAGACGTCTTTGTGCGTCGTGTCGAAGAGCTCGCTTAGAGTCTGGTGCCGGGCCGGGTCGAACTCCCATAAGTTGAAATCCCGTTGTTGACACGGGAGGATCTGGCGGAAGAGCATGACCTGGACTATGTTGATAAGCTTAAGTTTCTTGCTTGTCATGTTCCGGATACACTTCTGGAGTCCGTCCAGCTCCACTGATGAACCCCAGGATAGGCCCTTCTCCTTCCAGGAACTAAGCCGTGTGGGGATTCTGGATCGAAACTCGGGGCCGCCACCTACTTGGTGTCGCGCGTCTCGGTGATGTAGAACCACCCCGATTGCCACCCCTTTACGGTCTCCACGAAGGAGCCCTCAAGCCATGCAACATTGGGCATTTTGCCCACCATGGCTCCGCCGCATTCCGCTTGTTGGCCGCCCACCACCTTTGGCTTGATATTGAAGGTCTTCAGCCATAGGCCGAAGTGGGGCCGGATGCGGAGGAAAGCCTCGCACACGACGATGAACGCCGAGATGTTGAGGATGAAATTTGGGGCCAGATCATGAAAGTCTAGCCTGTAGTAGAACATGAGGCCGCGGGCGAATGGATGGAGGGGAAACCCTAATCCGCAAACGAAATGGGGGAGGAAAACCACCCTTTCATGAGGTTCCGGGGTAGGGACGACCTGCCCCGCGGCTGGCAGCTGGTGCGCGATGTCCGCGGCTAAGTATCCGGCTCCACGCAACTTTTTGATGTGCCCCTCCGTGACGGAGGAGGCCATCCACTTGCCTCCCGCTCCGGACATGTTTGGAGAGATTTTAGGAGGAGGATGCAGACTTGGGCGCTGGAGCTCGAGTGCGCGAGAATGGATGAGCAAGGAGGAAGAAGGCATGGGTAGAAAAAGGTGAGATCTTATCCCTTTATAAGGGCGGACTAGACTATGCGCCCCCACTAGCCTGGTAAAACTCGCTTATCCCCCAAGCGCTGTAATTGATGGCGCGGTTGGGTTACCCACATCCGTATTGATGAGAATCCCGTAATAAGGGGAACACGATATCTGCTTTGACAAGATGTGTCAAGAAAATGCCTCGCGTTATGTGCGGGGCTGGTTAAGGAAAAACAGTTGAAATAGTTACTGGGCCATGGCATGATGTCATGCTGCCAAAACCTGTCAGCAGATTAGATTTGTGGAAATATTATTCTCTCCATGGTGGTATGTGGAACTTATTTTGCAGGGTCGGACACTATCCTTGTATTCAAACTCTTCTGTGGTATATTCGGAGGAGGAACCCACCTTGCAATGCCGAAGAAAACACTGCGCGCCGGACTCATCGTCATTGAAGCCTGGTTCAGGGGCTACTGAGGGAGTCCTGGATTAGGGGTTCTCCGGACAGCCGGACTATTCCTTTGGCCGGACTGTTGGACTATGAAGATACGAGGTTGAAGGCAAGCTAGGCAATATGGATATGTATATCTCCTCCTTTGTAACCGACCTTGTGTCCCTAGCCCCCTCCGTTGTCTATATAAATCGGAGGGTTTTAGTCCGTAGGACAACATACAATCATACCATAGGCTAGCTTTTAGGGTTTAGCCTCTCCGATCTCGTGGTAGATCAACTCTTGTACTACCCATATTATCAAGAATAATCAAGCAGGATGTAGGGTTTTACCTCCATCAAGAGGGCCCGAACCTGGGTAAAACATCATGTCCCCTGCCTCCTATTACCATCCGCCTTAGACGCATAGTTCAGGACCCCCTACCCGAGATCCGCCGGTTCTGACACCGACAGACGGTGATAATAGAAGAGGGGAAGCTTGTGTTTTGTGCTAGGCACACCTGGCTAGAGAGGCATATCGATCGGTGTGTGCCGTAAAGAAGGAGCTGGGGGGGCCTACACACACCATGGGTGAACGACCTAAAGTGAAAAGATGAATTTGCGCGATGGAGCTAGAGAATGTTGAGGGAGGGTTAGAGGGATGCGGGCGTCTGCATGCACGAGAGAAAGTTAGCCTAGCTAGCTACAAAGATAAGAGGATTGTGTGGGTGTAAAAGACGAATAGAGGATCATACTTCATTATAAAAAGTGAATTTGGATATTTGAAGAATTTATCATAGTGTTTTAAACTGATGCATGTGTGAATATATATAACGGTGATACACATGGTGTGGTTATGAACATGTTATACTACATATAATATATTTTATCTCTACTCTTATAAAAGAACGGAGTTGTTGATGATCGTGCCATCCTGCATTATAGGTTGTCCGATTTATATCTGACGGATTGGAAGGAAACTATGGCAATTTTGAAAAAAGATACCCACACCCCTCTCCATATTTGCAAATTATGCCTCCCCTTGATCATGTTGATGTTCTGTGGAACGCATGGGCATCTTGCTAGTACTACGTATAACATATAGAACATTGATCATAATTTGGGCTAATGTGTGCCTTTTGTAGCTCAAGTCTAAATACTTGTCATAATGTAGGGGGCGGGGCACTATACTATGTATGATAAACACGGTGTACACATATGGAACATGGTTTAGATTATGAATATATAGTTAGTACATCAAATGTACTATTATTTGGAATCTATATCAAGTGTATTCAAAAAATAGAATTCGAGTTCATGTAGTACACATAGTTCATATCTATCTCTATAGTAATCATGTGGTGTGTTATTAAGGTAATACACGAATGATGGTTGAAGTTGGCAACAATCATGATTGTAAATTGTTATTAAAACAGAGAAACAAATTCAAATTCAGTTCAAATTGCAGCGGTAGTATAGACATTTGGAATGCACTAAAATGTTGGTATGAGTAGGTTACATGCATTATACAGCAAGTGAAAAATTTCAATTTGACATAACATGGATTCATACTATTGAATAGCATTTAATAGCACTAAAGTTTTTGGTATGAGTAGCTTTAAATAGCATTTCTATAGTAAAACGGGGCAAGACTCTCTCTTTGTTTGGTGTGAATAGTTTTATTTTTTTTCTTTTTGGTTGAGGGAAGTGCGAATTGATTTGGTACGTACAAGTACAATATTACACGTTAGGCTTGTCCCTAAAATTCGACCCGCGCCTTGTTATATCCCGAAAATTTAGATATCATGCTCCCAAAACTGGCGCCTTCACAACCCGCGCCTTGCTATCCCGAAATTACAACGCGCGTGAAAACTCCCTCCAGCTGCCAAATCCTGACACGTGAAATCCCCCTTCTAACCCTGAGCCGAAAGGGCTGCTAGTTCAAATCGGTGCGCGGTACTTTTGTAACACACCCTACATTTTGGACAAGCGCGTCCCTAAGTCATGGTTCACCCCCTCCCATCGCCTCCTTTTTGCCATTCAAAATCCCAGGCCGCCATAACCTCTCCGCTCCAGCCGCGAAACCCCACCCTCCTCCGTCTGCCACCTCACCGCTGCCCAGCTGGAGCCTCTTCCCCGGCGACGTCGTCCACTGCAACAGCTCGACGTCCCTCGTCCACCTTCCCGGATGATGATCTGTCGTCCATCTCATCGTACCGCCGGTTCAGCCGCCCCATCCTGCACCTCCAAGGAGCTGCTCCGACGATCGCCTCATCTATCACGGCTGCTCCATCCCCACAGGGCCACCTTAACCTGCTCCATCGGAACCGCAGCATCCTCACCGACTCCTCAGACGAAGCCGAGGCCTACTCGGCGCCACCAAAAAGGTTGTACACTCATCGCATCGCACCTTCTCCTTAGCTCGACCTCCCGGCGCCGACGGTGCTCCATCCCACACCCCCATGGAGTGGCTACCTTGAAGCCAGCCTCGCGGGCGACATCTCCATGGCGGCTCTCCCCCAGTGCGATGCCCCTTTGGCGGCGGCGTCCATACCAGGCGGATCTGCTGCTGCTGCTCCGGCTCTCGCTCGCTCGCGCTACTGCTCCGGCTCTCACTCGCTCGTGCTGCTGCTGCTCTCCCCCTCGCTCGTGTTGCTGCTCTGCTCCGATTTAGCTACACTCCAGTCGACTGAATCAACTTTTGGGTCAGTCGATTTTCAGGGGGTGGGGGGTCTCGCCGGAGTTAAGGAAGAACCACCCGCAGTGGGGACGGGGGCTCATCGGAGAGGTACCCCACTATCTATCTTAGGGTTCAGGGTGGGGGTGGGGGCCCTATAGGACTCGCCAGGGCGGCGGCGGACCGGCGGTGGGGAGTTTTTTCGAGGCGGCGAGGCGGCGCTGGGGCCGGCGGTTCGGCCGGTGGTGGCTGGCGGCTCAAGGGGGTGCAGGTTGTAGATGAACTGCAGGCCCTCCCTAAAGTACATGTCAAGTGACTCTCTGCTACCATTGCGTTCAGTTTCGACAGTAACACTCGGATTCCACAGTAAATTTCAGTTTCAACAGTTAAGTTCAGAGTCAACAGTTCTTACCTCATCTGTTGTAGTCAGGTGGTTTTTGGTGAGGTAAATTTTACATCTATTTTACATCATCTATTGGAGATGCTATTAGAATCCCACTTGAGATAGATAATGTTTGTGTTGTGCTGCTTCAGCCTTGACGTCTTACGGCTCACCGGGTCTGCTCCAACGACAGAACGATCCATCACAACAGAGCAGTGCCCTGGACGCCATCTACAGATTCCTCAGATCTTCCTCCACACCTCCGACAGCCACCTCTCCATCAACTGCTTCAGCGACCAACCCAATGATGCTGAGGTCAACATGGCTACGGCAAAGAGGTTGTACACTTGTTGCATCACTTATTACTATACATTCATGTTGATCCATTAGGGCTATTTTGGTTCAACGGAAAAACATAGCAATAGGGAATTTTCCAATGGCACTCTACTATACAATTATTCATGCATTTTGTTGAAAGGAATGAAGCAAAACATCCACCTGGACCTACTTTTCAAAATCCTATGCATGAAAACAAGACCAAGTGCATTAGTGGCATTATAACATTCTAACTGTACACACTTTCATATGGTTTCACTTTATTTTGGCCATGTTTCTTTGGATTCCTTTGCTCTTCCAATTCCTGTAAACCAAACACTCAAGTTGACAGAAATCCCATGTTTACAAATGCTCTGTTTACCTTGTGCATTCATATCCTATTCCGGTGTTTTTCCTATCCCTCCGTTTTTAGAATCATGCAAGCCAAATGTGCCCTTACATAATTACTTCAGTTACAGGTAGGTGTCGAAGGGAACTTTGTGTGGTTTGTCCTACTCCTGCCGCGACGTCATCCACCTCAACTGAGCTGCTCCATCGATAGAAACATCCACCAAACCAAACATCACCACTCCTGACCGTCTTTCGCCGCCTCGGATCTCCTTCCCTGGCGCCGGCACCCACCGCAACGGCATTACCATCATCGACTCAGCAGATGAACCTGAGGAGTATATGGGTCCACAAGAGAGGTCGCACTCTTTTGTTTCTTCTTATGTTATGCATTGCTTAAAATTACCTGCTACTTTATCGTCTTGTTCACCTCTTGGACTCCAAGTCAGGTCCAAATTAATGTTCAAACTTGAGTTCTAAATTAGTTATGGGGCACATATCGAGGAAGCAATGAATAGTATCTCTGTCTAATATCTAGTTCACCTAGGGTATGCCTATGTTGTTCATCTTGGGTGGGAAACAAATAGTAAAACAATCATCATTTTTCTTTTTATTAAATTAAAGCAATCATCAGCCTGCTATCATTATTTTTGGATCCATCCACTGGTTGTTACCATCACTCTAAATTTCTGCATGCTCTCCTTACATAATCGCACCATATTTTTTTCGTATGCATGTCAGATGTTGTACACAGTCATGCTGAACATGTAGAGAAAAAGAGAACAGTTTTGCACGACAATACAATGTCATGCAGGCATCGCTCTATGGTGGGTTCAATGGAAAACCCTCCCCACCCCTCTCTAGATTGTAATCCAGAGGAAGATATCTGTTCTGAGGCGAATTCAGACGCCGCTGACCACTCCTATTTACCCCCAAGGTGTTTGCTCTACCTTGGCATGATGATGTTAGTCATATCATGCATATGTTGCCTTGCAGTGCCTACTTTTGACATCATATATGTCATCTGCTTAGTTTAGAAATGTTCTGTAATGCCACCTGTTTAGTTTCTATATCATATATGGGAATTGTGCAGTCTCATGTCTTTTAGCCAGCCATAATATACGTGAAATGTGCAATGCCGTCCTGTTTAACCAGGCATCATATATTTGAATGATATCTTGCCCATCCTTTTCTTCATTACATTTCCATTTGTCGACAATGTTTGTACATTAAACTACTCTTCCTGTGAATCAGCCATTTGGGTGGGAGATTGAAAAATCTAAAGTGAAAACAAGGCCTTCAGCGCAGACAGTGCTACCTGTCGAAGCAGATCTCTTGTTGGGTCCCGATAGCTCCTCAGAGATGGATTCAGAGACAGATAACCAGTCCTATTCCCCCACCGAGGTGTATGCTCTAACTTGGCACGGTTATACTGCTCATATCATGCATATGGTGTCTTGCATTGCATATATTAGACATCATATACACAATATTCAACACCATGTTCTTAGTTCAGACATCATATCTAATGCCCTATGTTTAGCATATAAATCACATATGTGAATTAAATGATGCGATCCTGATTACTTAGATAACATGTAGGTGAATTATGTCATGCAATCATGTTTAGTTATTCATCATATATTTGAATTATGTTATGCTATGTTATCCAGTTTAGATAGACATCATATATGTGAAATTATGTCATGCTATCCGTTTTAGTTAAACAATAAACATGTCAACTATTTCATGCCCTATTTTTTCCACACTATCTATTACATCTGTCTCTCATACAATGTCTGTGCATTCAACTATGTTTCTTGTTTATCAGCTATTTGAATTGGAGCGGGTGATGCCATCATCTAGTGGACTAAAAAAACGGTCTTCAAATAAAACTGTGCTACCTCTTGGTGGAGATAGCACCCCAGTTGTACATGCACAAGAACCAACCCTACCACACATAACCCAAACTCTCGCAGATTGTACCCCTACTACGATGGACAGAGAACCAGCTTCACCCAATCTAACCCCAACCCCAGCAGATAGTAACCCAGTTCCTGTTGACACAGCACCATCTCCACCACAGAGATCCCAAACAAGACCAGTTAGTAAGGCAGCTCCAGTGCCCAAAGGGCCAGTACTACCACGACGAACCCCAACACCACGAGTTAGTACACCTATTCCTGTGGAGGAAGCACAACCAGCTAGTCATAGTTTAGCATCTATCGCATTTGATGTTATTAAATCGTATGTGCGTATCTTCCCATCTTGGAAATATTATACTGAAGATGAAGGAAAATGCCATTTGCAGGTGTTTGTCCAGGAGTTATGTGTAAGTAATGTTATTCATGGCAATTACATTGCTTTGTCCCATACATCCTACCTCCATGATGGTTATAATACAATTTTTTCCCATTTTTCTCTATAGAGAAGGACCGATTTGGAAACTCATGATGAGGTAACCTGTGCTAATACCTCTGCTATCTTCAAGAATGCTTGGTGGCAGTATCGGAATTACCTGAAGAAAACGTACTTCACCGGCAAAGAAACTCATCAAATTCCCTTATGTTCTCCTGAGACACATTTATTGGACGATGACTGGGAATGCCTTGTTCTATACTGGTCCTGAACCAAGAATGTGGTAAGGTCTATGAGCTCATTTTCTATTTTAAGTACTATATTCTTGCGTCTTACTTTACTCTGTTCATGTAGAACAAGTGCCTAAACCTGAAGAACAACTTTTCTAATTTAAGATTCCATTGCTATCATAGTTCAAAAAAGCGCTAGGCGTTAATTGTGCATTTTGCCACCGCCTTGCGCTTTACTGACCAAAGCGCATGCTTATGCGCAGTTATGCACAGATTAAGCATAGTTATGCGCAATGCGTTTCGCCAACGCCTAGAGCCTAGGCATGCTTAAGCGCTCGCTTAGGCGCGCCTTTTTTAACTATGATTGCTATCGTGCATACCGCTTTGCTCTTGTATCACTGTATTTACTCATACAAACTTATTTTTAAATTGAAGGATCCAATCGAAACTTCAATGGCACAGAAGGTATGTTCACGCATGTTTCTTTAACAGGCTTGCTCTTATCAATTGCTCTGTTGATTTCAATTTCAATTGTGTATATAGTTGACTTCTCATATCATGCACATTACTAGTATCACAACAGAGGCAATAATGTTGTTGTACATGTAGACCCGTGGTACCCATCTGAAATCTTGTTGTGCCGTGTAGTTTCCCACGCATTGTATTCTTTCACTGTTGCTTTGTCTTGAACTAATATGATTTGAACCGTGTCTCTATTTTGATTTGGCAAGACAATGCAGTGACCATAGGACATAGATATGTGTTTGTTTTATGCTTTTATTATGTACTAGTACTAGGCAATAGAAGACTTGGTAGTTTAATCCTGTCCACCTTAGTAATGAACTAGTTCACCAAAACGAGTTTCATATACTAGTACATGCTAAACTGTTATGTATCTACTTGTTTCTTCTTTTAGAATGCTGACAGAATATTGGGGAAGAGTGCCTTATTAAGCAATGGTAAAGGAAGTAATGCAGATAAGGTTCAGGATAGTGGCACGTCCTTGTTGGTCTCCAACGAAGCTGATAAAACAGCTAAGGAAGACTATCTCGAAGACAGTGAGACAACCCCAAAGTCCTGTCTTAGTTTAGTGTTGGAGTTAGTGGCCACTACCGGTTGCACAAGCTATTCAAACTCAATGTCTGAATTAGTTCGGTTTCTTGAGTCTCAACTACAAGCTGAAAGACATCGATCAGCTATGCTGTGACATGAAGCGGAAGGACTGCGGAAGTCCCTGGAGCATTCAGATGCATACTTTCTGGTGCAACAACAAGTGTTGGAGGATTTTAGCACCAAACAGGACAAAGCTAATAAGCTTGCTAAGCTTATTGCTAGCATGGTGGATACCATGTTTCTTGAGCTCTTCTGAAGTTGTTTCAGTTATGCTCTTGTTTTGCTGCCGCGTTTATTTGCACTGGAGGCCAATTTTGACGGCCAGTGTATGTAATATGCTGCTTCGTTCCCTATATTTGCACTGGTGGCGAACATTGATACCCATTGGATGTAATATGTGTAATAGAGGTAATAGGCTAGCGTTAATTGCTTGCTTATTTATTTCCTTATTGTCTTGTTTAGTTGTTTGCTTGTAGTCACTGCAGTTCTTTTTCTGTGATTTTCTAGTGGCCACAATAAACTATTTTTGGATACTAGGCAAAAATAATCATGGAAACACACGGACTATTGTAACCATGGGCCTCCTACAGGCCGTATGATCCATGGGCCTTCTATGGGCCGTAGGATCCATTGGCCTTCTATACGGGTCGTAGGATCCATGGGCCTTCTACGGGCCGTACGATCTATGGGCCTTTTACGGGCCGTACGATCCATGGGCCTTCTACAGGGCATATCGTCATTTCGCCAATCATGGGATGTACTATTCATGGACAATAACGGGCCGTTTATTGGCTGTATTTGATAACTCTATGAAAACAGCCCAACGGGTTTTTTTCGACATGAAAACGGCCCAACGTATTAATGGGCCACAAACGGGCCGACTGTAACCACGGGCTGAATTTGGCCCACAAGCAGAAAATGATAGTAACGGGCCGTAAGTAACCGAATGCTGGAAATGAGCCCAAGAATAAATGGGCCCTGAGAAGGCCGAAAGATATCATGGGCTGGAAACGGCCCAACGGAATAATGGGCCGTTAATGTGTCTAAAGTGATACACTGTTCATTACAGGCCAGTTTTACCACGGGCCGTTAAGGGGTCGAGGGTTACTAAGGGCCTCATATGGGCCGAAAGACGTCATGGGCCATACATGGGCTGGAAGTTAAAACAGGCTGGAATTATATTGGATGGCCCAGATGACGCTACTGGGCCTAATTCGGATAGGCCGTAAACAGGCCCTGGGATAGCGGGTTGTAAATGGGCTATATGCGAACAGGCCGTTAACATGCTTGCCGTGGGCCGGCCCGCCACCTTTTGACCAAGTCAAACGGGCCAGCCTTTTCACAGGAATGGGCCTCTGTTGGTCCGTGCCACGTTTCAGCGTATCATAGGCGCTTTGGGTCCAATGAGTGGATGACATCTGTCCCAACGGTGAGCCGACACGTGTTTCCTCCAGCCAATGATGATTTTACACGTGGAAAATCCCCATTGGCCGGGGCTGTTAATGGGTTATCGGATCCAAAACCGGACCCGATAGCTTAAAGGTGTTCCGTTACGGTGGATGCCATGTGTTGGTCACCCTTGACGAAAGCACTTCTATGACGCGCAATTTATCGTCATGGAAGTGGACACTTCTGTGATGATAATTTTGGTAATGTCATGGAACACTTCTACGACAGCACAGGTATGACTAGCTTGATTCTGTCATAAATTTGTCATGGATGTACATGCATGACAGAAAACGTGACCTACTGTGACTGTCGGTGTCAAAACCGGCAGATCTCGGGTAGGGGGTCCCGAACTGTGCGTCAAGGCCGGATGGTAACAGGAGACAAGGGACATGATGTTTTTACCCAAGTTCGGGCCCTCTCGATGGAGGTAATACCCTACTCCTGCTTGATTAATATTGATGATATGGGTAGTACAAGAGTAGATCTACCACGAGATCAAGGAGGCTAAACCCTAGAAGCTAGCCTATGGTATGATTGTTGTATATGGAGTTGATGTCCTACGGACTACAACCCTCCGGTTTATATAGGCATCGGATAGGGTTAGGGTTACATAGAGTCGGTTACAATGGTAGGAGATCTTGAATATCCGCATCGCCAAGCTTGCCTTCCACGCCAAGGAAAGTCCCATCCGGACACGGGACGAAGTCTTCAATCTTGTATCTTCATAGTCCTGGAGTCCGGCTGAAGGTATAGTCCGGCTACCCGAACACCCCCTAATCCAGGACTCCCTCAGTAGCCCCTGAACCAGGCTTCAATGACGACGAGTCCGGCGCAGATTGTCTTCGGCATTGCAAGGCGGGTTCCGCCTCCAAGTCCTTCATAGAAGATTGTAAACACCAAGAGTAGTGTCCAGCTCTGCAAAATACGTTTCCACATATTGCCATAGAGAGAATAATATACACACAAATCAAATCTGCTGATGTATTCTGTAGTGCGTCATCACACTACGGCCAAGTCCTTTACTCGAATCGTTTTTACTTTTCCACCTCGGCACGTTTTGCGAGGCGGTTTCCTTGGCACGTCTTGTCAAAGTAGAGATCGTGTACCCCCTTTACGGGATTCTCATCAATACGGACGTGGGTAACCCAACCGCGCCATTTATCATGGCTCTTGGGAGGCAAGCGAGTTTTACTAGGCTGGTGGGGACGCACAACCGCATCCTCCCATATAAGGGGATAAGGATCCACCCTTTTACCTACGCCTTCTTCCTCCTTTGCCTATCCATCTCCTGCGCACTCGAGCTCCAGCGCCCAAGCCCGCACTTCCCACCTCAACCTTCTCCAGCAATGTCTGGAGCGGGAGGCAAGTGGATGGTCTCCTCTGCTATGGAGGGCCAAGTCAAGAAGCTAAGGAAGGCCGGATACCTGTCTAAGGACATCGCGCACCGGCTTCCCGAAAAGGGGCAGCTTCTCCCCACCCCAAGGCCCCATGAGAGGGTAGTATTTCTTCCCCACTTCCTTCGCGGACTGGGTTTTCGACTCCACCCATTTGTCCGGGGGCTCATGTTCTACTACGGCCTGGATTTCCACGATCTGGCCCCGAACTTCATCCTCAACATCTCGGCGTTTATCGTCGTGTGCGAGGCTTTCCTCCGCGTCTGCCCTCATTTTGGCCTCTGGCTCAAGACCTTCAACGTCAAGCCCAAGGTGGTGCGCGGCAGCCAGGCAGAGTGCGGAGGCGCCATGGCGGGCAAGATGGCCAACGTCCTATGATTCGAGGGCTCTTTTGTGGAGACCCTAAAGGGGTGGCAATCTGGGTGGTTTTACATCACCGAGCCACGCGATCCGAACTGGATTGTAGCCCCCGAGTTCCGATCCGGACCCCCCTACGCGGCTTATGTCCTGGAAAGAGACGGACCTGTCGCGGGGTGACGAAAAAGAGGTGACCGGATTGCAAACATGCATCCAGTCCCTGGTGAACAAGCCAATCCGGCTTGTTAATGTAATCCAGGTTATGCTCATCCGCCGGATCCTCCCGTGCCAACAACAGGATTTTAATCTGTGGGAGTTCGACCCGGCGCAGCACCAAACCCTTAGTAGGCTCTTCGACACGATGTACGAAGATGCCTGGAAGGTGCTATTCAAGGGCACCGAGGCTCCCGCATCCGCTTCCGAGGACCGCGGATATAGCTCGCAGCGTCACTCTAGCTAGGTAAGCTATCTTCACCTTTTACAGGATGTTAAGCTTTTTTCATAGTTTGACTCTATGCGGGATCTAAACTCCCTTACCTTTGACAGGCTTGGCGAGCGATATCCGGACCGATTAACTGTCCGGCTCCGCTGCCCGAAGACCCAGCCCCAGCTCTACTAGTGAAGCTGCTGGTTCCGGCGCCTTATGTGATGCTGGAGAAAAAGGCCAAGAAGAAGAAGACCACGGGGACTCGAAAGAGCGCCCGTACGTGGTGGTGTCGGACTCGTCATTTGACGAGTCCGAGACGCCCTCTTCCCGTGAAAACGAGGAGGAGGAAGAAGAAAACTCTCCCCCCCTAGCGGAGGGAGGAGAGAAGAGGAAGGCCGCCCCAACGGGGGAGGCCGAGGGGTCTAGGAAAAGGAAGACCCCTCCGCTGGACTACTCCCCCGATGCCGAAGAGGGCGGAGAGGAGTGGCCAAACAGGGCCAAGCATCCGGCGAAATCGTAAGTTCGGATATCAGAGTAACTCATGATGTTCCTTTGTTGCACAGCTTTCCCTAATGTCAAACGTAATTATGCAGCCCCCGGGCCGAATACAACGAATCGTTGGGCGGCTCCCTGGACTCATCGGACGTGAACTCAGTTCTGCCCGCTATCTCCCCCCGCACTGCAGACGACGCCGAAGTGGCATCGCAACAAGCTCCGGGGAAGGAGGAGGTGGTCCCGGAGGAGCCGCAAGGCAACCTCACGGACTCCAGGAGTGAAGGGGATAAGGCCCCCTAGGGCTCCAAGTCCGGCTTTGTGCCGAACACCGCGCCGGAATCTTCCACAGTTCCGGACCGCGGTAGGCGAACTCCTTCCAAGAGGAGCAAGCCTTCTGAGCCGGCGGCCTCCGTCCAACCGGAGGTGCCAGACAATCTGCTGGAGGTGCTTGACGGCGCCTCCATCGACGAGGGGCACCGTACTATTATGAGTACGGTGATCCAGAAGGTTCAGTCCGTCAAGAGCGGACGGACTGCAGCTTGCGCTAGCCTTCTAACAGGCTTCGAGGTAAGTAAAAATATGTAAAAATATTACCGCATAGACAGTAGCCCCTGATGCTCTGTTTGGCGTTCGAAAAGAAAAGCCGAATAGAGGATCTATTAAATATCGTAGGAGTCCAACAAAAAAGAGTCAATATGCGTATGCAGGCTTCACTGCTATCCACCGCCGCACTGACTGCGGAGATGGGTGTCCTGAAGTAGGACCTCGAGCGGACCGAGCAAGAGCTCGGCCTTGCCAAGCGGCGGCTCGAGGAGAGAGAAGGTAGGAAATACCTTACAGAAAAGTGCCTATAAAAAGGCGTGATTGCAAAAAAATAACAGGATTGTACTGCTTATTGTAGGGGCCATGACTGAGGTGGCGACCCTTAAGCAGGCGTTGTCTGAAGCCGGAAAGAAAACGGCCACGGAGCGCACCGAGCGAGACAGACTTGGGGCTCAGGTCGGCGAGGTGCAGCAAGAGCTTCGGGCTCTCATGAAAAAACATGAGAGTTTGGAGCTTGAGTCAAAGGCGCAAGCATCCGAGCTCGCGACGGCCCTTGAGACTGCCAAGTCTGCCAAGACCGAAGCGCAAAAGGCCCTCCAAGAGTTGGAGGAGATGAGGAAGATAGCAGCGGGTAAGGCATTCTTTATGCAAAGCAAAAATATAAAAGTAAACTACTTGTTACTTACCCGAATCCGGAGCTCTCTAGGGGCATTCACAGACCTTCCCCGCAGCGTATCCGACGCCGCCGCATTCTACCGAGCTGAAGAGGGCAGCTCGACGGAGAAGGTGTTCTGGTCTCAGTATTCTGAGGCCGGACACCCTGTGCCCTTGAGCGACCAGCTGAAACAGCTGGTCGAGCTCCACAAGGCGGCCGAACAGGCCATGAAGGGCTTCATAGTTCGGCTGTGGCCCGAAGAGGCCCTGCCTGGGAGCTATTTCGGGCTGGTGTGGCAGCTGGTGGAGGCCTGCCCGAGGCTCGAGGTCATCAAGCGCTCCGTCTGCATCGAAGGTGCCCGTCAGGCCCTTGCCCGTGCAAAGGTGCACTGGGGTAAGCTGGACGGTGAGAAGCTTGTGAAGGACGGGCCGCCGCCGGGGAAGGAGCATCGCAAGCCCGAGAACTACTACAAGGATGTTCTTGCAGGTGCCCGCCTTGTGGCGGATGAATGTACCAAGGATGTGATTTTTGAATGAACTCGCTCGTGTTTATCCTGTGCGCTGAAAACTTGTTCATATGCGCTAAGCAATGCTTATTGAATTTAAAATATTACTTTCTGTGCGGCCGTTTATCAAAAAATTGAGAGATGGCCAGTCGTCGGCTTCTGCCCCCATGCCACTAGTGCTGGGGTGTTCGGGATAGACCTGAGCGCTCTTTTTCCCATAGTTGGGTCCTTCGAGGGAGGCGCTCAGCACAACGAACCAGGCAATCAGACTATAATGCTTGAACACTCTCACTTAGCCATAGAACTCTATAATTTTAAATTTTAGCGAAGCCCCTAGTTCGGAAGACCGAGTTCGGGGCGCTATCCACGCCTTGGCCAGACAAAGCCAGCTCCTCGCTCGAAGCGGCATAAGTCTTTAGGGACTCGAAAAACCTCTCGAACAGCGACCAGTCTCTCGCCTCATCATGACAGTCAGTTTTTGTTTTCTCCACTGAGGTGCTTAACCCAGCTGAACCGAGGCACAATCGCAGTGGTTCTCCTAGTGCTACCTTAGCCGATATAGCGGAACGTAAGGCACCAAAACATAGGAGCTGGGCAAACCCAACTATTGACCCAAATCATGATTCGGAGCCGATGCATATAGTGCTATAAGTTCGGGGTGCCGCACTTGTGAAAGTGTACGGACTTCTCACACCATAATGAGGGGTACTGAAGCCCCTGGCGTGTTTGCCATACCATGGTGTACGGGTGCAATCATGTCATTTAATAAACATATATGTGAAAAGAGGATAATGCGAAAAATAGACAAAAAGCTATGCATTGTTTATAGAGAGGCTATTTATCAAAGCCGAACGATACAAATAGTGCGATAAGCAAAAAGATATTGGGCTATTTAACATGTCCTGACCAGGGGCAGGCCGCGGAATTGTATTCAAAACAGGTATACCGCTCGTAACAGAGACCACCTGGGAGTTTCATAATGCGGCATGGCTTGTCTGCCTCCCTGGATCTTGCATCGTTTGTGTGGCAGTCGAATTGCCGAACAGGTCGTCCGAAGTATGGAGTCCTGAAAGTAAGAAAAAATTAAAAAAAGAATCCGGCAGCCCCTAGTACGTTTTAAGCCGTATTTTGGGCGTGCCGTTATTGTGCCCCTTCCCCTGTGCCCATGGTATTTCAAGGGCGTAGTTATGTACGCAAGGCACTGGTTTCGCTATGTCACGAGAGCTGGGGTTGGGGCCGCATTGCTACGCTTGCTCAGAACGTGCCAGGCGGTCCTCCTGTGGGTTACTCCGGGCGCGCTTGGCGGTGTCTGGCTTTTTAACGGCCGGACTGGAGAATTGCCTAAGAAGGCTACTTTGTACTTCCGCTGCGAGAGCCGCCGTGTGCTCCTCCGTACGGAGGGAGCGTTCGGTGTTTCCATTGACTATGATTAATCCTCGAGGGCCTGGCATCTTGAGCTTGAGATATGCGTAGTGCGGCACCGCATTGAACTTTGCGAATGCGGTTCGTCCGAGCAGGGCGTGAAAGCCACTGCGAAATGGGACTATTCGAAGATTAACTCTTCGCTTCGGAAATTGTTTGGGGATCCGAAGACCACGTCAAGTGTTATTGAGCCAGTACAGTTGGCTTCTACACCTGGTATAACGCCTTTAAAGGTCGTTTTTGTGGGCCTAATCCTTGAGGGATCTATGCCCATTTTCCGCACTGTATCCTGGTAAAGCAGGTTCAGACTACTGCCGCCGTCCATGAGGACTCTTGTGAGATGAAATCCGTCGATGATTGGGTCGAGAACGAATGCGGCGAAGCCGCCATGACGGATGCTAGTGGGATGGTCCCTTCGATCAAAAGTGATCGGGCAGGAGGACCATGGGTTGAACTTTGGGGCGACTGGCTCCAACGCATATACGTCCCGTAGAGCACGCTTCCGCTCCCTCTTGGGAATGTGGGTTGCGTATATCATGTTCACCGTCCGCACTTGTGGGGGAAAGCCCTTCTGCCCATTGTTGTTCGGCGGCCTGGGCTCCTCCTCGTTGTCGTTGTGCAGCCCGTTGTCTTTGTTTTCAGATCTTAACTTGCCTGCCTGCTTGAACACCCAACAATCCCTGTTAGTGTGATTGGCTGGCCTTTCGGGGGTGCCATGTATCTGGCACAAGCAGTCGAGTATTCGGTCCAAACTGGATGGGCCGTGAGTATTCTTTTTGGATGGCTTTTTCCGCTGACCGGATTTATAGCCTCTGAATCCGGCATTGACTGCCGTGTCTTCATTGCTGTCGCTGCTAACGCGGCATTTTTGCTTATTCCGACGTGTCGTGCCACTTTTGTCCTTGGTATCCGAATTACCAGGGTTCTTTGATAAGTTGTTACTGCGAGCTAGCCAGCTGTCTTCTCCCGCGCAAAAGCGGGTCATGAGTGTCGTGAGAGCTGCCATAGATTTCGGCTTTTCCTGTCCCAGGTGTCGGGCAAGCCACTCGTCGTGGATGTTATGCTTCAAGGCCGCTAGGGCCTCTGCGTCCGGACAGTTGACTATCTGGTTTTTCTTTGTTAGCAACCGTGTCCAGAATTGCCTGGCCGATTCCTCTGGCTGCTGAATTATGTGGCTTAAGTCGTCGGCATCCGGTGGTCGCACGTAAGTGCCCTGGAAGTTGTTGAGGAATGCGGCTTCCAGGTCCTCCCAAGAACCGATTGAGTCTGCTGGCAAGCTGTTAAGCCAATGCCGGGCCGGTCCTTTAAGTTTGAGCGGGAGGTATTTGATGGCGTGTAGATCATCGCCGCGTGCCCTGTGGATGTGAAGGAGATAATCCTCGATCCATACCGCCGGATCTGTTGTGCCATCGTATGATTCGATGTTTACGGGTTTGAAACCCTCTGGGATTTTATGATCCATTACTTCATCCGTGAAGCATAGCGGGTGTGCGACGCCTCTGTACTGGGCTATATCACGACGCAGCTCGGAAGAGCTATGTCTGTTGTGTTCGGCCCGGCCAGATTTGTTTTATCTGGAGTGAAAATCATCGTCACGTGCCGTAGGGCGCCTGCGCGATCCGTAGATCGATCTTGTTTGTCTTGCCTTATCCTCCAGTACGTCTCGCAGGTCTGGCGCATTTTCCTGTGCCTTAGTTGAGTGGCGTCGGGGCATGGCTTCTGTTGAGGGCCGAGAGGCCTCTCTGTCGCGGCCGCGAGGTGGCCGGTCTGCCATGTCATGCGCTGGTAATGTAGGTGCTTCCTCCTCTGATCGGGGTAGCGGCCTGCGCTTTGGGTAACTCTTGGAGGGGCGTTCGAGTTCGTACTCTTCGGCTGCAAGGACTTCAGTCCATCTGTCAGCTAGCAAATCTTTGTCAGCTCTAAGCTGTTGCTGCTTTTTCTTGAGGCTACTTGCCGTGGCTAAAAGCCTGTGTTTGAAACGCTCTTGTTCGGCGGGGTCTGATGGTGCGACGAATTCGTCGTCATCGAGGCTTGCCTCGTCTTCGGAGGGAGGCATATAGTTATCATCCTCGACCTCTCGGTCTGCCGCTCTCTCATGAGGGCTGGCTTCTCCATCTTCTTGTGCCGAATCTTGCTGTGGTGGGTGTTCTTCGGCGCTATCTGGGGTAGTATTATCTCCCGTGCTGGAATCACCGTTTTTGCTTTGGCGGGATTTAGAGCAGCGCCGCTGACGTTGGCGCTTTGGCTGTTTCTTGGAGGTGTCATCCCCCGCTATTCCATCGCCATCTCCATCTTTTGGAGTATCCACCATATATATGTCATATGACGAGGTGGCCTTCCAGCGCCCTACACGTGCTGGTTCCTGTTCGTCTCCTACATCGTCGTCCATACCGTCAATGTCTTCGGAGCCGAAGTCAAGCATGTCGGTTAAATCGTCGACAGTGGCTACAAAGTGGGTGGTGGGTGGGCTTTGAACTTATTCATCGTCCGTATCCCATCCTCGCTGACCGTAATCCGGCCAGGGCTCTCCTGATAAAGAGAGAGACTTGAGAGAATTCAGGATGTCACCAAAAGGCGAGTGTTGAAAGATGTCCGCGGTGGTGAACTCCATTATTGGCGCCCAATCGGATTCGATCGGCAGGGGCGCGGGGGGTTCGGAGTCCGGAGAGGAGTCCGGATCCTCGGAGTCGTGAGTCACGCGGAGTGTGGGGCCGGCGTTCGGCTCGATCACCTTTGAGATCGCAGCCCCCGAGGTGACGTGCAACCGCTCATCCTCGACTGACACAACTGGCTCTGAATTAAGGGTCAGAGCTGGTGCGTTTGCGGCCTCCGGGATACTGTTCGCTGACAGAGCTAGATCATGCCCCATGGGACAGTGCGGCGCAGTTGGTTGTGGCTCGAATCTGTCGAAGATCAAATCTCGGCGGATGTCTGCCATGTAATTTAGGCTTCCAAACCTGACTTGATGGCCAGGGGCGTAGCTTTCGATCTGCTCCAGGTGGCCAAGCGAATTGGCCCGCAGTGCGAAGCCGCCGAAGACGAAGATCTGTCCGGGGAGAAAAGTCTCACCCTGGACCGCATCATTGTTGATGATCAAAGGAGCCATCGGGCCTAAAGGCGACGACACAGAGGAACTCTCAATGAAAGCACCAATGTCGGTGTCAAAACCGGCGGATCTCGGGTAGGGGGTCCCGAACTGTGCGTCAAGGCCGGATGGTAACAGGAGACAAGGGACACGATGTTTTTACCCAGGTTCGGGCCCTCTCGATGGAGGTAATACCCTACTCCTGCTTGATTAATATTGATGATATGGGTAGTACAAGAGTAGATCTACCACGAGATCAAGGAGGCTAAACCCTAGAAGCTAGCCTATGGTATGATTGTTGTATATGGAGTTGATGTCCTACGGACTACAACCCTCCGGTTTATATAGGCACCGGATAGGGTTAGGGTTACACAGAGTCGGTTACAATGGTAGGAGATCTTGAATATCCGCATCGCCAAGCTTGCCTTCCACGCCAAGGAAAGTCCCATCCGGACACGGGACGAAGTCTTCAATCTTGTATCTTCATAGTCCTGGAGTCCGGCTGAAGGTATAGTCCGGCTAACCGAACACCCCCTAATCCAGGACTCCCTCAATGACAAACATGTATCATCACGGAAGTGTATTTTTTTGTAGTGAGGGGACCCAGTACCCGTACTCAACTGAGCCGGCCTCGGGGCCCCAACCTACGTCGTCGATGTAGAGATTGCCGCGATGACTTTTGGTCATCTGGCCCACAGCGTATCCCCTGATCCCTATGAAGCTGCCCTTCAAGAACTCGAAACCATCGTGCGTTGGCCCCACGGTGCGTGCCAACTGTCATGGACTTAACACAGCAGATGTCCTAGAGAAATGACTTAGTCGTGGATCCATCGCAACTAGGTTAGCTTGAAGGGGTTAAACGGGACAAATGACACAGAGAGTTTACCCAGGTTCGGCCTCTCTCAACGAGGTAAAAGCCTACTCCTGCTTTGTGTTGTATTGCTAGGGTTTCGATTACCAGGGAGCGAATACGCTTGACCTAGTTATTGATTGTTTGTTTCTTGAGTTAACCCGCCGCCGGGTCACCCCTTCATATACAAAGGTTGATGCCCGGTGGCTTACAGAGTCCCGGCTGGCTCATACATAACGTGTCCGGCTCGGTGACTAACTAAGCGTGACTTACAATACAAGTTATACATGTGGTGGTTCATCCTTTTGGGCCTCAAGTCACCTATGGGTCTTGGGCTGTCAATAGGCTTGCTATGACCCGCCATCTTCACTGATAAGTTGCCAGTGGTATGGCCCGGCCCCTCCTGGGTGGTTCATACCCAATAGTTATATCCCCAACAACGCCCCTAGATAGGCACAAAGCAAGGATCTAAGTTTGGTCATCTTTATTTCGAGATCCATGAGATGCCCTCGTGATTGATTCATATGGTGGCCTAATTCTTGTTCTAGGGAAGTGTTACATACCCTTCCTAGTGGAAACTGAAACTAAATATTGCCTTCTTACATATAAATCACGGCACCGATAGTGCATAAAAATGGTCTACCAAGAATAATTAGGCAAGACAGATTGCAATCAATATCAAGAAAAATAAAATCTATGGGCACCTAATTCCTATTTGCAAGAATAAGAACATCATTAATTATTCCCATAGGCTTTTTAATAGTAGAATCCGCCAAGTGCAAATTAAAAAAACACTCTTCAATATCGGTAAGACCAAGCACATCACATAAATATTTCGGAATTGTAGAAACACTAGCACCCAAGTCATACAAAGCAAAACACTCTTAATTTTTAATCTTGACTTTGATAGTAGCTTCCCATTCATCATGTAATTTTCTAGGAATTGAAACTTCTAATTCCAACTTTTCTTCCAAAGCTTTCATCATAGCACCAACAGTATGTTTAGTAAAGGCTTTATTTTGCTAATAAGCATGGGGTGAATTTATCATGGATTGTAACAAAGAAATACAATCAATCAGAGAGCAACTATCATAATTGAAGTCTTTGTAATCCAAAAGAGTAGGCACATCACTAGTTAAAGTTTTGACCTCTTCAAACCCACTTTTATCAACTTTCTCAACAAGCATTCTAACTAAAGTTGACTCTTCTCCAGTCCCTTTTTCATCAATCTTAACTTTACCAAACAAGGAATCAATAGAAGAAACACCAATCATTTTAAGATCTTCATCACTTTTACAATAGTAATCACTAGAAAACACTTTTTCTAAAAATTCTCTTCTAGCTCTAAGCATAGCAGTTCTTTTCTTACTTTCATCCATAGAAACATAGAGAGCTTTAATTAATTCCTCAACTCTAGGCACAAATTTTTTCATCTTGAGATTTCCTACATCATGAGAAATTGTATCAACACTTCTAGACAAATCATCAATCTTATTCAACTTTTCTTCTAAGGTAGTGCTGAAAACTTTTTGCGTGCTGATAAATTCTTTAATATTATTCTTAAGATCAGAGGTGTTCCTATTATTATAAGAAGGATTTATATAGGAATTACCATAATTATTAGAGGAATTACAAGGAAAATGCCTAGGATTAAAATTACCTCTATAAGCATTGTTGTTGAAATTATTTCAAGAGATAAAATTCACATCTACGGCATCACTATTTTTCTCACTCAAAGTAGACAAAGGCATATCATTGATATCAATAGGAGCACTTTTACTAGCAACCAATTTCATAAGAGCATCAACTTTTTCACTCAAAGAAGAAATTTCTTCAATCGAATTAACCTTTTTACTAGTAGGAGCTCTTTCGGTATGCCATTGTGAATACTTTTCCATAATATTATCAAGCAATTTGGTGGCTTCACCCAAACTAATTTCCATAAAAGTACCACCCACGGTGGAATCCAAAGATTTAACCCACGAGAAACAAAATTCAATCCCGCATAAAAGTTTTGTGTGATCATCCAAAGATTTAACCCATGAGTTGGGCAATTCCTTAGCATCATTTTCATCCTTTCCCAAGATTGTGCAACATGCTCATGTTCAAGTTGCTTGAAATTCATGATCTGGGTTCTAAGGGAAATAATTTTTGCAGGCGGAAAATACTTAGTGATAAAAGCATCTTTGCACTTATTCCAAGAATCGATACTATTGCAAGGCAAAGAAGAGAACAATTTTTTTGCAGAATCACGCAAAGCAAACTAAAATAATTTCATCTTCACAATATCAATGTCCTCTTCTTTTTTCTTTTGCATATCGCATAATTCCACGAAGGTATTAAGATGGGACACGACATCCTCATTAGGAGTATCAGAAAATTGATTTTTCATAACAACATTCAGCAAAGCAGTATTAGTATCACAAGATTCCGCACTAGTGGCGGGAGGAGCAATAGGAGTGCCAATAAAATCATTGTTGTTGGTATTTGAGAAATCACACAACTTGGTGTTCTCTTGAGTCATGATGAGTACGCAAAAAAATTACACTCAAAAACAGATCCGGCAAGAAAACGGCGAACAAGAAAAGAGGGTGAATAAAACGGCAAATTTTGTGAAGTGGGGGAGAGGAAAACGAGAGGCAAATGGAAAATAATGTAAATTGCGAGGACATGAGATTTGTGATTAGGAACTTGGTATATGTAGATGATCCTCCCCGACAACGGCACTAGAAATTCCCTTTGATGCGGCTTGAAGCTACGTCTGTATTTCCCCAAGGAGGAAGGGATGATGCAGCACAACGACGGTAGGTGTTTCCCTCAGTGATGAGACCAAGGTTATCGAACCAGTAGGAGAACCAAGCAATAATACGTAAACATCACCTACACACAAATAACAAATACTCGCAACCCGACGTATTAAAGGGGTTGTCAATCCCTTTCGGGTAACGTTGCCAGAAATTGGCAAACGGACGTGAATAAATTGTAGTAGATTGATAGATAGAACACCAAATAAAATAAATAAATAAGAATAAATTGCAGCAAGGTATTTTTGTATTTTTGGTTTACTAGATCTGAAAATAAAAGGCAAATAAAATAGATGGCAAAGGCAAATAATATGAGAAAGAGACCCGGGGGTCATAGGTTTCACAAGTGGCTTCTCTTGAGAAAAAATAGCAAACAGTGGGTAAACGAATTACTGTTGGGCAATTGATAGAACTTCAAATAATCATGACGATATCCAGGAAATGATCATTATATAGGCATCACGTCCAAGATTTGTAGACCGATTCCTGCCTGCATCTACTACTATTACTCCACACATCAACCACTATCCAGCATGCATCTAGTGTATTAAGTTCATGGAGAAACGGAGTAATGCAATAAGAACAATGACATGATGTAGACAAGATCTATTTATGTATAAATAGACCCCATCATTTTATCCTTAGTAGCAATGATACATATGGATCGATTCCCCTTCTATCACTGGGATCAAGCACCGTAAGATTGAACCCACTACAAAGCACCTCTTCCCATTGCAAGATAAATAGATCAAGTTGGCCAAACAAAACCCAAATATCAGAGAAGAAATACGAGGCTATAAGCAATCATGCATATAAGAGATCAAAGAAACTCAAATAACTTTCATGGATAAAAAGAGATATATCTGATCATAAACTCAAAGTTCATCGGATCCCAACAAACACACCGCAAAAAGAGTTACATCATATGGATCTCCAAGAGAGAATTGTATTGAGAATCAAACGAGAGAGAGGAAGCCATCTAGCTACAAACTACGGACCTGAAGGTCTACAAAGAACTACTTATGCATCATCGGAGAGGCACCAATGGAAGTGGTGAACCCCTCCGTGATAGTGTCTAGATTGGATCTGGTGGTTTTGGACTCTACGGTAACTGGAATTGATTTTCGTCGACTCCCCTAGGGTTTCTGGAATATTGGGGTATTTATAGAGTAAAGAGGCGGTCCGGGGGGCACTCGAGGAGGGCACAACCCACCAAGGCGCGCTTGGGCCTCCAGGCACGCCCTGGTGGGTTGTGCTCCCCTCGAAGTAGCCCCTGGTGCTTCTTCGGCCCATTGGATGTCTTCTAGTCCAAAAACAATCCACAAAAAGTTTTGCTGCGTTTGGACTCCGTTGATATTGATTACCTCCGATGTAAAAAACATGCAAAAAACAACAACTAGCACTTGGCACTATGTCAATAGGTTAGTACCAAAAATTGATATAAAATGACTATAAAATGATTATAAAACATCCAAGAATGATAATATAACAGCATGGATCAATCAAAAACTATAGATACGTTGGAGACATATCAGTAACCTTGACGCTGCTACAGGCTGTAGGATCCATGGGCCTCCTACAGGCCATCGGATAAATGGGCCTCCAACGGGCCTTAGAATCGGTGGCCTCGGGCCATTGAATAAATGGGACACATCGGCCGTAAACGGGCATAATTTGTATCGGGCCAGCACGGTAACGGGCCGTTAACAGGCCGGAAGACAGCAAAGCCTTAATTCTGTCACAAGCATAACAGGTTGTTAATGGGCCGGAATATAGGATGGGCAGGAAACGGCGCAACGGGTTAACATGCCACAAACGGGCCGATTCTATCCATTGGCCGAATTTGGCCCATTAGGGGAATAGGCTGGAAGTAATCGTGGGCCAGAAAAGAGCCCAAGAACGTATGACCCGTCAGTAGGCCGAAAGCTAACACGGGTTGGAAACGGCCCATGTGAATCATGGGCCATTAATGGGTATAAAGAAATTTACTGTACATTATGGGCTAGAGTCACCATGGGCCACTAAAGGGCCTAAAGATACGAAAGGCCTCATATGGGCCGAAAGACGTCGTGGGCCATACATGGGCCGAAAGTGAAATAGGCTGGTTTTATATTTGACAGCCCACATGATGTTGTTGGGCCGATTTCGGGAAGGCCCTAACGGGCCGTGAGTACCGGGCCAAAAATTGGCTATTGCGAACAGATCATTAACACACTTTTCATGGGCCGGCCCGCTAACATTTGATCAAGTCAAATGGGCTGGACTTTGTAAGCTAAATGGGCCAGTGGTGGGCCGTCGCACGTGTCGACATATCATAGGCGCCTATTTGACCCAATGATGAGCTGACACGTGTTTCCTGCGGTCAAGGAGAATTTTACACGTGGAAAATCGCCATTGGTCCGGGCTGTTAACAGGTTATCGGATCCAAAACCAGACCTGATAGCTTAACGGTGACCCGTTACGATGGATGTCGGGTGTGGGTTACCCTTGACGAAAGCACTTCCATGATGCATCATTTATCGTCATGGAAGTGAACACTTCCGTGATGATAATTTTGGTATTGTCATGGAGCACAGGTATGACTATCTTGATTCTGTCATTAAGTCGTCATGGATGTACATGCATGACAGAAGACATGACCTACTGTGACAAACATGTATCATCACGGAAGTGTATTATTTTGTAGTGCAGGCAGGGGGCAGAGGTTGCGCGAACCTGATCTAGCAGTCAGCGCGTCAGTTTCTTCAAAGTCTTCGTCATCATGCTTCCCAAGAGGAAGGGTATCATGGCGATTGGTTCACTTGTGGCTGGTCTGCCCATACCAACACGGACGGGCAACGGGATGGACGTGAGAGGTGGTAGAGATCATGAGCTTCCACGACATTCTGGCGACCAGAGCCAGGCGAGTGGTATAGTACGCGGCCGCGACGACTGCCCGTGCACCGCTGGATCCAAGAACGGAGTTGTGCTGCATACGGGAGGTGCATCGACCTCCAAGGGTGGAAAGGCGACTTCCAAGACAACCCCGCCAGCGCATGAGCCGTGGTCTCCCCAGGTCATGCGCGATGAGCAGCGCCGTGACGTTGGTGACCCCAAGCGTCCCCATGGAAAGAGCCCTCAGCATCATTCCCGATATGCGCGGGGCCAGCATGCCCACCAAGAAGCCCGTGGAAACAGCGCACGGCCGCGGGACTGTGATGGAGCTCCTTCTAATACGGTTAGGAGTCAGAGCACCTCACGTTCTTCGTGCCTGTCACTGCCACCTACACTGGCAGAAGCGTTGGCGCAAGCACAGCTACTCTTGGAATTTCCTCCCGATGCTGAGAAGCTCTAAGAATGGAGATCTGCTATTCAGAGCCTTGTCAGTTTCACCAATAGGGATGGGCAGCAGCAGGCGGAGCCTTCGCGGCGGCAGCCCATCGAGCCGGCGCATTCCGATGGCGGAAAGATCAGAGGTGGTGCAACCACGGTGCACTCTCCTCCACCACGACAACAGCGATCGCTAGTTCAGCGGGTCGATGCCCGCGATGACGGATCCACGGCGTCGTCTGATCCACGAACTCGCTGAGATCGACGTCAAGTTCTTTGGGAACGAGTCAAAGAAGACGCTCGAACCACCATCAAGCGGCGGCGGGAAGCGCGCCATCAATCTGATAGGCATGCAGGGCCCACTGTTTTTTCAATACTGTAGACAAGCCTGCACCGAGGGATTCTCGTGACTTACCTTACGAGATGGGTTGTCCGTCTTTTACTCGTGAGCTGCGGCGAGTTCAGTGGCCCACTTCTCTCACGTTCAAACCAGAGGTCCCGGAGAAATACGACGACAAGACTCACCCATCGGAGTTCCCGAGCATCTACACCATTGCGGTGCAGGCTACCAGAGCTCGAGATGACAAGGTGCTCACCAACTACTTCCTGTTGGTACTCAAGCCCAACGGTAGGTCGTGGTTGATGCACCTGCCAGAAAATTCCATCTCTTCTTGGTAGGATGTGTCACGAGTTTGTTGGCGCCTTTACCGGAGGCCACCAAGCTCCTGGCCAGGCAAGTGATCTACATCTCATCCCCCCAAAAGAGGGTGAAACCTTGCGTAAGTACATACAGAGATTCAGCCGTGTATAGTACAACATCCCAGACATTCATCCTGCCGTTGTTTTCAGCGTGTTTCATCAAAATGTGCACAATTGCAAGATGCGTGAAGAGCTAGCGATGAACAAGGTTAGGGATGTTGTCGAGCTTTATGTTTTAGTCGACAGATGTGCTAGAGCTGAAGAAGCAAGGAAATACCCCGGCGAAGATGCCAGCGCGGGAACTAACTCCGGAGATGAAGACGCCGTCGTCCCGGCAAACAAGGGCCGACGGCGTAATAGGAAGGGCAAGGGCAAAACCGTGCTTGCAATCGAGGAATCTGGCAACCCCAACGCCGCCAAGAAGACCAAGGTTGACGACCTCGGCAAGGAGGTTGCCGCGTGCACCGCCTGTCTGGCCTTGGCGGCTGTAGACAAGCTAGAGGGCTCCGACAAACATTATTGCAAGATCCATCGCACCAGGGGCCATGATCTCCAGAACTACCGGCAAGTTGAACAGCTTGTCGAGAGGCAAAAAATTGAATATGAGAGGAGAGACAAGGAGAAGGGACAGGATGGTGCTGAGGGGTCCCACAAGAAACATGGTGGCCGAGGAGGTCACCGCGACAAGGACAAACAATATGATAGGCCTGCTCGAGGCCGCGACAAGAAAGATGGTGATGATGACCACGAAGAGGACAGCAAGTCCAGCGATCATGAGTTTCAAAAAGCTATAGAAGCCATGTGCATTGATGGTGGCGCCTCGTTGCATTCCTCTCACCGCCAACTTAAATAGTGGGCACACGAGATAAATGCGACAGAGCCATCAGTCGATGCCCGGAAGCCGTTGAGATGGTCCAACACGCCTATCATTTTTGAAGCTAAGGATCACCGTAATCACACAATAGCGGTCGGGTATTTGCCATTGTTGGTTTCACCAACTGTCGATGCAACAAACCCTGGGTCTGTTGCCCAGACTGTGCACAGGCATGAGAGCAAGATCGATGCACCAACCGAAGTCAGAATACAAGAAACCAAGGGATTTGGAAGAACCAGCATGCAGCTCAGAGAGACTAAGGCCAAGCCAAAGAAGCAAGGTAGAGCCAAGAGAAGGGCCTTCCTTGCCGGACAAGCGAGCCAGGCAAGGGACAAGGCCACCCCCAGAAGAAGACGACCAAGGCACCCCGGCAGGGCCCTGCCGGGGCTCGCGGAGGAAAAACCACCTCACCAACCACTCCAGCATGACCCACGTCATCCATCAGTGCAGTGTCAAGCCGCAAGTTGATTAAGTGGCAGCCATTTCCTACAGAAGAAACCTACAGGTGACACCCGTCCTGCGACGTGTCAAGAGAGCAGGCGCGGAGCTGGCAAAATAGCCCGGCAAGCCTTGTCGGGCAACCAGTGATGTGATGCTAAGTGGTGCACTAAATGCGCCCTGTTAGCCCACAGAGTTAGGTATGATAGCACTATTTGCTATCATGTCAGTGCATAATGACTACTTTGCCATTGTGGTGGTCCCTTAATCTATAAAAGGAGGCCCATGGCAACTGTAGATAGGGTAGGAGATTTGATGAACCCACTCCCTCATACGCACGTAGTGGCTACTGCCCTAGAGAAACCCCTGCCGGGCAAGTGTACTACGCTTCACCACTTCCATTCCACCATCAATCCACCAAAACAGGAGTAGGGTTTTACGCCTCGCGGTGGCCCAAACTTGGGTAACTTGCTTGTGTGTTCTCTGCCATGCTGCCATGCGCTGGTCTGCTCTTTATGCAACGTGACGTCCCCCTGCCAAACCTTCAAGGGGCCTCCTAGTCCCATAGGTGGCCGTGGATATCTGATACGTCTCCAACGTATCTATAATTTTTTATTGTTCAATGCTATTATATTATCTGTTTTGGATGTTTATGGGCTTTATTATACACTTCTATATTATTTTTGGGACTAACCTATTAACCCAGAGCCCAGTGCCAGTTTCTGTTTTTTCCTTGTTTTGGAGTATCGTAGAAAAGGAAAATCAAACAGAGTCCAATTGACCTGAAACTTCACAGAACTTATTTTTGGACTAGAAGAAGCCCACGGAGTATCGGAGATGGACCATGAGAGTCCCGGGCTGCCCACGAGGGTGGGGGGCACGCCCACCCCGGCCCCTGGGCGCGCCCCCCTGCCTCGTGGACAGCCCGGAGGTCCACCGACGTACTTCTTCCTCCCATATACCCTTAAAACTTCGGGGAGCACAATAGATCGGGAGTTCCACCGCCAGAAGCCGCCGTAGCCACCGAAAACCAATCTAGACCCGTTCCGGCACCCTGCCGTAGGGGGGGAATCCCTCTCCGGTGGCCATCTTGATCATCGCGGTGCTCTCCATGACGAGGAGGGAGTAGTTCTCCCTCGGGGCTGAGGGTATGTACCAGTAGCTACGTGTTTGATCTCTCTCTCTCTCTCTCTCTCTCTCTCTCTCTCTCTCGTGTTCTTGAGGTGGTACGATCTTGATGTATCGCGAGCTTTGCTATTATAGTTGGATCTTATGATGTTTCTCCCCCTCTACTCTCTTGTAATGGATTGAGTTTTACCTTTGAAGTTATCTTATCGGATTGAATCTCTAAGGATTTGAGAAGACTCAATGTATGTCTTGCGTGGGATACCCGTGGTGACAATGGGGTATTCTATTGATCCACTTGATGTATGTTTTGGTGATCAACTTGCGGGTTCTGCCCATGAACCTATGCATAGGGGTTGGCACACGTTTTCGTCTTGAATCTCTGGTAGAATCTTTGGGACACTCTTTGAAGTACTTTGTGTTGGTTTGAATAGATGAATCTGAGATTGTGTGATGCATATCGTATAATCATACCCACGGATACTTGAGGAGACATTGGAGTATCTAGGTGACATTAGGGTTTTGGTTGATTTGTATCTTAAGTTGTTATTCTAGTACGAACTCTAGGGCTATTTGTGACACTTATAGGAATAGCCCAACAGATTGATTGGAAAGAATAACTTTGAGGTGGTTTCGTACCCTACCATAATCTCTTTGTTTGTTCTCCGCTGTTAGAGACTTTGGAGTGACTCTTTGTTGCATGTTGAGGTATAGTTATGTGATCCAATTATGTTATTATTGTCGAGGGAACTTGCATTAGTGAAAGTATGAACCCTAGGCCTTATTTAAACGCATTGCAATACCGTTTGTGCTCACTTTTATCATTAGTTACCTTGCTGTTTTTTATATTTTCAGATTACAAAAACCTTTATCTAGCATCCATATACCACTTGTATCACCATCTCTTCGCCAAACTAGTGCACCTATACAATTTACCATTGTATTGGGTGTGTTGGGGACACAAGAGACTCTTTGTTATTTTGTTGCAGGGTTTCTTGAGAGAGACCATCTTCATCCTACGCCTCCTACGGATTGATAAACCTTAGGTCATCCACTTGAGGGAAATTTGCTACTGTCCTACAAACCTCTGCACTTGAAGGCCCAACAACGTCTACAAGAAGAAGGATGTGTAGTAGACATCAAGCTCTTTTCTGGCGTCGTTGCCGGGGAAGTTAGCGCTCGAAGGTATATCTTTAGATCTTGCAATCATATCTTTTCGTTTCTTGTTTGAGCACTAGTTTAGTTTATAAAATAAAACTATAAAAATGGAATTGAGTTTACCTCATATGCTTCATCTTTTCAATATCTTTCGTTAGTATGATGGGAAGGAAAATTTTGCCAAAGTGTTAGAAGAAGAATGCATTAGAATGTTTGGCACTAAATCTTTGAATGATGAGAATGATTGTAATGTTGTTAGTATGAATTCTTTGAATATCCATGATGCTAATGATATGCAAAGCCACAAGCTAGGGGATGCTATGTTTGATGAATATGGTATTTCTTGTCCCCCAAGTTTTGATGAGAAAATCTATTATGATGAAAGCATGCCCCCTATTTATGATGATTATTGTGATGACTTGTATGCTATAAAGAATAATGATATGCATGAAACTTGTCATCATGATTTTAACTTTCAATTGGATTATGCCTCACATGATAGTTATTTTGTTGAATTTGCTCCCACTACTATTCATGAGAAGAAATTTGCTTATGTGGAGAGTAATAAAAATTTTATGCTTGTAGATCATGAAAAGAATGCTTTATGTGCTGGTTATATTGTTGAATTCATTCATGATGCTACTGAAAGTTATTATGAGTGAGGAACATATGCTTGTAGGAATTGCAATAATATCAAGTTTCCTCTCCATGTGCTTAAAATTTTGAAGTTATGCGTGTTTTACCTTCCTATGCTAGTTGATTCTTGTTCCCACAAGTTGTTTGCTCACAAAATCCCTATGCATAGGAAGTGGGTTAGACTTAAATGTTCTAGTCATATTCTTCATGATGCTCTCTTTATGTTTCAATTCTTATCTTTTATGTGAGCGTCGTTGAAATCATCATGCCTAGCTAGGGGCGTTAAACGATAGCGCTTGTTGGGAGGCAACCCAACTTCATTCTTGTTCCTTGCTTTTTGGTTCAGTTTAGTAATAAATAATTCATCTAGCCTCTGTTTAGATGTGGTTTTATGTTTTTAATTAGTGTTTGTGCCAAGTAGAACCTTTGGGAAGACTTGGGGAAAGTCTTTATGATCATGCTGTAAAAAAAACAGAAACTTTAGCACTCACGATAATTGCTTCCATTTTTATTTGGATAGTGATATTGAGTTGATTATTTTTCAGATAATTAATAGATAAATTACTCGCGTCCAGCAATTTATTTTAGAATTTTTGTGGTTCCAGAAGTTTGCGTTAGCTACAGATTACTACAGACTGTTCTGTTTTTGACAGATTCTGTTTTTCGTGTGTTGTTTGCTTATTTTGATGAATCTATGGCTAGTAAAATAGTTTGTAAACCATAGAGAAGTTGGAATACAGTAGGTTTAACACCAATATAAATCAAAAATGAGTTCATTACAGTACCTTTAAGTGGTGTTTTGTTTTCTTTCGCTAACGAAGCTCACGAGATT
Organism: Triticum dicoccoides; assembly: GCF_002162155.2. Taxonomy (NCBI): domain Eukaryota; kingdom Viridiplantae; phylum Streptophyta; class Magnoliopsida; order Poales; family Poaceae; genus Triticum; species Triticum dicoccoides. The sequence continues at coordinate 398,988,244 of NC_041390.1, read as the reverse complement.
TTCTATTTTGAGTTTTGTGTTGTGAAGTTTTCAAGTTTTGGGTAAAGATTCGATGGACTATGGAATAAGGAGTGGCAAGAGCCTAAGATTGGGGATGACCAAGGCACCCCAAGGTAATATTCAAGGACAACCAAAATCCTAAGCTTGGGGATGCCCCGGAAGGCATCCCCTGTTTCGTCTTCATTCATCGATAACTTTAGTTGGAGCTATATTTTTATTCACCACATGATATGTGTTTTGCCTGGAGCGTCATTTTATTTTATTTTGTTTTACTTGCTGTTTGAATAAAATGAAGATCTGAAATTCTTAAATGTTAGAGAGTCTTCACATAGTTGCATAATTATTCAACTACTCATTGAGCTTCACTTATATCTTTCGGAGTAGTTTGTTCTTGCTCTAGTGCTTCACTTATATCTTTTTAGAGCATGGCGGTGGATTTATTTTGTAGAAATAGATGAACTCTCATGCTTCACTTATATTATTTTGAGAGTCCTAAACAGCATGGTAATTTTCTTTGGTTATGAATTTAGTCCTAATATGATGGGCATCCAAGAGGGGTATAATAAAAACTATCATATAAAGTGCCTTGAATACTAAGAGAATTTTGATACTTGATGATTGTTTTGAGATATGGAGATGGTGATATTAGAGTCATGCTAGTTGAGTAGTTGTGAATTTGAGAAATACTTGTGTTGAAGTTTGTGATTTCCGTAGCATGCATGTATGGTGAACCGTTATGTGATGAAGTCGGAGCATGATTTATTTATTGATTGTCTTCCTTATGAGTGGCGGTCGGGGACGAGCGATGGTCTTTTCCTACCAATCTATCCCCCTAGGAGCATGCGCATAGTACTTTGTTTCGATAACTGATAAATTTTTACAATAAGTATGTGAGTTCTTTATGACTAATGTTGAGTCCATGGAATATACAAACTCTCACCCTTCCACCATTGCTAGCCTCTCTAGTACCGCGCAACTTTCGCCGATACCATAAACCCACCATATACCTTCCTCAAAACAGCCACCATACCTACCTATTATGGCATTCCAATAGCCATTCCGAGATATATTGCCATGCAACTTTCCACCATTCTGTTTATTATGACACGCTCCATCATTGTCATATTGCTATGCATGATCATGTAGTTGACATTGTATTTGTGGCAAAGCCACCGTTCATAATTCTTTCATACATGTCACTCATGAGTCATTGCACATCCCGGTACAACGCCAGAGGCATTCATATAGAGTCATATTTTGTTCTAAGAAATTCTTGAGTTGTAAGTAAATAAAAGTGTGATGATCATCATTATTAGAGCATTGTCCCAATGAGGAAAGGATGATGGAGACTATTATTCCCCCCACAAGTCGGGATGAGACTCCGGACGAAAATAAATAAATAAAAGAGGACAAAGAAGCCCAAATAAAAAATAGAAAAGAGGCCATAAAAAAGAGAAAAGGCCCAAATAAAAAAATATAATATAATATAATAAAAAATGAGAGAAAAAGAGAGAAGGGGTAATGCTACTATCCTTTTACCACACTTGTGCTTCAAAGTAGCACCATGATCTTCATGATAGAGAGTCTCTTATGATATCACTTTCATATACTAGTGGGAATTTTTAATTATAGAACTTGGCTTGTATATTCCAATGATGAGCTTCCTCAAAATGCCCTAGGTCTTCGTGAGCAAGCGAGTTGCATGCACACCCACTTAGTTTCTTTTTGAGCTTTCATACACTTATAGCTCTAGTGCATCCATTGCATGGTAATCCCTACTCACTCACATTGATATCTATTGATGGGAATCTCCATAGCCCGTTGATACGCCTAGTTGATGTGAGACTATCTTCTCCTTTTTGTCTTCTCCACAACCACCATTCTATTCCACCTATAATGCTATGTCCATGGCTCACGCTCATGTATTGCGTGAAGATTGAAAAAGTTTGAGAACATCAAAAGTATGAAACAATTGCTTGGCTTGTCATCGAGGTTGTGCATGATTTAAATATTTTGTGTGGTGAAGATGGAGCATAACCAGACTATATGATTTTGTAGGGATAGCTTTCTTTGGCCATGTTATTTTGAGAATACATAATTGCTTAGTTAGTATGCTTGAAGTATTATTATTTTTATGTCAATATTGAACTTTTATCTTGAATCTTTCGGATCTGAATATTCATACCACAATTAATAAGAACTACATTGAAATTATGCCAAGTAGCATTCCACATCAAAAATTCTGTTTCTATCATTTACCTACTCAAGGATGAGCAGGAATTAAGCTTGGGGATGCTGATAAGTCTCCAATGTATCTATAATTCTTGATTGTTCCATGCTATTATATTATCTGTTTTGGATGTTTGAGCTTTATTATACACTTATATATTATTTTTGGGACTAACCTATTAACCTAGAGCCCAGTGCCAGTTTCTGTTTTTTCCTTGTTTTAGAGTATCGCAGAAAAGGAGAATCAAACGGAGTCCAATTGACCTGAAACTTCACGGAACTTATTTTTGGACCAGAAGAAGCCCACGGAGTATTGGAGATGGACCAGGAGAGTCCCGGGTTGCCCGCGAGGGTGGGGGCGCGTCCACCCCCCTGGGTGCACCCCCTGGCTCGTGGACAGCCCGGAGGTCCACCGACATACTTCTTCCTCCCATATATACACATATATCCTAAAAACTTCAGGGAGCACAATAGATCGGGAGTTCCGCCGCTAGAAGCCTCCGTAGCCACCGAAAACCAATCTAGACCCGTTTCGTCACCTTGCCGGAGGGGGGGAATCCCTCTCCGGTGGCCATCTTCATCATCCCGGTGCTCTCCATGACGAGGAGGGAGTAGTTCTCCCTCGGGGCTGAGGGTATGTACCAGTAGCTATGTGTTTGATCTCTCTCTCTCTCTCTCTCTCTCGTGTTCTTGAGGTGGTACGATCTTGATGTATCGCGAGCTTTGCTATTATAGTTGGATCTTATGATATTTCTCCCCCTCTACTCTCTTGTAATGGATTGAGCTTTCCCTTTGAAGTTATCTTATCGGATTGATTCTTTAAGGATTTGAGAACACTCGTTGTATGTCTTGCGTGGGATACCCGTGGTGACAATGGGGTATTCTATTGATCCACTTGATGTATGTTTTGGTGATCAACTTGCGGGTTCCGCCCATGAACCTATGCATAGGGGTTGGCACACATTTTCGTCTTGACTCTCCGGTAGAATCTTTGGGGCACTCTTTGAAGTACTTTGTGTTGGTTTGAATAGATGAATCTGAGATTGTGTGATGCATATCGTATAATCATACCCACGGATACTTGAGGTGACATTGGAGTATCTAGGTGACATTAGGGTTTTGGTTGATTTGTGTCTTAAGGTGTTATTCTAGTACGAACTCTAGGGCTGTTTGTGACACTTATAGGAATAGCCCAACGGATTGATTGGAAAGAATAACTTTGAGGTGGTTTCGTACCCTACCATAATCTCCTCGTTTGTTCTCCGCTATTAGTGACTTTGGAGTGACTCTTTGTTGCATGTTGAGGGATAGTTATGTGATCCAATTATGTTATTATTGTCGAGGGAACTTGCACTAGTGAAAGTATGAACCCTAGGCCTTGTTTCAACGCATTGCAATACCGTTTGTGCTCACTTTTATCATTAGTTACCTTGCTGTTTTTATATTTTCAGATTACAAAAACCTTTATCTACCATCCATATACCACTTGTATCACCATCTCTTCGCCAAACTAGTGCACCTATACAATTTACCATTGTATTGGGTGTGTTGGGGACACAAGAGACTCTTTGTTATTTGGTTGCAAGGTTGCTTGAGAGAGACCATCTTCATCCTACGCCTCCTACGGATTGATGAACTTTAGGTCATCCACTTGAGGGAAATTTGCTACTGTCCTACAAACATCTGCACTTGGAGGCCCAACAACGTCTACAAGAAGAAGGTTGTGTAGTAGAACCATGCACTGTCAAAGTGTGCTACGCAGAAGCTTCCTGTGGAACCATGCACTTTTGTTCTTCGTCTCTCTCAGCCCTCCATATCCCCAGCAACAATGGCCCAGAAAAGGAGAAAGTTGGACTACGTTAAGCCTCTCCCGGTCGAGCCGTCCGCTCCCGGTAGAGACCCCGCCGGAAACAACTCCTCACAGCCTACCAGACCACCCCCTCCAGCTGGGCCCGTGGACCCCGCGAACGAGGCTGGTGCTCCCACAGTAGAGGAGGTGTCGCTAGTCCTCATTGCCAAGCCCCAGGCTCCAACTTGGGCAAGGCACATAGTCCACTTCCTCCAGACCGGAGAACTCCCCGCTAACCAAGATGAAGCTGAATGAGTAGCCCGGAGGGCCAGTATGTATCAGTTTGTCAATGACACTCTATACAAAAGGAGGCCCAACGGTGTGAAATTGAAGTGTGTCTGCCGACAGGATGGAAAGGAACTGTTGGCTGAGATTCACAGAGGAATGTGCATCTCCCACATTGGATCAAGGGCATTAGCTGGGAAAGCATTCCCACAAGGATTCTACTGGCCCATAGCCCTCCAAGATGCGGTTGAGCTTGTCACAACATGTGAAGCATGACAGTTCCATTCCAAGAAAACACACCTGCCTGCCCAAGCACTTCAGACAATCCCTCTCTCATGGCCATTTTTGGTATAGGGGATCAATATCCTCGGCCCCTTTCCCCAAGCAATCGGGGGCTCTGAATTCTTGTTCGTTTCCATCAACAAGTTTACAAAGTGGCCGGAAGTGAATGCCATGAGAAAGGTGACTGCTCAGTCAGCTATCAAGTTCTTGAAAGAATTGGTGTGTCATTTTGGAGTTCCGGCAAGGATCATCACCGACAACGGCACCCAGTTCACGAGCCATGCCTTCATGCAATATGTTCGTACCCTCGTATGCAATATCTCATGTTCCTCTATGGCACACCCCCGGAGCAACGGAAAGCTGAGAGGGCGAACACTGAAGTGCTACGTGGACTCAAGACAAGAACATTTGATACGCTGCAGAAGCATGGTATGCGGTGGATCGAGGAGCTGTCGGTAGTTCTCTGGTCCCTCAGAACGACACCTAACTGAGCTACCGGGCAGACTCCCTTCCCCCTAGTCTACGGGGCAGAAGCAGTTATCCCCATGGAACTCATTTACAGGTCCCCTCGAGTGCTTGCCTATGATGAAGTAGTGCAAGATCAGCACCGGTGTGACGATGCTATGCTACTTGAGGAGAACCATCTCCGGGCTGCTACGTGTTCTACACGCTACCAGCAAGCCATGCGTCGCTATCATAGCTGCAGGGTTCATGCCCGGTGTTTTGAGGAAGGTGACCTTGTCCTTAGGCGCGTCTAGTCCACCAAGGGTACACACAAGTTATCATCGAAGTGAGAAGGCCCTTACCTGGTGGTACGAGTCACCAGACCCAACGTAGTCCATCTGGAGACCGGGGATGGCACTCAGTTGCAAAACTCATGGCATATTGAGCATCTCCGGAAGAACTACCTGTAAGGTGCGGCTGTCGGGCCGTGCCCGGCAGCCACCCTTTTGTATAGGCCTTGCCTCAGTTGCATGTAACCCCTTGTACAAAGCCGGGGCGATGACCCCGTGCAAGAGAAAATAAAGAAGTGTTGTATGGGGCTCCCAACTAAGATTGCATGGATGCATGAGCACACCAAGATCACTGCATAATCATTTCATGAGCATTTGCATATGCATATAGATAGGATCGCATCCTGTATTCATTCTCATCTACATGAAGTTGTAGGTTCTTGCCGTGAACTTGGCTTCGTCAAGGAGTTAAGAAGATTGCCTGGCATAGCGGTCCTTGACAAGCCAAACAGATAAGTTCTACCTCCTGTCCATTATTGTTTTGTAAAGCTATAACTTTGCATGAGAAAACATCACTTCTCCTTTGAGACTTAGGTGCTCCTATCCATGACTCGGGCGTTGCTTCGGTCAGGATGGTCACAGTAGCCATTGGTAAAAAGGAGTTGGCGGGGGGGCTGGACCCTCTGTCTGTTCCCCAGCGGACGTAGCTCTCCGACAGACAAAGAGGGGGCTGGCAGGATAGCCTGCCGGGGATAACTTGTTTTTTTACATTAAAGAGGCATTCCACCTCTGCATGGACATATACATGCACGGGTTCCCAGCAAGGTTCATCTTTTTCATTCATATGCTAATACAAGTACAAGCATTACAGAACACAAAGATGGACTCGAGGGATTACATTATTTGAATTAAAATTTGGCGATTGCCTACAAGTTTAAGATTGAAAAAAGATAAGTGACCCGTTATGCCTTTGCCCCCGTCCATCTCCTGCAGGAAGAGGTCGAAGGGACCAGAGATGGGCACGGCTGGGATTCGGCGCCTCCCCAGGATCAGGACGGTGCTGCTCCCCGGAAGGGGGGAAGAAACGGGAGGGCAGGCGTGGATGGTGATGCTGTCGAAGGACCAGATGGGGGACACGGAGTCACCGGCAAACACGACTCGTCGGAACGGTCGTCCCTATTCTTGACGCATCATGGGTTGCCGCTGCCATCCACACCACCACCACCTGAAGGCCCTGGTGCACCCATCATGCTAGGTACCATGCTCTCTGAGCCTCCCCACAGAGAGCATGGTCGTCCCCAGGAGCCCTGGCGTCAGAAGTCACCGCACGTCCCGAGGACGCATGCGAGAGCAGGGAGCACCCATGCGCGATAGATGGACGACGCCCTGGGGGAGCCAGATTCGCCCCTATCGGTGGCGAATCCCTTCCATGGCCCCTCCCCGGTGCCACGAAGGGAAGAAGAATGGGGAGCGATCAACAACCACACGCCATGGCTACTTCAAGCTGCGACACGGCGTCGCACGCTTCCCCTCCCACTAAAATCAAGGCCATGGGTGACCCGGCAGCAAGCACACTGGGGTTGCCATCCCCCAGCGTCGGCGCCATGCTACCCGAACCTTCCTCTCAGATCCAAGGGAGATTCCGAGCAGGGACCCGGGGGCTGGCCCCAGGCCCCTCTCTTCGACATGGCCAGCAGAAGTGAAATATAAGAAGAGGAGGAATGCAAAGATGGATGACTCCGCCCTCCTCCGCCCCTCCCTTTTATAGGCTGGGCGAAGAGGGTAGCTACTCCATCAATGAGCCGCCACTGTCCTCCTCCACCAATTAAAGACGGCCGGGCCCTCACCATGATGCTCTCCCGCACCATGCGCCTCCGTTACCTACCCCGCGAGATGCATGCAGCATATGTGGCCAGGGATAAGGGCGCGCCGTCGGAAGAGTAAATTGGCAGTTTCTACCCCATGCGTTAAAGTCATTCACGGGGCATCACTGGAGCGGCCCCACCACTATTGGCTTTACACCATGCGCGGGGAAACCGGAAACTGGCCAGGAATCAAGGCTAATAAAGAAGCAACAAAGACCTTAAGGGCCGACCCCTTCAGTAACCCTGCATGTGTACTTATTAGGCCCTACCTCGACGACACTCAGCAGCGCATTCGGGGCAGGCCCGGGGCTTCTGTCGGTGCAACAAACCCTGGGTCTGTTTCCCAGACTGTGCACAGGCACGAGAGCAAGATTGATGCACCAACCCAAGCCAGAATACAAGAAACCAAGGGATTCGGAAGAACCAGCATGCAGCTCAGAGAGACCAAGGCCAAGCTAAAGAAGCAAGGTATCGCCAAGAGAAGGGCCTCCCTTCCCGGCAGACGAGCCCGGCAAGGGACAAGGCCACCCCCAGAAGCAGACAACCAAGACACCCTGGCAGGGCCCTGCCGGGACTCGTGGAGGCAAAACCACCTCAGCAACCACTCCAGCATGACCCACGTCGTCCTTCAGTGCGGTGTCAAGCCGCAAGGTGATTAAGTGGCAGCCATTCACCACATGGCAGCCATTTCCTATAGAAGAAACCTATAAGTGACACGCGTCCTGCAACATGTCAAGAGAATAGGCGTGGAGCTGGAAAAATAGCCCGGCAAGCCTTGTCGGGCAACCAGTGATGTGAGCCTAAGAGGTGCATTAAATGTGCCCTATCAGCCCGTGGAGTTAGGTATGATAGCACTATTTGCTATCATATTAGTGTGTAATGACTACTTTGCCATAATGGTGACACCTTAATCTATAAAAGCAGGCCCATGGCAACCGTAGAAAGGGTTGGAGATTATGAACCCACTCGCTCATACGCGCGTAGTGGCTACTGCCCTAGAGCAACCCCTGCCGGGCAAGTGTACTACGCTTCACCACTTCCATTCCACCACCAATCCACCAAAGCAGGAGTAGGGTTTTACACCTCACAACGGCCCGAACCTGGGTAATTGCTTGTGTGTTCTCTGCCGTGCTGCCGTGCGCTGGTCTGCTCTTTGTGCAACGCGGCGTCCCACTGCCGAACCAGCAAGGAGCCTCCTAGTCCCATAGGTGGCCGTGGATATCCCGCGACACCAACGATTTGCAACATCAAGGTGACAATAATGTTAGCTGACGGTGGGGCCGGTTTGAAATTGATCTCGCCCAATGTGATCAAGAGGTTACAAATTCCTGATGGAGATCAAGAGACGGGCATGTTTTAATGGATCAATCCGGAAAGCAGCCAGCCGAAGGGTAAGATCACGCTACCAGTTACATTTGGTGGAGAGCTGAACTACAGGACGGAGAAAATCATTTTTGATGTCGCGAAGATCCCATTGCCATATAACAGGATCCTTGGCCGCCCAGCACTGGCCAAGTTTATGGCGGCATCACATTACGCTTACAATACGTTGAAAATGCCCGGGCCGATGAGCATCATCATTGTCAACTCCGACAAGAAGGATGCGCTTATCTGTGCTGACCAACTCTACCGTGAGGCGGTTGTAGCACCTGCCGCTAAGGTGCTTGCTCCTGCCACTGGAGCTCCCGGGTGGAAGAAGACCGGCAAAACCTCTTGCGCCCTCTCCGGCAAGCGCAGCTCCTCGGAGTGCTGTGTTCCCATCGAGGAAGTGGCAGAGAGCTCCACCGACAAGAGCAATAAATCCAAGGCAGCTCCACCAGAAACTAAGAAGGTGCCTGTCAAGAAGGATGCACGGGCAGAACTTTCACTATAAGTTCCGCCCTCAGCGACAAATAGGAAGGAGTGCTCACTGCCTTCTTGTGGGCGAATGTCGATGCGTTTGCATGCCAAGTATCCGACATCCCCGGCATTCTTAGGGAGGTGATTGAGCACCATCTTGCTGTCTGTCCTCATGCGTGACCTGATACCTCTCTGTCGTATCTATAATTTTTGATTGTTTCATGCCAATATTATACAACTTATACATACTTTTGGCAACTTTTTATATGATTTATTGGACTAACCTATTGATCCAGCGCCCAGTGCCAGTTCCTGTTTTCTGCATGTTTTTTGTATCGCAGAGTCCATATCAAATGAAGTCCAAACGTGATAAAAATTTACGGAGCATTATTTTGTAATATATGTGATTTTCGGGAGTTGGAATCACCGTAAACGGAGTCCCATGGTGGGCACAACCCACCAGGATCTAACCCCTGAGCCACGCACGTGGTGGTGGGTCGTGCCCACCTCGTATGTTGGTTGGAGCTCTACTTCGGGCACAAGGAAGCTTACATCCGAAAAATATCGTGTTAAAATCTCAGCACAATCGGAGTTACCGATCTCCGGGAATATAAGAAACGGTTTTCGGCCAGATCTAGGGATGCGAAACAGAAGAGAACAGAGAGGGAGATCCAGTCTCGGAGGGGCTCCCGCACTTCCGTGGCCATGGAGACCAAGGACCAGAGGGGGAACTCTCCTCCCATCTAGGGGGAGGCCAAGGAATAAGAAGAAGGGGGGCTCTCTCACCCTTGCTTCCAGTGGCGCCGGAGTGCTGCCGGGGGCAACGATCGGGGCGGCGATCTACATCAACAATCTTGCTACCATCAACACCAACTTTCTCCCCCTCTATGCAGCGGTGTAACACCTCTTCTCCCTGCTGTAATCTCTACTTAAACATGGTGCTCAACTCCATATAGTATTTCCTAATGATCTATGGTTATCCTATGATGTTTGAGTAGATCCGTTTTGTCCTGTGGGTTAATCGTGATCTTGGTTGGTATGATTGTATATTTTATTTATGGTGCTGTCCTACGGTGCCCTCCATTCTTGCGCAAACGTGAGGGGCCCCTGCTCTAGGTGTTGCAATATGTTCATGGTTCGCTTATGGTGGGTTGCGAGAGTGACAAGAACTTAAACCCGAGTAACCGGTGTATGACGTATGAGAGTAAAGAGGACTTGATACTTAATGCTATGGTTGGGTTTCACGACCTTAATGATCTTTAGTAGTTGCGGGTGCTTTCTAGAGTTCCAACCATAAGTGCATATGATCCAAGTAGAGAAAGAATGTTAGCTCATGCCGCTCTCTCATATAAAATTACAAGAATGATTACCGATACTTGTTATCGATTGCCTAGGGCACTACAAAAAAAAGACACATCCGTGACATTTTGGGCCGAACGAAAAATGTTTCTGTCATACATATGATACTTCTATGACGATAATTGTGAAAAAACCCAGTATCATCATAGATGTGGTGGGCTCCTACTTCTATGACAAAAAATCATGACAGAAAATGGGCTTTTCGTCCTGGGCGGACCGGAGACGCAGCTGCATGACATTCTTTGGGAGGTCCGTTTCCTCCATTTTGCGGTACGCCAGACCCCTCCCGATGAACAGGATCCCGTTTCAAACATGGTCGGTCGAACACAAGGCCGTTTCCTCCATTTTGCGGTTCGCCAGGCCTCGTTTCCATCGCCTGTTCCGTCGAAGCCCTCTCGATGAACACGGCCACGCATTCCGTTCTGACCCAGCCGGTTGGCTCCCACGCGTTCTGTTGCCTCCCGATGAACACGACGCATTCCGTTGCCTCCCCATGAACAAGACGCATTCCGTTGCCTCCCCATGAACACGACGACGACGCTATTTCTCCGTTCCGACCCAGCCATGTACACGAGCCCTGGCCGTACGTATGCGCGAGTAGGCGTTCGAGACCCCGCCCGTATGTACACATACGAGGCCGTATTTTCTTTCTTGCACCCTGGCCGCTGTACGTAAGTGTACATGCTACGTGCGCACCTCTACTACGACACATACGCGCCTCTACTACGACACGTGCGCGCCTCTACATCCACCAGTATATATGTACGTACACGTTCGCGACCAGAATGACAACACTACGTACGCTTCGACCAGGTGGGTCCCGACTGTGAGGCCCTTCCTTGCGTGCGAAGATGTAGCTGGTGGGTCCCAGCAGTCAGGGTGCGAATTGTTTTTTTGCCAAGACGCACTTTCTTGCGTGCGAAGATGTAGCTGGTGGGTCCCAGCAGTCACGGGGGCTGAGGGAGTCCTAGATTAGGGGGTCTCCAGACAGCCGGACTATATCCATTGGCCGGACTGTTAGACTATGAAGATACAAGTTTGAAGACTTCGTCTCGTGTCTGGATGGGACTCTACTTGGCATGGAAGGCAAGCTAGGCAATACGGATATGGATATCTCATCCTTTGTAACCGACCTTGTGTAACACTAGCCCTCTCCGGTGTCTATATAAACCGGAGGGTTTTAGTCCGTAAGACAACAACAACTACAACATACAATCATACCATAGGCTAGCTTCTAGGGTTTAGCCTCTCTGATCTCATGGTAGATCTACTCTTGTACTACCCATATCATCAATATTAATCAAGCAGGACGTAGGGTTTTACCTCCATCAAGAGGGCCCGGACCTGGGTAAAACATTGTGTCCCCTGCATCCTGTTACCATCCGGCCTAGATGCACAGTTCGGGACCCCCTACCTGAGATCCGCCGGTTTTGACACCGACATTGGTGCTTTCATTGAGAGTTCCTTTGTGTCGTCGCCGTTAGGCTTGATGGCTCCTACTATCATTGATAGTGATGTAGTCCAGGGTGAGACTTTTCTCCCCAGATAGACCTTCGGGTTCGGCGGCTTTGCACTGCGGGCCAATTCGCTTGGCCATCTAGATCAGATCAAAAGTTACGCCCCTGGCCACCAGGTCAGGTCTGGAAGCTTAAACTACACGGCCGATGTCCGCGAAGACTTGATCTTCGATGAATTCGAGCCTCTGCCTTGTGTGTCACACGGTCACGATGAGTACGATTTAGCTCTACCGTCGGACAGTGTTCAGGAAATCGCACCGGAAACCGCTCCGACTCTCAAATTGGAGCCAGTTGTGCCTTCCGCGGACGGGTGGATGGACCCCGCCATGGAGGCCTTACCCTCAGCGGCGATCGAGCCGAATATCGATCTTACCTTGCACGAGAGCCGTGTTGATAAACCGTCGGATCCTTCTCCGGCCACGGAATCCGAACTGCCTGCGCCCGTTCCTATCAAATCCGATTGGGTGCCGAGCATGGAGTTTACCTCCGTGGATATTTTTCAGCACTCGCCCTTTGGCGACATACTAAACTCGTTAAGGTCTCTCTCCTTGTCAGGAGGATCCTGCCCGAACTATATTCGGCAGGACTGGGATGCGGACGACCAAGAAATTCACGACCCACCCGCCACCCACTTAGTAGCCACTATTGATGACTTAACCGACATGCTTGACTTCGACTCCGAAGACATCGACGGTATGGACGATGATGCGGGAGACGAAGAGGAACCACTGCCTATAGGGCACTGGACGTCCACCTCATCACATGACGTATACATGGTGGACACACCAAAGAAAAACGACAACGAGGAACAAAAGGATGCAACGAAGGCTTGTCCCCTCGAGAAGCAGTCAAAGCGGCGGTGCAAGCGCCGCCCCAAATCCCACCTCAGCAGAAATAACGATCATACAGACCCAGCGTTGGAGCAAGGCAAACCACTGCCGGACCACGGCAATATGGATAATCAAACCGAACAAACCGATTCTGTCAAAGATAATAGTCCGGATGACATAACACGGGACAGGCACCCGGAGCAACAGAATGCCCGTCAAAGGCTCGTTGCCACCGCGAGGAGTCTAAAAAAGCAGAAGCAAAGGCTCAAGGCTGCATAGGACACACTCCAAATCAGATGGAGTAAAGTACTCAACATAGCAGCGAAGTATGGCGGTAATCGCCCCACCAAGAGCTACCCAAAACGGAAGTTGCTACCCGAATTCGATGAGGAGGCCCTAGATCCCCCGCAACCAAAAATTAAAACGGCCACCCAGCCGGATAGACGACCTCACGGTCAACATAGAGCAGCAAGCAATGCCGCACATAAGCCAATACGCGATCCACGCGAGGGCTCGCATCAAAAGGACGAAGCAACTAGAACCATCTATGGACCACGCAAGCGCGCTCCAGCATACGATGCAACACACCAAAAATCCGAACACCACGGCATGCCCAGATACAGGGGCGCCGCTCACCCCCTATATTTCACCGATGAGGTGCTGGACCATGAATTTCCAGAGGGATTCAAACCCGTAAACATAGAGGCATACGACGGAACAATAGACCCTGGGGTCTGGGTTGAGGACTATATCCTCCACATCCATATGGCTCGAGGAGATGATCTCCACACCATTAAATATTTACCCCTCAAACTCAAAGGGCCAGCTCGGCACTGGCTTAAAAGCCTCCCCGAAAACTCCATCGGAAGCTGGGAAGAGCTCGAAGACACTTTCCAGGCAAATTTTCAAGGGACTTATGTCCGACCTCCGGACGCGGACGATTTGAGTCATATAACTCAACAGCCCGGAGAGTCAGCCCGAAAGCTATAGAATAGGTTTCTTACTAAAAAGAACCAAATAGTCAACTGTCCGGACGCCGAAGCCTTGGCAGCTTTTAAGCATAGCGTCCATGACGAATGGCTTGCCAGACACCTCGGCCAAGAAAAGCCGAGAACAATGGCAGCATTAACAAGCCTCATGACCCGCTTTTGCGTGGGTGAGGATAGCTGGCTAGCCAGATGCAGCACCAGCGACCCTAGTACATCTGAAGCTAGAGATAGAAACGGGAAATCACGGCGCAACAACAATAACAAACGCCGGAATAAAGAAGACAGCACGAAGAGCACGGCAGTAAACGCCGGATTCAAAAGATCTCGGCCAAGTCAGCAAAAGCCGCCCTTTAAAGGCGCCAGAGACGAACTGTCCAGCCTAAACAAAATCCTGGACCAAGTATGTCAGATCCATAGCACCCCTGGTAAACCCGCTAATCATACCCACAGAGAATGTTGGGTCTTCAAGCAGTCCGGCAAGCTCAACGCCGTACACAAGGGGGATGATACACCGAGCGAAGACGAGGATGAGCCTCTCAAGCAAGACGCTGGGGAACAAAAGAAATTTCCACCAGAAGTCAAAACAGTAAATGTATTACACGTGATCAAGGGGAGAAACAAAGCGGCACTCCCAGATAAATATGCCCAAGGGCCTATCACCGTGGCGCCCTGCCACTGGTCATTTCAACTGATCACTTTTGACCATCAGGATTACTCAGCAAGTATCCGACGCACAGGATGGGCTGCCTTGGTATTAGACCCAATAATTGACTGATACCACTTCACACGAGTCCTGATGGACGGTGGCAGCAGTTTAAACCTGATATATCAGGACACAATCCGCAAAATGGATATAGACCCAATGAAAATTTGCCTCAGAAATACTATCGTCAAAGGAGTAACGCCAGGCCCAGGGGCTCATTGCACGGGCTCCCTGCTACTAGAAGTTATATTCTGCTTCCCCGATAACTTCCGTAGCAAAAATTTAACCTTCCACATTGCTCCATTCCAAAGTGGTTATCAAGCACTACTTGGACACGAAGCTTTTGCTCGCTTTAATACAATACCGCATTACGCTTCCCTCACGCTCAAGATGCCCGGTCCACGTGGCATCATTACAGTAAACGGAAACATTAGGCGATCTTTGCGCACCGAAGAGAATGTGACTGCCTTGGCAGCCGCACAATAAAAACGGCCTCAGCAACTAAAGCATTTGATAGGTCGTCAAGACCACGGACGCGGTTAGACGAGTCCGGCGCTGCTATATGTAATTTGTACCGGATTGATGGTCACACCCCTATTACAAATACAAGGGGGCTCAACACGCACAGACAAGTGGCAATTTCTACTCATTTTTAATTATACATGGTTTCTTTAAAAACTACCTTTTTGCACGACAACTTTTTCACCTAAGTTCCTCTCTTTTACAGATGATCATCGTGCTACACCCGTCCAGGACACGGCACAATGGAGACATAGGCGCAGACGTGCAGCAGGGACCCGCTCCAAGGATTCTTTTTAGATTAAGACCCTGCGTAAACCTTTTTTACTGTTTCTTGCTAATACACATCCCTCGAATTCTCAGTACAATTGAGAAGGATGCTGACGTCTTGGCATGTGGCCACGTCAGAATAATTCACGTACCTGGACACAAGGGGCTTCTCACAAAGGGCACTATTTAGGCCCAGTTTATACCATAAAGACCGAATACCTTAGGGAGTGTTCGGCGTCGCGAGTTTGGCCTTATATGCATCAGCTCCGAATCATTGTCTTTGGTCAAATGTTGGGTTTGCCCGGCTCCTGTGTTTTGGTGCCTTACGTTCCGCTTTATCGGCTAAGGCAGCACCAGGAGAACTACTGCGATTGTGCCCTGGTTCATCTGGACGAGCACCTCAGTAGAGGAAGCCGAAACTGACTGTCATGATATAGCGTGAGACTGGTCAACCACTCGATGACTTATCAGAATGTTAGAATTCCTCCGCCTTAACGAAGGGCCGTTTTCCGGCCAGGCATGTACGCACCCCAAGATTAGGAGAGTGCGGAGCCACCAGGGGCTATCTAGTAGCCCCACTGTCAAACACCTATGGCTAAGTGAAAGTGTTAAAGCATTATAGTCGGGTTGCCTCGTTCATTGCGCTATCACCTCCTCAATAGGACCAAGACATTGGGTTAAGTGTGAACACGCATTTTTTGCGAGCACCTCCGCATTATATGCGTGGGGGTTGAAGGCGACGACTGCAATCTTTCAGGTTATACACATGTATATATAAACGGCCGCACAGGAGGCATCATATTACTTTTAGGCAAAAGTATAAACACAGCCTCAATAAATTTCATAAAAACATTGTGTTTACAATGGGAATACATGTCACTCAAACATAATATTCTTCGAGCACTGGGCCTCTATCAAACAAGCACCCTCAAGAACTTCTTCAAAATAGTGCTCGGCAGCCACTCGGCCTATGTCCGAACCCTGCGCTGCGACAGTGGTAGCATCCATCTCCGCCCAGTATGCTTTGACACGGGCAAGGGCCATCCGCGAGCCTTCTATACACGCCGACCTCTTCATCGCGTTGATGCGCGGCACCGCACCAAGGACCTACTGCACTAAGCTGAAATAGCTGTTCGGCTTCGGCTTCTCCGGCCACAAATGATCTACGACGGACCTCATGGCAAGTACGGACAACCTATTAAGGATGGGGGCGGTGGTCGCCGGCGGTGGAGGGGCCTTGGCGTGGCGGTGGCATGGGGATCGCCGGACAAAAAGCTCGGCACGAGGGGGCCAAGAGGGATGGCCGGTGCGGTGGCGGAATGGCGGTGGGGAGTGTTTTCGGGGTGGGTGGGACGGTGCACCGCCGGCCGCGGGGGGCCCGCGGGGCTGCTATTCGGCCGGTGGTGCCTGGCGGCTCAGGGGGTGGAGGTTGAAGATGAACCACAGGCCCTTGATTTCGTATCCAACGGCTGCAAAATCGACTGACCAGAGATGAAAAAGTCAGTCGACCGACGTGTAGCCTCGCCTTGCTAGTGCGTTCAGTTTCGACAGCAAAATTCAGTTTCGACAGCAAAATTCAGTTTTGACAGTTAAGTTCAGTTTCGACAGTTAAGTTCAGTTTCGACAGTTAAATTCTGTTTCGACAGTTAAGTTCAGAGATGAGCGGCTGATGTATTTTACATCTAGCACTTTGTGGTTATGTATTTTACGTCATGTATTGGAGATGCTATTAGAATTCCACTCAGGTTAATGTTGTTCGTTGTCTCTCTTGTCCTGCTTCAGCCTCGGCGTCGTACAACTCACCGGAGCTGCTCCAACAACGAAACCCTCCATCACAGCGAAGCAGTACCTCGGGCTCCATCTCCAGATGCCTAAGATCTTCTTCCCCTCCTCCGACAGCCAAGTCAGCCGGAGCATCCTCACCGGCCAACCCAATCACGCTGAGATCGACATGGCTTTGCCAAAGAGGTTGTACACTTGTTGCATCTCTTTTTTACTCTACATGTTATATATATTGTCCACTGAGCACTCGTAGTAACGGGAAATACGATTATTTTATCCTACTATATGACAACCAGTGAGGTACTAGGCAACTTAGCTATCCGTGATGGACTCTCTTGAACACCATCATTATTTATCTCTGCGCGTTTGAGTTATGCATTTGTCGATGGGCCTGGGAGTTGAGCGAGTATGGCAGTGGCCTGGGTCCAAAGTAATAGAAGTAGCACAAAAACATTTTTTGTGTAGGATTTTCCTTGCTCAAGCCTGACTACTAGAATCGCCAGTGCTTGAAAGGAAAAGTGAATGAAAAACATCGGAATTGGAAAGTTTCCTATGGTACTACTTTTCATGAATTTGGTGCAAAGGAATGGAGAAAAGGGAAACTGTAGGATTTGTTCCTTTAGTGTCTCCTTGAAAGAAAAAACGTAGGAATTCTAATTTTCACTTCTCCTCCTTTTCATATTCCTATTCATCAAGCACAAGACTAGGAGATAGTAGCATAATAGCATTATAACCGTACATTTTCTTGTGGTTTGACTTAATCTCACCATGCTTTTTTGCATCATGTGATCTTCCAATTGTTGTGAATCAAACACCCAGATTGGCAGAAATCCTGTGTTTTTAAATTCTCTGTTTTGCACATGCATTCCTATCCTATTCCTGTCTATTTCCTATCCTTGCATTGTTAGAATCCTCAAATTCAAACAAGCCCTTACTCAATTACTTCTGTTACAGATATGTGTCAAAGAAAACCTTGTGTGGTTTGTCCTGCTCCTGCGGCGCTGTGTTCCACCCCAGCTCAGCTGCTCCAACGACGGAAGGGTTCACCACAGCAGGGATCCACTCTCCAGACTGTCTTTCGCCGCCTCAGATCTTCTTCCCCGCTGTCGGCACCCATGGTAACTGCATTACCATCATCAACTGAGCAGATGACCTTGGGGACTACACGGGTCCGCAAGAGAGGTCGCACTCTTCCGTGTCTGCTTACGTTATGTGTCACTTAATATGATGACATCCTACATTATCATCGTGTTCACCTATTATACTCCGAGTCAGGTCCAAACTTATGCTAAAACTTGAGTTTTTAAATGGTTGTGGGGTACATATTGGGGCAGCAATCAATACTATCTGTCTACTATCTGGTTAATCTCTGGTGTCTACTATGAGTTTCATGTTGGGTGCAAACAAACATTAAAGGAGCCATTATCTGTATTTTTTAACTAAAGCTATTATCTGCCTGCTATCATTGGTTTTGGGTCTATCCACAGTTTGCTACCATCACTCTGGATTTGTGCATACACTCCTTATATAATCTCACTATGTTTTATTCCTATGCATGCCAGTTATTGTACACAATGGAATTGATCATGTAGAGAAAAAGAGACGAGCCTTGTGTGGCAATAAAATTTCATGCAGACGTCGTCCCATGGTGGGCGCAAAGGCAGCCCCCCTCCACCCATTTCGGATCGTAATCAAGAGGAAGATAACTGTTATGAGGGGGATTCAGAAGGAGAAGACCACTCCTATTTACCCCATGAGGTCTTCGCTCTAACTTGGCATGCTAATGTTAGTAATATCATGCATATGGTGCCTTGCATTGCTTACTGTATACATTAAAGATCTCATCTGCTTAGTTTAGACATGCTTTGTGTCAATGCCATCTGTTTAGTTTCTTTATCGTATATGTGAATCATGCAATGCCATCTTGTCTAGCCAAGCATCATATATGTGAATTTTGCAATGCCACCCTGGTTAGCCAGTCATCTTATATGTGAATTATATCATGCCATCATTTTTTATTACGTGTTAAATTTGTCAACAATTTTAGTACATTCAATTACTCTTCCTGTGCATCGGCCATTCGGCACGGTCATGGAAAAATCTGGAGTGGAAACAAGGTCTTCAGAGCAGACAATGCTATCTGACGAAGCGCATGTCTTGCTGGTTACTGATAGCTCCTCAGGGGAGGATTTAGAGACAGATGACCAGTCATATCCCCCCCCCCCCCGAGGTGCATGCCCTAACTTGGCAGGGTTATGTTGCTCATATCGTGTGTATGGTATCTTGCATTGCTATGTCATTTGCTTAGTTTAGACCTGCTTTGTGTGAATGCCACCTGTTTAGTGTCTAATTACCATATATGTGAATTATGCAATGTCATCTTGTTGCAAGACATTATATATGTGAATTATGCAATGTTATCTTGTTGCAAGGCACTATGTATGTGAATTATGCAATGCCATGCTGTTTAGGCAAGCGCCATATATGTGAATTATATCATGCCGTCCTTTTTTTGTATTTCTCATTGCTTTTGTCGACAATGTTTGTATATTCAACTACTCTTTCTGTGCATCAGCCATTTGAATTGGTGATGGAGAAATCTGGAGTGAAAACAAGGTCTTCAGAGCACACAATGCTACCTGCTGAAGCAGATATCTTTCTGGTTATAGATAGCTCTTTAGAGGAGGATTCAGAGGCAGATGACCAGTCCTATTATCCCCATGAGGTGTATGCTCAAACTTGGCAGGGTTATATTACTCATATAATGCATATGTTGTATTACAATGCTTAGTTTTACATCATATACACAATATTGAATGCCATCTCCTTAGTTGACACATCATATATGCGATTGCCCTCTGCTCACTTCCTTAGTATATAAATCATATATTTGAATTATGTCAGGCCATGATGTTTACATAGACAGCATGCATCTGAATTATGGCATGCCAACCCATTTTCTAAAGACATAATATAGTTATATCATCTCATCTTGTTTACATAGTCATCATATTTTAAATTATATCATTCTATCCGTGAATTATATCATGCCATCATGTTTCCATCGACGGCATGTTTGTGATTTATGGCATGCCAACCACTTTAATAGACACATCGTATAGTTATATCATGTCATCCTGTTTACATAGTCATCATATTTTGAAGTATGTCATTCTATCCTGTTTAGTTAGCCATCATACATGTGAAATTGTGTCATGCTATCCTGTTTAATTAGCCATCATATATGTGAAATTATGTCCTGCTATTCTGTTTGCTTAGACAACATAAATGTGAATTATTTCATGCCTTGTTTTCTTCCCTACTATCCATTGCACATGTCTATCTTACAATGTCTGTACAATCAATTACTTTTCTTGTTTATCAGCCATTTCAATTGGAGGGAGTGATGACAGTATCTGTGGGAGTAAAAACACGGTCTTCAGAAAAGATCGTGCTACCTGTCGATGCAGATAGAACCACAGTAGTACATGCCCAAGAACCAGCCCCACCACACATAACCCACACTCATGCAGATTGTACCCCTACCTAGTTGGACAGAGAACCAGCTACACCCCTTCTAACCCCAACCCCAGCAGATAGACACCCAGTTCCCATTGACGCAGCACCGTCTCCACCACAGAGCACCCAAACACGAGCAGTTAGTAAGGCAACTGCAGTGCCCAAATCACGAGGACCACCACTCCGAACCCGAAGTCAACGCTTAAAGCAGAAGAAGAATTATTCTCAGGTCAGGTTCCGTAGCTATGGTTCATACTACTTTGCTCTTGCATCACTATATTTACTGATACCAACTAATTCCAAATTTGAAGGATGTAATTGAAACTCCAATGGCGCAACAGGTATGTTTTAAACCTGTTTCTTCAACGTGTTTGGTTGTTTGCTATTGTAACTTGCTCTATGTTGATTTCAGTTTCAATTGAATAAACATTTATGTTCTCATGCCATGCACATTACAAGTGTTGTTATTGCCGTGTAATTTCCCACACTTTTATTCTCTCTATGCTGATTTGTCTTAAACAGATATGAATCGAACTGTATCTATCTTGATTTGGCAACATAAACTAGAATGATATAGACCATACGGTGACCATACTACATAGATATATGTTTGTTTCATGTTGTTATCCTATCCACCTTACTACTGAACTGGTTTACCAAAATGAGTTTCATATACTACATTGTAAACCTGAGATGTTTTTGTTTGTTTCTCTTTTAGAACGCGAATAAAATATTGGAGAAGAGTACCCTGTTATGCAATGGTAAAGGAAGTAATGCAGATAAGGTTCAAGATAGTGAGACATCCCTGTTGGTCTCCAAGAAAGCTGATAAAAACTATATTGAAGACACTGAGACAACCCCAAAGTCATGTCTTGATGTAGTGTTCGAGTTACGGGCTACCACTGCTGGCACCAGCTCTTCCAACTCGTTGCCTGAATCAGTTCGGCTTCTTGAGTCTCAACTTCAAGTTGAAAGACATCGATCAGATGTTATGCGACAGGAAGCCGAAGGACTGAGGAAGTCCCTGCAGAATTCAGATGCATACTTTCTGGTGCAACAGCAAGCGCTGGAGGACTTAAGCGCCAAACAAGAGAAAGTTAATAAGCTTGCTAAGCATCTTGCCAGCATTATGGGTACCCAGGATATTGTTTCTTGAGCTCTTCTGAAGTGGTTTCAGTTCTGGACTTGTTTTGCTGCGGCGTTTATATGCTGCTGTGTTCCCTATATTTGCACTGGTGGCGAACTTTGATGCCCAGTGGATGTAATATGCGTAATAGCCGTGATAGCCTAGTGTAAGTTGCTTGCTTATTTATTTCCTTGTTGTCTTGTTTATTTGTTTGCTTGTAGTCAGTGCAGTTCTTTTTCTGTGGTTTGCTAGTGGCTGCAATAACCTATTTTTTAAAACTAGGCCACAATAACCATGGGCTAATATTTACTGTAGTGACACTGGGCCTCCTACGGGCCGTAGAAATAGTGGGCCTTCTACGGGCCATATAAACAATGGGCCTTCTATGGGCCGTAGAAACAGTGGGCCTTCTACGGGTCGTAGAAACAATGGGCCTTCTACGGGCCGTAGAAACAATGGGCCTTCTACGGGCTATATCATAAATGGGCCTTATACGGGCCGTATGATCGATTGGCCAAACATGGGCCAAATAGAGCGCATTCTGGCCGTAAACGGGCTAGAGTTGGAATCGTCCGTTCGGCCGACCATAACGGGCCGTCGTTAATAGGCCGTATTTGATGACGCTATGAAAATGGCCCAACATATTAACGGACCACAAACGGGCCGACTGTAACCACGGGCTGAATTTGGCCCACAAGAAAATGACAGTAACAGGCCATAAGTAAAAGAATGCTGGAAAATAGCCCAAGAATAAATGGGCTCTGAGAAGGCCGAAAGATAACATGGGCTGGAAACGGCCCAACTGAATAACGGGCCGTTAATGGGTATAAAGTGATACACTGTTCTTTACGGTCCAGTTTCACCACGGGCCGTTAATGGGTGTAAAGTGATACACTATTCATTATGGGCCAGTTTCACCACAGGTCATTAATAGGCCAAGAGTTACATAGGGCCTCATATGGGCCAAAGGACGTCATGGGCCAGACATGGGCCAGAAGTGAAAACGGGCTGGAATCATATTGGATGGCCCAGATGACGCTACTGGGCCTAATTTGAATAGGGCGTAACGGGCCTTGGGTTAGCGGGTTGTAAATGGGCTATATGCGAACAGGTCGTTACCAGGATTTCCATGGGCCAGCCCGCCACCTTTTGACCAAGTCAAATGGGCCGGCCTTTTCACAGGAATGGGCCTCTGTTGGGCCGTGCCACGTGTCGACGTATCAAAGGCGCCTTTTGTCCAATGAGTGGATGACACATGTCCCAGCGATGAGCCGACACGTGTTTCCTCCAGCCAATGATGATTTTACACGTGGAAAATCACCATTGGTCGGGGCTGTTAACGGGTTATCGGATCCAAAACCCGACCTGATAGCTTAACGGCATTCCATTACGGTGGATGCCACGTGTCGGTCACCCTTGACGAAAGCACTTCTGTGACGCGCGATTTATCGTCATGGAAGTGGACACTTCCATGATGATAATTTTGGTAATGTCATGGAACACTTCTACGACAGCACAGGTATGACTATCTTGATTCTGTCATAAATTTGTCATGGATGTACATGCATGACAGAAAACGAGACCTACTGTGACAAACACATATCATCATGGAAGTGTATTTTTTTGTAGTGGGGACAAATAACTTTCTTGTTGACACAAACCCTTTTACTAAACACCTAACTTTTATTATCTTGCAAAGTACTTCTAGTTTTATTCTTGCAAAGTAGTTCTAGCATCACACCTACAAAATATTTTCATACTTGTTTCCGATAAAGGAAACGTCAAGTGTGTGTAGAGTTGTATCGGTGGTCGATAGAACTTGAGGGAATATTTGTTCTGCCTTTAGCTGCTCGTTGGGTTCAACACTCTTATTTATCGAAAAAGGCTACAAATGATCCCCTATACTTGTGGGTTATCAAGACCTTTTTCTGGCACCGTTGCCGGGTAGCAATGGCGTGGGGTGAATATTCTCATGTGTGCTTGTTTGCTTTATCACTAAGTAGTTTTTATTTCCTGTTCTAAGTTGTTATCTATCTTTATTATGGATATGGAACACAAAACACACAAAAAATAGTTGTACTTGCTACTCATGGAGATGGGGAACCTCCTAAAACCCTCGATGCTCGTTATGTGAAAAATATTATGCACTACTTTCATAATCCCGAGAAAACCCCATTCAACTTGATAATGCGAGTAACATTGGATCAATGTGAATACTTTAGGGATTATCGCTTGACTCAAAACGGAAAACTTTTATGGGATCAAATTGAAATGATGCAATGGTATGCATGGAATCTATGCTTGAGATATGATTATACTTATTGCTCTAAGATTGAGGTTCCACACCTTCCCTATTCATGCGAATTTAATGATAATGAAACCTTGGCTTCTTATGCTAGAGGTATATATGATTATTATGATGTGGGACAAATAGAAGAATTTGTTGCTTTTAAGGGTGCATATGAAAATTGAATCTTTGTTTGAAAAGTTTGAAGATTTTGATGATTCAGTTTATAGACCTGAAAATCTTGTTATCCTTAAATATTTCTATGATAATTATAAATACAATTAATTACGATATTGATGTATTTATTGAGAATAACCGCCCTGTCCAAGAAAAGACTAATATTTTGCAGGAGTCTATGGAAGAAGTAATTGACGAAATTGCGAGCTCATTGGATGAAAAAGATGATGAGGAGAGCGAAGAACAAATGGATGAAGACCGGATTGATCACCCTTGCCCACCTTCTAGTGAGAGTAACTCTTCAATTCATACGTTGTTTAATTTCCCTTCGTTCTTACCGAAGGATGAATGCCATGATAATTATTATGATCCCGTTGATTCGTTTGAAATAACCCTTTTTGATGATGCTTGCTATGCTTGTGGCCATGATGCCAATTTAAATTATGCTTATGGATATGAACTTGTTATAGTTCCTTATGTTAAGAATGAAATTGTTGCTATTGCACCCACACATGATAGTCCTACTATCTTTTTGAATTCTCCAAACTACACTATATCGGAGAAATTTGCACTTATTAAGGGTTACATTGATGGGTTGCCTTTTACCGTTGCACATGATGATTTTGATGAGTATAATATGCATATGCTTGTTGCTCCTACTTGCAATTATTATGAGAGAGGAACTACATCTTCACCTCTCTATGTTTCCAACACGAAAGAATTGCAAGAAACTACTTATGCTATGTATTGGCCTTTACTTGATGTGCATGAATTGTTCTTGTATGACATGCTGATGCATAGGAAGAGAGTTAGACTTCATCATTGCATGATATATGTTGCTTTGTGCTCATTACTAAATGCCAAATCATTGTCAATTAAAATTGGCTTTGATATACCTTGGGATCTGGGTGGATTCATTACTTGAGCACTTTATGCCTAGCTTAATGGCTTTAAAGAAAGTGCTTCCAGGGAGACAACCCGGAAGTTTTAGAGAGTCATTTCGTTCTATTGAGTGCTTTAATAAAGTTTAAAAACAAAAAAAAAATATAGAGGGAAACTTAAAAACCTTTTCACAAAAGAGAAGCGATTGGAAGTTATGCGTTGGAGAAGTGAGGGTCGACCTTGAACACTTGTGTTCATGCTCATGGAAACGATGTACAATTTTTCATGAAGATTCTCACAACATAATTATCCCCTTCTAAAATTCCATTGTATTATAAAAATAATGTGCCAAGACTTTCCTTTAGGATGATTAGATTGCTTGTTAGTTTGTGCGGTGCAAAACAGAAACTTTGGCTGTAGTGCTCGATTTTACATTTTTTATTGGAACTTAAAATGGTTCTGAAACTTTTTGCAATGTCTTTCTATACAAAATCTTTATTTTTTACTAATATTTCAAAAAAAATTGAGTTACAGAAGTATGGTGGATGTTCAAATCTTTATAGACTATCATGTTTTCACATATTGTTGTTATAGCTTCATTATTTGCATATGTTTGAATTCTTGTTAAAGCCTCCTTGACCTGATGCCATAGAATTGTGATAGCATACACTGGGTAATGTTTGTTTATAGTTATACAATAATTTTACAGCAGTACACGATGGATTTCATTGCCATATTCACTAACCCCGCCACTAAAAGTTTGGTTAAGTTTTGTGTGGATGAAGTGTTCGAAGATCGAGGAGGTCTCGATGTGAGGAGAAGGAGGAGAGGCAAGAGCTCAAGCTTGGGGATGACCGAGGCATCCCGAGTAAATATTCAAGGAGACTCAAGTGTCTAATCTTGGGGATGCCCCGGAATTCATCCCATCTTTCTTCAACAAGTATCGGTATGTTTTCAATTTTGTTTCGTTCAAGCGATATGTGCAAATCTTGGAGCGTCTTTTGCATTTAGTTTTCACTTTTCTTTTATGCACCATGCTGGTATGAGATAGTCCATGGTTGATTTATAGAATGCTCATTGCACTTCACTTATATCTTTTGAGTATGGCTTTATAGAATGCTTCATGTGCTTCACTTATATCATTTGAAGTTTGGATTGCCTATTTCTATTCACATAGAAAACTGTTGTTTATAGAATGCTCTTTTGCTTCACTTATATTTATTAGAGCATGGTCTTTTGTAGAAAGAATTAAACTCTCATGCCTCACTTATATCTATTTAGAGAGTCAATAGGAATTGGTCAATTGCATGGTTAGTCATAAAATCCTACATAAAACTTATGGATCACTAAATATGATATGTTTGATTCCTTGCAATAGTTTTGCGACATAGAGATGGAATATGTGGGAGGTACTAGTAAATGGTTGTGGTTAGTAATAATATTGGTGTTAAGGTTTGTGATTCCCGAAGCATGCACGTATAGTCTCTCATTATGCTATGAAGTTGGAGCATGATTTATTATTGATTGTCTTCCTTATGAGTGGCAGTCGGGGATGAGCGATGGTCTTTTCCTACCAATCTATCCCCCTAGGGGCATGCGTAGTAGTACTTTGCTTCAAGGGCTAATAAACTTTTGCAATAAGTATATGAGTTCTTTATGACTAATGTGAGTCCATTGATTATACGCACTCTTATCTTTAGGCAATTTGCTAGCCTCTACGATACTGTGCATTGCCCTTTCTCACATTGAGACGTGGTGCAAACTTCGCAGATGCATCCAAACCCTGTGATATGATACACTCTATCACACATAAGCCCTATTATATCTTCCTCAAAACAGCCACCATACCTACCTATTATGGCTTTTCCATGCCCATTCCGAGATATATTGCCATGCAACTTCTACCGCTTCCGTTTGATGACTTGAGCGTTTATTGTCATATTGCTTTGCATGATCATATAACTGACATAGTAGTTGTGGCTCAGCCACCGTTCATCATTTTTCATACATGTTACGCTAGATCATTGCACATCCTAGTACATGCCAGAGGCATTTATATAGAGTCATACTTTGTCATATGTATGGAGTTGTAATTTTTATTTTCTTTTGAGCTATAAGTAAATAGAAGTGTGATGATCATCATTAATCATTTTTAGAGCAGTGCCCCAGTGAGAAAAGGATGTTGGAGACTAGGATTCCCCCACAAGTCGGGATGAAACTCTGGACAATGAGAGAGAGAAAATATATTAAAAAAGAAAGAAAGAAAAATATAATAAAAAGAGAGAAGGGGCATTGTTAGTATCCTTTACCACACTTTTCCTTCAAAGTAGCACCATGTTTTTCATTTGGAGAGTCTCCTATTTTGTCACTTTCATATACTAGTGGGAATTTTTCATTATAGGATTAGATGCACACCCACTTAGTTTCATGTTGAGCTTTCATACACTTATAGCTCTTAATGCATTCGTTGCAAGGCAATCCCTACTCCTCACATTGATATCAATTGATGGACATCTCCATAGCCCGTTGGTTAGCCGCATCGATCTGAGACTTTCTTACCTTTTTGTCTTCTCTATATTTACCCCTATCATTATACTCTATTCCACCTGTAGTGCTATATCCATGGCTTGCGCTAATGTATTGCGTGAGGGTTGAAAAAAAGAAGCGCATTAAAAAGTATGAACCAATTGCTTGGCTTGTCATCAAGGTTGTGCATTATAAATACTTTGTGTTAAAAGACAGAGCATGACAAGACTATATGATTTTGTAGGGATAACTTTCTACAGCATTGATATTTTGAAAGACATGATTGTTTGTTGGGATGCCTGAGTATTGATGTCTTTATTGTTGAGTATGTCTTGTGTATTGCACGTGTATTGGATGTGTGGCCCACCTCCTAGTCTTGTATAGTTGAGGTAGAGGCCTTCCCTTGTATTATATATGCGTGCATCAGCACCCCGACCAGTACATCGTATTGCAAATTATCTGTCTACATGGTATCATCCTCTCCGGTCTAACCCTAAGGTCGTCCGTTGCCGCCGTCGCGCCTCTCGGCGCCGCCGCCGTCGCCGTGCCCCATCCCATGCGCCTCGTGCCGCTTCTCCGCTTGACCAGCGCGCGCCTTGTGCTAGCTAGCTATCGTCGTGACCGCGTTGACCAGTAGCTAGCTATCTATCTTGCACCGCCCAGCTTTTCCATCGTGCGCCGCTATCTTTTTTCCATCGCGCGCCGCCGCCGCTCTGCCTTTTTCCATCGCGTCGGCGCTTCGCCAGCTGCCACGCCATCTCCCTTCTGTCGAGCCCGCGCCGCCCCGCTAGCTCCTGTCGCGCCCGTGTTGCAATGCCGCTGAGCCGCTGCCCCGCGCGTGCGTCCCGTCAAGCACTGCCCCGCGCGTGTCTTCATGCCTCGTGTCGCTTCTCTCTGCCCCACGCGCGCCACGCCAGCTGCTGCGTCTTTCCAACCGCGTGTCGTTCCCCACCGCCACAGTCGCCGCGCAGCGCTTCCTCGCGCGTGCCGCCGCCGCCATGAGGTGCCTCCCCGTGCGCGCCCCCGCCGTCGCGTCGCGCCTCCCCGCTCATACTACCGCCGCCGCTCCCCACCGCCCTATGCCTCCACACCCTCCCGCGTGTCGCCGTCCCCTTCCTCTTCTCGCCGCTGCTGACGTCTTCCATGAACTCTCCGGGCTACTTCACCATCTGCGGTGGAACTGCTCCACCGGCCGCGCCGATTCAGTTGCATCCTCCTGCACCCGCCGGGTGTTACCCGTTGTCACCACCAGTGCCTCCCGCATAGCACCCGCAAGGGGGAGGGGGCCGACGCACCCGGCATGGCAGCGGTCGCCACCACCTGCAGCAGCAGCAGGCCCAGGACGCCGAGGGGGGGGGTGCCGCACTATCAGTAGGCTCTCCCGCTGGTCACTAGGCGTTCATCGGCGCGCCCTTCCAGCCGACTGGCGCTGGTTACAGCGCTCTCCTTGCGCCGCCGCCCCTCGGTGGTTATGGCCCGCCCGTCTCGGTGCCGCCCTACGGGGGCCTTCCGGCGGTACCTATGCCATGGGACCCCACCCTCCTCGCCGCCCAGCACTCCGCGTCGTCGCCAAGTAGCCCTGCCGGTGGAGGCGACTGGTAGATGGACTCAGGTGCTACTGCGCACATGGCAGCTCATCCCGGTAACCTAACCTCCTCCACTCCCGTTCACACACCCACTCGTATCACCGTCGGTAATGGCTCCTCCTTACCTATTACTCATATCGGTAGCACTAGCTTTCCCTCCACTTCCACACCCATCACTATGTCTAATGTTCTTGTTTCACCTGATTTAGTCACGAACCTAGTTTCTGTTCGTCGTCTTACTCGTGAGAACCCACTTACCATTGAATTTGATGGTGTTGGCTTTTCTGTGAAAGACGCCCATACCCAGATGGTCCTTCACCGATGTGACAGTCCCTATGAGCGCTACCCCGTGCACACCGGCGCCTCCGCCTCCACACCCGTCGCCCTTGTCGCTGGCATTGACCTTTGGCACGCTCACTTGGGTCACCCCAACCACACTGTCTTACGTCAAATTCCTAGGAGTTTCTCTTTCTCATGTGATAAGCTCGACGAGCACTCTTGTGAGGGTTGTCACTTAGGCAAGCATGTTCGTCTTCCCTTTAGTGCGTCTTCTTTAGTTCCCACTTTTCTGTTTCAATTACTTCATAGTGATGTTTGGACATCTCCCGTTGTGAGTAACACGGGCTATCTATACTACTTGGTGATTTTAGATGGTTATTCCCATTATGTGTGGACTTTTCCCCCTCGTCGTAAATCCGATGCTTTAGACACACTCACTGCCTTTTATTCCTATGTCACCACCCAGTTCGGTCGCCCCATACTCGCACTCCAAACTGATAACGGAAAAGAATTTGACAACGTCGCTTTTCGCACACTTCTCGCCTCTCACGGTACCACCTTCCGTCTAACTTGCCACTACACTTCCCAGCAGAACGGCCGCGCCGAGCGCATTCTCCGCACTCTTAATGACTGCATTCGCACGTTACTCTTTCACTCTAACGTGCCCGCTCGGTTTTGGCCCGATGCCCTCGCTACCTCCACCCTCTTAGTTAAAATTCATCCGTGTTGCCCTCGGTGGAACTACGCCCCTCACCACCTTCTCTTTGGCACACCATCGTCCTATGATGGTCTCCGCATCTTCGGCTGTCTCTGTTATCGTAGCACCGCATCCACCACGCCACACAAGCTCGCACCATGATCCATCCCATGCGTCTTCCTTGGCTACCCTCCTAACACCAAAGGTTACCGGTGCTATGATCCTGTCACTCATCATGTGTACACTTCGAGGCATGTGTACTTTGTCGAGAGGTGTTCCCTTTTTTCAGGTTCCTCCAGCTTCGACCCCTTCGGCGCCGGCCCCCATGCCCCCTTCGTGGAGTGATGCGTGGCGGCCGCCCCCGGTGGCCCACCAAGCACGGCGCCCTCTGCCGCCACCACCTGGCTTCGTGACTCCCTCCCCCGAGGTCGAGTCCGAGCAGGCCCCCGGGTCCCCGTCTCCCTCATACGATGTTGAGCCCGGCACCCTGCCCGCCCACCCTACGACGGGCTCGATGTCACCCTCGCCCGTCACCTCTTCCGCCGCCGTCTCGGCCGCTGCTGCGGCCTCTGCTGGCCCTGCTGCCCCGCCACTTGGCGTGACTACCCATGCCCGAGCAGGAGTGCTTCGGCCCAGCATGCTCTACTCCGCTGACGAGTATGTTTGTGCTGCCTCGACGTTGATGCCATCACCCGTCCCCACCTCCGCTCGCGCTGCCCTTCGGGATCCCCACTAGCTAGCTACGATGTAGGAGGAGTTCGATGCCTTACAGCGCAACTGCACATGGCAGCTTGTTCCGTGACCCCCTCGTGCCAACATCATCTCTGGAAAGTGGGTGTTTCGCCACAAGACTCGCCCGGACGGTTCTCTCGAGCGCTACAAGGCTCGGTGGGTGGTTCGTGGTTTTGGACAGTGCGCGGGCGTGGACTTCACTGACACCTTCGCCCCGGTTGTGAAACCGGTCATGATTCGCGCTATGCTTCAGCTGGCGGTCTCCCGCGCCTGGCTTGTGCACCAGTTGGATGTCTCCAACGCCTTCTTGCACGGCCATCTCACCGAGCAGGTGTTATGTGAGCAACCCACTGGTTTCGTCGATGCCGAGCACCCCGACTTCGTGTGCTTGCTCCCCCGTTCTCTTTACGGGTTGAAGCAGGCGCCTCGGTCTTAGTATCAGCATATCGCAGCCTTCCTGCAGTGTCTTGGATTTCGGTCCACTCGATGCCTCACTCTTCGTGTATCATCAGGGAGTTGACACTGCATATCTGCTGCTCTATGTCGACGAAATCATCCTCACGGCATCCGCCCCCGACCTCCTTCAGCGACTGACTACTCGTCTTCATGATGAGTTCGCCCTCAAGGACATGGGGCCCCTGCACTACTTCCTCGGCATCGAGATGGTCCGACGGACTTACGGCTTCTTCCTGCATCAGCAGAAATACGCCCACGAGCTCCTGGAGCGTGCTGGTATGCTTAACTGCAAGCCGGCGCCCACCCCCGTCAACACGAAGGCGAATGTCTCTGCTCTCGAGGGGTCTCTTGCGTTCGATGGAGCGTTTTATCGCTCTATTGTCGATGCTTTACAGTACCTGACGCTGACTCGCCCCGACCTGCAGTACGCTGTCCAGCAGGTGTGCCTCCATATGCACGCCTCGCGTGACTCTCACTGGACTCTGGTGAAGCGTATTATCCGTTACATACGCGGCACCATGTCCTTGGGACTCACCCTGACGGCCTCCACTTCCACCGACCTCGTGGCCTACTCGGATGCTGACTGGGCTGGCTGCCCCGACACGCGACTCTCTATGTCAGGCTACTGCGTCTACCTTGGGCCCTCATTGATCTCTTGGTCATCGAAGCAGCAGCCCACGGTCTCCCGCTCCAGCGCCGAGGCAGAGTATCGCGTCGTGGCTAATGCTGGGGCCGAGTGCTCTTGGATATGTCAGCTGCTCCAGGAGTTGCTTTGTGATGTTCACACGGCCACTCTTGTCTACTGCGCTAACGTCAGCGCGGTCTACCTCTCTGCCAACTCGGTGCACCATCCACGGACGAAGCATATTGAGCTCGATATTCACTTCGTGCGCGAGCATGTCGCCCTTGGCCGTATTCGAGTTCTCCACATGCCGACGACGCAACAGTTTGCTGATGTGATGACTAAGGGCTTGCCTACTCCTGTCTTCTAGGAGTTTCGGTCCAGTCTCTGTGTCTCCGGCGACGCT